>NC_134834.1:173517300-174132690 GCF_004210375.1 Tachypleus tridentatus
ATCATCCATTATTTTTCATTTGTTACCTGTTGGTACTTCATACTGAATATCTTGCATATCCTTCTTGGGTTCATAGAGAACTGAAAATAACTGTGGTATAATGTTTAGTATCCAAATATTTGAATCCAATGATCTGAATTTTGGGTCCTGACCAATTTTTAGGAAGTAGCCTCTTTAGAATTATCTTTAAGTTAAGCAGTGTAAAAGATTGATTCCTGCCATTCTGAACACGTAGTCTGGAATAAGGACTGGAACCCATTAGTTGACTAACTTTCTTGTAATGAAACACTTGCTACCCACTCATGTAAGTGAATAGCTTATAGATTGCTTTGTGTATTGTAGATAATATGTTCTTTCTTAATGCTTAGTGTTGGAATTCAGTACTGGTATTTAAATTAGTGTAATTAATTTTATCTTAGATTTTAGTGGTGACTTGCATTATTATGGGAGTTTCACAAAGTGCTGCACTGATAAGCACATGATTGTTTTTAGTTGTTGTCACCTTGTAACTTAAAATTAGTAAATGAAGTTATTTTAGTTTTGTATCGTATGGAGGCTTCAGAAAATTTAAATATGCAAGAAAAATAAGGAAACTTGCAAATGCATTTAACAACAATAAACATCAGTTAGAAAGAAAAACGTTTACATTAAAAGTAAGTATAACTGTATGTTGGTAGCATAAAAAGTAATTGAATGGTAACTACTTGTTTATCAATTTAAGCTGTAAGATGGTAGATGGAAATTTAAATACAATAAAGAAGAAAATAATTAAAAATATATTTTAATACTTAATAGCAGAAGTTAAAGTAATGCTATATCTTTAATTGGTGGAACAAACTGTAATTGCTGCATAAAATATTTGTTGTTGTTTTTTGTTTGCTCTATGTATACTTCCAAACAGGGGACAGCAAGTGACCTTGTTGTTCAAGTGGTCTTAATTGCCGAGAGTATGAGACTGCAGGCAATGATGGCCACTTATGGAATCCAAACCCAAACTCCTCATGAAGTAGAACCTGTCCAGATATGGCCTCCAGGGCAGCTAGTTAAAGTAATTAGTTTTGTTTAAAGTATTAATATTATTAATGTCTTATGGTTTGAAGTTGACACATTTCAGTACCATTCTAAAATAATAGTGCTGAATGAAAATTTAGTACTCTGTGTGAGCATTTGCTTTTTGTTGTTGTGTTGAAATGTTTTGACATCCATTTGTAAATTATACTTTAAATTTTTATTCTTTTTGTAGTGTAAAGAAGAATATATTAGATGTATTAATGTGCTTATTGTGTTGTAAAAAAGCATAATGCCTTGTTATAATAAACATCAACACTGAAAAATTGATAAAGTACAAAAAAATTAAAAGATAAATTGACATGAACTTTGTAAACTTAGTATTTGTGTTGATTAAAAAAGGAATTATTATATTAACTTTAATGTTAAATACATTTAGAAGAAAAAAATCACTTTAATCTGAAACTTGTATTCAGATGTAAGTAGTAAATGATATGTTGGGTATGTACTTAATATATTTACTGTGGTTAATAAATTTTCGATTTGCCATTCAAACTTTAATTCATTAAATATCTTTTACAGATTTACGAGTTTCTAGGAGTGAATAAAAAGTTAGGATTAAAAGGAAGACCACCACGACCTGTCGGTGCTCTTGGCACAAGTAAGGTGAGTACTATTGAATGTTTTTCCCCAAAAAACTAAATACTTACAGAATAATTTTAGGATTTATATTAAAAAAATATTCATTGATACATAATTCTTGATTTAGTTTTTTAGCATTTTTACTGTTTTTAGTGATTTTCAGGAGTAAACTTATCAACATTGCTCATATTTATTGTCTTTCTCATAATTCTGCTGAAGTGTTGTGAAAACTGTCCAAATTTATTCAGTACTGGTTCTTTATTTTATATATCTTGTATTTTTGCTGCACATCATATTTTCTTTGGAGTCCAAGCCAACACACGCACATTTTTCATGCTTTGAAATTGAATTCCTGCTTATGATCAAACAAGTGCCAGTATTGAACATTCACAGTAAATCTTAGAGTTGTAGATTCTTCAGTGAAGGAGTTTCAGTGAAGTGAGTTAAACTCACCTTTAACATATGCATTAATATTCTCAACTAATTTTATTGTACCAATTATTTTTTTATTTTTTTAGTGATTAAAATATCAATCGGATGGTCTTACAGTACAATGTTTTACAAGTTTGTTTTGTTTTTAAGGGTAAACAATATATCAACACATTTTTCTACATTAAACATGCAGTTGCTGATTGGCTGCCTGGTTTGTATAGGAATGAGAAGAAGAAACCTATCATTGTAAGGCTCTGCATTGTCCATAGTGTTGTTACACACAGTTTTTTGTTTTGTTTTGTTTTTTGCAAGAAATAATTCACCAATATGTAAGCATTATAACATTCAGGTTACAACTGACCATGTATAATTCTCAATGTCCTTTGGACTGTTACTTTCTATCTTAGGTTTTAAATGTTCTAAATATTGTTCCTGACTTCTGCTTGTCAGTCATATATCTGTCTGGGTTTTTGTGGATATCTGGCCATTTTCAGGTGTGTTGCAATGAACTCATTGACATCATAGCCACATCTGCCTCCATTATCAATATTAATGCTTTTCCTGTTCCTTATATTGATTTAACAAATTGTTCTCAAGTTAGTTGGGTATTTGGAGTGAACAAGGTATGAACAATCTTTTCTGTATAAACCTTCATTTGCTGATTGGATGTCTGGTTTGCAAGGAATTAGAGGTGGAAAGTTCTCCTTGCAAGGTTCTATATTAAACCGTTTAATAACACTTTTGAAGTGAAAGTATTTTGGGAAGGAAAAATTATCTGATCTTTACTTGGTCATCAACTCTTCACAAAACTAAAAGAAAAATAGGAAATACAAAAACTATTGGTTATAGCAAAAGTGAATTGCAGTGTAAAAGAAGAGCTGGATGACAAAGTGCCCTTATCTGGTGAATGTATTGGTTAAAGGGAATGATTATTCTATTAGTATAGTTGAAAATACTGAATAACTGATAAGATGGCAGAAAAAAAAAATGTTCAAATGCTTTGATTTATTGCATAATTTTTTATATTCCTGGCTTATCAAATATGATAAAAGAAATCTGGAAAGAAATGGAAAAGATGTATAAACTTCTAGGGAAATTTATTTTTTTAACCAGGAAAATATGTTTAATTCTATCTTAAAAAATGTGATTGAACTAATTACAGTTGAGAAAGTAGTAGTTTACAGTGTAGAGGATATGGACTGTAATAACCTGTATGTTTAACAACATTTTAATGATACAGAGCATTGTAGTAAACATAAAATTAAAATTATCTGTCAAGAACCAAATGTAAATAAACATAAAATAAAGGAAAATGTTTTAATAAGACTATAAACCTGTAATAAAATGCAATGTGTAGGTTTATACTTACACTAACGTTGTGTTCATAGTTTTACTGAAGGGTGAATTTAACGGTAATTTTTTAGTTATTGATATATTTGATGAAAAACAAAGCCTAATAATGCATAGTAGAGCAACAGCAATAATTGTAAATATCTTCAATTCCAAAGCATTCATTAACAATGTTTACAGGTATTTTCATTGGTCAGTTGTTATTATTGTTATTTGACTTTGTTTCCTGTTGCACTGCCACTGTACGTAGTGAGGGGACCTCCCATTAAAGGTCCTCTTCTCTCAGGTTACATCCTCTGGGATCTAAACATCCACCCACGTGTTTGCTGTGCATGGTGATCCATGAAGGGGAGGAGAGGATCCTTGTGGTTGAGGGGTCAAACCCTAACACACCACTTTGGCCTTGAATTTGGCTCTCGCATCGCATTGCTTTCCAGCAGGCCTTTGCACATGCTTGGTGGGTAAGACATCAAAGCTAGAAGGATTCTTGGATTAAGTTCACAACCAGCATATCTTCTATCACCAGTTCCAAAGTCATATGGGACAAGATTTGAAAGGTCAGTGGGCAATATAATTCTGTCCCCATCTTGATCTTGCTCTCTGATGGCTAGGAAGTAGCTGATAACCAGAGCATAGCTGATACTATGGGTGAAAGATTTTCCAGGTATCTAGCACTACTGCTTCATCCTCCACCTTTTTAGCCATCAAGACTCGGGCAGAACGATCCCCTCTTTCCTTTCGAGCTGGTTGTCTCTATGACTATAATCGTCCCTTTGCACTGGTGGAACTCAGACTGGCTTTTCATTGGGCTGACAGTACATTGGTTGGACCTGTTGATGTACAATGTGAAATGTTGCACCATCTATCTCCTGCTTTTCTTGCAGTTCTTCTGATTGTTTTTTAACTGAAAATGGTAGGAGAATGTTTTTCCTGATGTGTGGTGCCAGGCCATTGTCTTACCTTTCTCTATGCCTGGGAAGGATCCCAAGATTCCTTCAAACTACCATCCAATTGCTTTGAGCTATCTCTCTAAGACCTCAGAGAGGATGGTTAATGCTCATCTTGTTTGGTTCCTCAAATCAAATAACCTCCTCTCGCCCACCCAGTGTGGATTCCAACAACAGCACTCCACTAGGGACCACCTGATTTAACTTAAAACGTCAATTAGAGAAACCTTTCTCAAAGGACATCTTGTATCAATATTCTTTGATATTGTGAAGGCTTATGATACAACGTGGAGGTATGGCATTTTGTGACACCTCCATATATATGGGTTATGTGGCCATTTGCCCATTTTTATTACAAATTTTTTTATGGATAGGTGATTTGAAGTTCAGTGGGTTTGACACTTTCCCTTTTTTTCTTCTACAGGAAATTGGAGTCCTTCAGGGCTGTGTTTTGAGTGTCACACTCTTCAGTATAAAGACTAATCCCATTACTGAACAACTCCCTTTTACTGATGCAAATGGGCTCTTTGTCGACGAGTTTCACATCTCATGTCAGTCATCAAACATGCGATATATTGAGCGACAGCTACAGACTGTCCTCCATCATTTACTGAAGCTGGCCACAGCAAACAGCTTTAAGTCTCTCTCTTTAGAACCATTTCCATGCACTTTTGCCACAAATGGGGAATTGACCCTGACCCTGAACTCCGTGTCAGTGAAGTTGTGCTGCCTGTGGTCCCTAAGCGAAAGTTCTTGGGGCTTATCTTTGACCATATGCTGACCTTTATGCTACACATCAAGCAGCTATGGGTCAAATGTACTAGAGCATTGAACATCCTGTGTCCTCTCTTCCACCACTTAAGGAGCGAATTGATGTTCTATGCTAAAGATATATTGTGCTCTTATTTGATCGAAACTTGATTATGGATCACTGGTCTATGGCTCTGCCAGATCCTCGGCCTGAAAGATGCTGGATTCTGTTCATCATCAGGGACTTTGGCTCTTCACTGGGGCTTTCTGCACTTTCCCAGCTCAGAGCTTATACACTGTGTCATGAACCTCACTTGCACTGCTGCTGTTTGCAACTGTCTTTACTGTATGCTTCAAAACTTTGTTCTTTACCACAGCATCCCACCTGGGGTTGTACTCTCTTTCCTCGGTGGACCATACTTTCTCAGAACAGACGATCTGCCATTGCTCCTTTTGGCCTTCATATCCAGGTTCAGTTGGATGAATTTGGTCTGTCCTTGGATAACATTGCTGTATCCACTGGTCGACCCATCCCACCATGTACCAGTACCCAAATGTGACCTATCTTTAAGTCATCTGAGAAAAACAGACACTCTCAATTGGAAATATTGTCTGTTATTTGCTGAACGTCTTTCGAACCATCCTTCCATTCCTATTTATACAGATGTTTTAAAATTAGATGACTGTGTGGGCTCTGCCATGGTTTGTTGTGGTTTGGTGGTTGCACACAGAATCCCTTCTACAGCTTTTGTGTTCACTGCTGAACTGTACGCCATTTCTCTTGCCCTGGATCACATAGAAGCTAAGCAGTACTCAAACTGCACAATTTACACTGCCTCGTTTAGTCCTCTACTGGCCCTGGAATCGCTTCATGTTAGTTCTCATCTTGTTCTCACTGATATTCAAAACCGACTGGCCCATTTCTCTTTAAATCTATTTCTATCCAGTTTTTCTGGATACTGGGCGAAATTGGTATTCACTAGAAAGAGCTTGCCGACACCTCAACTGAATCTTTCTGCTGTGGCACTATCACTGCTGTGCCTGTTCCATACATGAGCTATGGTCTTGTATTGAAGGCTCGGCTCCATGCCAGGTGGCAGTCGACTTGGAGTGAACAGTGTGAAAACAAGCTTTTCCAAATAAAACCCTGTATTGAACTTTGGCTGTCTTGCTTCTGAAGGATCAGAAAGAGAAAGTTGTTCTAACTAGACTATACATTGGTTAAAGTTTTTAAAATAATCATTTTATTTTTATCTGGAACTGATGCACCAACGTGTAGTCTGTGTAACACTCGGGTCACAATAAGCCACATTTTACTTTCTTATCATTGTTTTGACTCTCAACGACGGCACTATTTTAAAAATGTTCGGTCCCAAAGTTTGTCCGTAAAGTTAGACAGTATTATTGGTGATGCTGACACTGTCCCCTTTGGAAATGTTTTTAGTTTTCTAAAGGCCATTAATCTTTTTAATGTTATTTTAATGTATTTTTTAAATTGATACACTAGACGTTTTTTAATGTGATTCCTTTTTTAATAATCAAAGATTTGAAATTAGAAAATGGCCATAATGTCAAATAATTCGAAACCAGGACTGGAAAGGCCAACTTCAGGTGACTAATGGTGGTTTTTAAATTTACCTGTTAGTCTTCCTGCTAAGTTATGATAATTACAATTATACTACAGAAAGTCCTTTACAACTTTTATTACTCTAGTTTTTCTCTTACCCATGTAGACTAGATGTAACAAATGCTATTTGTTTGTTTTTTTAACTTTGTTTTGTTTTACCTTAATTTTCTTTTATGAATTTTAGTAATTTTACTTTAATTTTAAGTTTTTATCAGATGTTTGGTGCAGATAGCCTGGTTGCTTTGTGCCGTAAAACACCAAACCAAACAAATAACTGTTGTGCTGAGTACCTGATAATGCCAAGTTAATAGTGTTGAAACATTCTTTTATTAAATGTGTATAACTATCCCATTTTAGTTTGTTTTGCAGATTTTTAAAACATTTACTTAAGTTCTCAGGACTACAGAAAGGTTATAAATTAAATAGTACATTAAATGTGGTTGACACCACAGACATAACATTCCAGGTAAGAGAGAATTTTGAAGTTAGGGTAAAAATTTATATAGCTGTACCTAAGCACTTCATTATCATAAGAAAAAGAGAATGTATTTTGGAAACAATTTCTTGTATACATTTATTTCAATATATGTTGTGAATAACCAATCAGCAGCTTAGAATGTTCCCAGAGTGGGTTTCTCAGCTATTTTAATCTGTGAAAAGTCTACAGTGTTTCTCCAAGCAAAGATTTCAATGAGGTAGATTGTGTCTTCAGTCTGCTTGAAGTTTCATATTTTTTAAAATCTATCTACATCTTAGTTACTAAGCTTAATAAATTATAATGAAATTTTATGGTATCGTTGCAGCTATTTATGATTTTTTTGGTTATTCAACTGTATATAAAATGTAAAAACAATTGTTTGATATCCTCCATGTTCAAAATTAAGATGTTTTAACAACCTATGTCCAGCAGCAACAGAGTTCAAAGGTCGTAACAAGAAGAGATAATAATTCTCTTTACTTTTTGATATATTGTTCTATATTTTAAAAAATAAGATGAATAATTTATTTCTAAATAGTAATAATCTAGTGGAAAGGACACTGTCTATTTTACATAGTTTTGTCCTTTTGTCTACCTAACAAATATATTTTCACACACACACACACACACACACACACACACACACACACACACATGTAGTTATTTGCAATATGGAAATCAAGTAAGGATAGTGAAGTATAAGATTCTCACAATTGAGTGTTCTAAGGGATAAGCAAAAGTAGATAGAACAATAAATGGCCTAATTATTAAATGAATTGAGAGCTACAATTAAAAAAATATTTTAAAGATACTTCATGTTGAAAATATGAGAAACTGACTTTTTAAGAACTGTCTTTTTAAAAAATTAAAAACTTATGCAATAAATGTAGCTGTAACTCTTTAAAATTGTAACATTGGAATTATGCCACACTTGTATTTTGCAGATTGAAAGTTTTGGGTTATCTGTGTGTGTGTAAAATAAGTATTATTTAATTCTGCATTTCACCTTTCAGTTTGAGAAAATTTTATATCAGTGCTTAATATGAGATTGTAATTGTTTTGTGAAGATACCAAGATAATGAAATGCAGAAACAAGTCTGTTTTATTTCCTGTAGAAAAATGTGAAATTGTTTTCTTTGTATTACAATATTTTAGCACTTTTTTCTCATGAGAGAGAGCTGAAAACATTTTTTGTTTCTCCAACAGCTATATCGTATTTTAGGGCAGACAATACTCTGTTATCCTTTGATCCTGGAAGTTAACGATTTTTATCTCTCCCATGACATGGCTCTGTTGATTGATGATATTAAAGTGAGTGGAATAGCATAATAAACACTTGAATTTAATATTTTTGTACAAAAGCTGAAATCACGTATAACCATTAAAATTGTAGCTTAATTATATTAGTATAATATACACACTAATCTGGATAAGCAAAATCAAATTTACCTCATCATAAATACTATGCACCTAGGTTTCTGCAGTTTTGCAGCCAAAATAATCTTTTGATGTCAGAAATGTTAGTGTTGAATAATCTGTAATAGCACATTTGCTGTAGTGCTTCCTGTCTTTGCAATTGAAACTGGCAAATAAACATTGTCAAAATGCTAGTGTCCATAAAATTGCTAAAAGCCTTGGTATTTTCTATGTTAACCAATTTATTGTTCTAAAAACCCCACTTACATGCTGGTGTTCATTGGTTATATACCTCTGCAGCAGTATGTGGATTGTTCTGAAACATTTCCTGCTTATACATACATAAAGATGATGGTTTTTGATTTTACAAGACTGATTTTAAAATATACCATGAAAGCCAATCATTAAAAACCACATTGACTGTTTACGGTCAAATACCAACAGTTTGGTGTTTTAAAGAAAACAGTGGCTTTAAGAAGTGTTGCCTCACAAATGTTATGGATTGTTTAGAAAACTGTCCTCTAGTATGATGTTGCTGCTGTAGTAGATTGTGAAGATGATGTCCATTGTAATGCCATTTACTGTGGTTATAACATGATAGAGAAGTTGTGTCAAATATTTGAGGCAATGATTTAGACTAAAAAATTTGAAAATTTCACCAAAAATAATTTGTAATTTTAAATGTTAAACATAAGGTAGCAGTAACTTGTCTTGTATTTCCAAACACTTAAATGTGCATGTAAATAAATCTTCAAAATTGCAAGACTTAGTTTTTTAATGACTTTTTTCCAAAAATAATATTTAAAAATACTAAAAATAATTGAAAACTGAAAAGAATTCTCCTTATGCCTTAGAAATGGAAAGAATTGGATATGCCATCAAAACACTGCATTTCTAGTATCTTTTCATTTACATTCACAATGTGTAATGGAAAGATGGTGTAGTCTGGCCATAAAGAAACCATTTAGATTTGTCGTGCAAAAATGTATGTTAGATTTGGAAAATTATGGTAGTTTGTTGTGTTTTTATTTATGTTTGAAAACAAAAGCTTGAGAAGATGGTACACTTCATTCATATAATGATGACAAACTTGCTTTACATTTATGTAAACAATAGGGAATAATCCACACTTAGTGCTTGTGTCATTACCATAATTGTCATTCAAAATAAAATATTTTAATTCCTTTTGAGTGTTATGAGTTAGTGCTGTTACCATTAGCAATTTATTGTCTTGTAGATTTAACATTATAAGTTTGTAAGATATATTTTGAACTGCTGATTATTTAGAAGATAGCCTTGCCAAGAAACTTTTGTGTATTTTTAAATACAACTCAAATATAGCCATTGTAGTTATGTTTTACATCAGTTAATCAATATTCATTATTTTCATCTGTTATTGCTTTTCTGTTTCAGAATGAACTCCGTTTTGTAGGCAAGTACTGGAGGATGTCAGGAAGACCTACAGTTTGTATTCTAATCAGAGAAGAACACATGAGGTTGGTTAATTTCTCAATTAGTTAACTTGCATGTTTAATATTCAAACACTAAACTCTTTTCAAATATCTTTCTTTTTTGTAATTGAAATGGTTGCTGTATAAAATTGCAACCTAATTTATTAATTCAGGTGTTTGTATAACTAAACTGATTGAAGTGTTATGTCCCTTTTTAGGTTAGAAAGTACTGTATTTTTAATGCTGGTTATTCAAAAATATTTTATGGCAGTAACATTAGTGAAATATTACAGATAAAAATATAAACTAATAAAGAATTTCAATAATGTTACTGATGCTCCCAACAAGATTCTTACCATGTACCTGCAGTTGAAAGGTGGATAAGCACATAATAACCAGATATTTTAAACCCATAATTACAGTACAAAAATAATTTCTTTCACAATTCTAATTAGGTGGTTAACTTCTTTTGGTAAATAGTTTAAAGAATGTAATAAAAACATATCACTAACTCACTTTGTAATACTGATTCACACATATGTATACTTGTTTTCCTGAATTTTTAGTGTTAAAAACAATTTTGCTTTTTTGTGTTTACTTTTATGCTGACATGCCTTTTGTTATTTAAAGTTTCTACACAAAGAACTTAAGTGATTTAACTTTAGTCTAAATGAACTTTTTGAAACAAAAATATTCAAAATTTAAGAAAGCAAAAACAAAGAGGGTGTAGCTTTATATGATAGTAATAAGTTGCTGAGTTGTGAACAACTTTTAGCACACTGAAACCCTCAGGAGTATTAAGATTTGAAGAAAAATCATAAATGAAACGTATCTAGTCTTATTTTCATTTATAGTTAATATCAATAAATGGTTATCAGTATAGACACTTGTGGTTATTAGAAACAAAAAAATTGGAGTTTTGTTGGTCATGTGTCAAAACTTTTGCAACAATTTTGTGTTTGTGTGTTTAACTGGTAGAATATTTGAATAAACAAAGTATATATTAATTCAAATACTTGCATTTGGAAAATGCCTTAAACCAAAACATGGACTGTTTAACCATCCATACAAGTCTAATTCTGTAAGCAACAATTTTTAGCACTCACCATTTTTTAAAAATATTTTTAGTAGTGTATTATCTGTTTTTTAGGAAGGGAAGCATCAGCTGTTAAACATTTTTACAGGTATAAATATTTACAGTTATTCTTAAATGACTGTTATTAGTAATATATTTTTTGCTAACTTGTTACAAGTTTACCTTCTGTGTTGGATTAAAAAATTTAATGATTGGCTTGGCCTTTGTCACAATTTATTTCTTCTAAAACATTTCTGATTGTGTTTCATGTAGGGTAATGCAAAAATACTGTGCCATCGTGATTTATCTAAACCTTGTCCCTTACAGCTATTCAAAATGTGTGATGTCATACTGCAGTGTCGCACAACAATCACTTCCACACGTTTTTACAATGAAAATTGACATTTACTTCGATTCTTGTAACAAAAGAATGACAATAAAACATACATTTAGAAATATCATGGATACTTTCAACTTCTAAATCACCATGTATTTATATTTGAAGTGTTTTACATTATGTAACTCTATAATTATTGTAATTTTAGGTCTTGCTAAATAAAAGACTCGTACTTTATAATAGTTCTTATTTGCAATAGGTGATGTATGTTTCACTTAACCTTTTTTTTCACACATTGCATTTTATTAACATATTCTATAAATATTTGTTGTTTTGGCTCATTTGTTTACCAGATGTGTGCATCATATTAGAAAGATGAAAAAGTATTACAAAAGTTTAATGTGACAATGACATAATGTATAAAAATGTTTATATGATCTTAAACTTGAATTGTAATGTGGTTTGTTACAGAGACATTCATTTCAAAGAAATGTTGGATATGTTTGCCATGCTAAAAAAAGGTCACTGTGATGGAGTTAAAATCCACACAGGAAGACTACAGGTATTTAATATATATATTTGATTTTTATTTTATTTTAACCATTTTGTTGTTTTTAAAGTAATGCTGAACATAACACTGACTAATGGAAGTAATAAATCATTCAGTGCTGCATTACTTTTAAGTATTAAAGTAAAAGTTGACAACTTTTGTTTACCATCAACTTTTCCCCCCTAAGAATTGTTATCTGTTAAGAATCTATATTTTGGTAAATATACTTGTAACTCTATGGTTATGTAACTGTCAAAATAATTACAGTTAGCTGCAGCTTATTCAAGGTTATCACAGCTATATCGTTTTTCGTTCTAAACAGAATCTCATTTCATCATCATGTATAGAACATTTGGATTTCTTGCATTTACTACCATCAGACATGCTTCCAAAATTTGAAGCCTTCCAACAACTTGAGCATGCATCCATTGGATACCAAAGTCTGACAGATATACCCAAAGCTATTGTATACAGTGAACCAACATATAATTTTGATGTAAGTGTATTTTGTTCCCCTTTTTATTTTTTGTCTGTAAGTTTTTCAAAAGATAATGGTTTTTAAAAATCTAGGATCTTTTTACAGAAAAAATTTTAATATTTTTTGGTTTACATTTGTTTAAGAAATCTATATACATGTGCAGTTTCTTGTATGTCCAAGCAACTGCTTTTCAGGGTATCGATGGATCTTCACCAGCTTTGATAGGGAAGATTCATTTGGTCTATGGCGACATACATATATACATATTTTAGTTTTGCATTTTGTTGTTCATATGGACATTTTTGCATTTTCTTGTTTATTTTACCACTACTTCTTCCACTATTGATAGATCTTCATCAAATTTGATTCAACAATTTGTTATGTCCATGGGACGATACTTGCAAATTTGTGGTTTCAAATCTTGTGTGTTACAGTTTGTATGGGCATTTTTTATTATTACATGTAAGGAAAGTATGTATGTTTTAAGATAACCTTTCTTTAATGATGAATTTATATAACTTACATTCAAGAGACAGGTACTTCAGGTGATGTAATAATAAAATCAGGCCTAACATTTATGATAAAAATTGCATAATCTACAAAAGTTGTTCAGAAGTGAAATGCTGTAAAATTATGTATGATGATAACATATTAAGATACATATAGATTCTAAAAGTATACAGTGAAAGGAATATTTTAGTCACTTGCCCTTTTGGCTTTTGTAAGATTTATTTGTTGCCGTAGAACTGATGCTTGAAATGTGAGAGAAATATCTGATCATTAGGATTCCGAATAAACTTACTGCCAAATTCAAATTATATATCTATGAATTTACTTAACTGATGGTAAAGTATTTTACTAGGGCTTTAAAATATTCACATATCAAATTATTGTGATGAAATATTGCAATGTTTATCCAAAGCTACACAGGGGCTATCTGTATATAACTGTTCCAAATTCTGAAGGTAACTAGTCCACTAGTTCTAAACTGTTGGTCAGGAGACCAGTGCTGGTCTGCAAGGTGGTTAAAAAGAAATGTTTTAAAATGTAGCTGTCAAAGCATATTGTTTCACAATGTAATTCAAAATTACTTTAAGAAGTTAATGTTGTATATCAAGAGAGCAATAAAATGTAAGATTGAAACTAGCTGGTCTTTAATTGAGAACCACTTAGTTTGTTACCAACTGCCAGCTCTTGAGCCTACACATGTGGCTGAAGATTACAAAGCATATTTTTTGTAGCAACAACATATGAACCATTAGTTACAGTATCGTAGCTGCCCAACCATTAGAACATGCCAAATCATTATTGCAGTAAACACATCAATAAGAAAAGAAAACAAATGTTATTGCTCACTACAGGGTACTTTATTCTTTTAGGATGTTCTTGAAAATATTTCTTGTACATTATCCAGTTTTAGATGTAATTCTTAAATTAGAAAAAAAAAATTTAATGGCCATTCTAATTCTTTCTTTCATAAATAGCTTATTATTGAAAGTTATTTGTATGTTGTGGGAGACAAAGAAATATGCTAACTACTCCTTTTTATGCTTACAAGTCAGTGTCCAAGAAACTTTTCATTTAGTATCAAAACTCATCAATATGGTTGGACAATGAGAAATAAAAATACATCTTAAAGTTATTTACATATTTGTAGTCTTCTCAGAAGAACTTATTTCTTTACAGTTATCAGGTAGGTACACTTAATTAACAGCAAGATTGAGCAGAAGATTTCAGAGTAATCTGAGTTTGAAAAATTGATAGAAGTTTAATCTGTTTGAGAAAAACAAACTGGACACATTATATTAAATGTAACTATCTATTTACAACAAAACAAAAAGTGTTCTATACTGGATTCGTAAATAGGCCTGCAAAATTCTTTCCTAGAGGTAACTACCTGAAAAAATTAATCATGTTGAAAATCATGTAAAACTGAGTAACTAAGGCTCTGTATTAATACACAGAAATCTCCTTTCCTTTGTGTTGCAATGAAATCACCAGTGCTCTTGCTGCTCCAGTATCATTCAGAAACTCAAACGTTTGCCTTTGTACCTTCACAGCTATCAACCAAGCTTTACCCAGACCTGACAAAGGTGAGCTGATTGTTGAACATTTTTGGTACCAGCAGTTCCCTGTGTTCCCCCAAGCCAGTGCTCAAACCTGATTTGGGCTCCTTAAGTTTTCCAAAACATTTACTATAGTGTCTACCATTTGTTTTTGGTTGTTCTGCACTTGTTTTGATGGCCAGTACCAGTAAATTTACTTTCTTATTTGTCAGCAATGTACTGGCATTGTGGGTTGACTAGCAACTGTTTCTCAACAAAGTATTGGCAGTTGCTACAGCAGTGTTGCACAAGTGGGGCAGATGTTTCACTCCTCTCAACCTGAATGAAGTCCAACAGAGGCATTTGCTTTGGCATGTATATATAGCATCGGTAAGCTATGTGACAGACTATACCCCATGTGTGTCCCCAGATAATTCTGCCTATTTACTGTAAACCCATATGGTTGAATCACAGTGCCAGGATGTGTGAGTGTGGATGGATTAACCCTCGTTTATAGTCTAGCCCAATATGCTGGAGATGCCTAAATAAATCATTCCATCTGAAGAGTTATTGTAAACTTTTATTAATGTAATACCAGTGTTATGATTTCCACTTTAAACCATATTGTTCTGAGCCTAGTTAGAGTGAGGATGTCCATTGCATACAAAGGTTATCTCATGGCTTCACTGGGAAGATCCTTAATGAATTTGTCCAGTAATATATATTTTCAAAGTGTAGATATCAGTCTCTGCAGATTACCCTTGTGGACAAGTATATCTCCTAGTATTTTTGCTTCTCCTTTTCCTTATGTTATTTAGGCTACAAGTAAGGTCTACCCAAGCTCAGGATTGAGTGTGGACAGTTTAATCCTGAGTCAATCTATTCCATTGGAGGACATATGATACTAAGTGAGATAATCTTTATGACAAAAAAAAAAAAGCCATGTATTGTACTTGCTTGTTTAGTCAAGGGGATGATTACCTGTACTGGATCAATAAATAGATCTGCATATTTTTTACCTTAAAGTAAATATTTGGAGAACTAGTCATTTTAAAATCAGATGGAACTCTATATAACTAAGGTTCTGTATTCATACAGGAAACCTTGGATTAATTGTGTTGCAATTGTATCTCTGTGTGACTGATTATTTTCCCACAACATTTATTGATTGCAACATACAGACATTGTCCACTTGGCCAACAAAAGATGTTGCATTTGATTATTTTTTCAACATTGATGTACTGCAACATCTGTAAAAGCAGAAGAAACAACAAAGACACAAAGGCAACTTTTCTGGTTTCCTAGACTTTGTGTTTATGGCAAAACTGCATGAAACTGACCAAGCAAAATATTTTAGAAATTCCTACTTCAAAAGCAGGTAGAAAACGTAACTATTATACTGCATATATAACATGCAGACCTATTATGATTTGAATGGCAAAAGCTTGGGAAACATTATGTAAATTTTATTGCAAATTTTTGAGCCAGGCAATTTTTAAAGCGTAAAGTTTTTGTGGTTTTATTTTCTTCATATTCCTTTTAATTTGTCATTTGTAAATTCAGAATCAGAGCATGTGAAAATTGCATTTTGGATGTATCTTTTGTTTAGGATGTTTAGATTTCCAAACCAAAAAACTGCGACATTACAGCCCTTGCCTAATTTCAAAAGAATTATTACAAGTTTTAAACATTTGAAATAATTTGCATTTTATTTAAGTTTCTTTTAATTTATTCATGTCTCATAATGTTTCAAAGTATATCCACATTGGCGAGCATGCACACGCATCTGTATAGATAAGTAGGCAGAAAGTGATATATGTTACAACATCAAGCATGTGAAGTAGGCTTGTCACGTGTGTGGATCTTTGTAGGTGCTCTACAGTTGTTCAACACAGCTGAAAAGTTCTAATATTGAACAAAATGTGTCTTTGGTCATAAGTTGTGGGGAACAAAAGATGTGAAATTCTGTATTCTCGTATGTTTCTTTTGATGTTACAGTGTACAAAGGAAGATGAAAAAACATCTGTAGTGTGCATAAATTGTTTTTCACAAATTATAGGTATATTTGGCTTCTATTTCTTCAGCCATTGAAATGATAACTTTTAATAACAAATGATTTGTGAAGTAAATTATTAGAAGAGCCATTTAAAAATGTTTTTAAGGCTTAATAATTCTTCTATAATGGTGGTATATAAAAAAAAAAAATAAGTACCATGAAAGATTGAATCTGTTTCTTATTCAACATTTATGTATATTCTGCAGTAAGGATTTGTCCTGTCTTAGTGGTTAGCTTGCCTTCATTGTGATTGTGGAAGCTTAGTTCATGTATTGTTACAGCTAAAATATGCTTTTTCATTGTTCAGTCTGACAGTCAGTTAAGGTTATCCCAAGAATTTTCATTTGATGCTGTTGACTATCCACCTTTCATTTGGTATACAAACTCAAAATTAAGAACAGCTATGTTCAGGTAGTCTTTTGTTTAACTTTACATAAGCATTCCAAGCAAACCTTGAAAACTTCATCAAAATAAGTCAGCAAGTGAATATTTTCAGTTTCAAGTAAGATAATTTGTCAATAGCCAAATAAATTCCATTAAGTGTGAATTAAAATTGCCAATAAAGTTTATGTTCAGATATCTATCATGTTTCAAGGTGTTTACTAAAGACCATCAAGGGCAACTTCACTAAAATATTCCATTTAGAGTGAATTTTGAAATGTGTGTGGACTTTATTTAGTATATTGCTGTTGTATGAAATATTACAGCACCTTGTTTCTGATATTTTTGCTTTCTTTTGGTTTTTTTGTAACTAATATCTCCTTGATGTTATTTTGTCTTTATTCCAATTATTAACATGTAGAATAAATTAAACATTTGAAACATTTTTCTGTTTAAAGGTGTAATTCTTTTTTCATAGCAGATAGTATGCCTCTATATTAATTCAAGACACAATTTAAATATTAATTACTATGTAATGCCCTAAAATTTGTGAATGGAGACCAAAACAAACTTGAAGTTTCATTATTTAAATATTCCTTCTTTATAAGTCTCCAAAATGTAAAATTATTGCTTTCAAGTATGTACACATATGCTACTTGTTTAAAACTACCCACATGTTCATCAAGTTAACATATTTGTTATCATCTCTGAATCTCTTTGTTGGTAAATATGTATTATTATTTTAACTGTGAATGAATAAACACTTGGTTATGCAAGGGGACTACCACTGTTGTTTTGTGCTTGAAACAGATATGTCATTGTAAGACAAGACATCAAATAGGCATTATAATTTCCATATTTAACCACATTTGCAACTGAAAGTATTAAAGCACTTACTAATACCATGCTTTATAATGAATAACAATCTTATACAGGGAATTTAGGGCTAAAAGAAAAAAACATTTAAATCAACCTTGTATGTACGGAACTAATCACACACAGCATGATGTTTTATACAAACGTTTGTAGTTATTTTCTGTACATAAAGTGGGATTTGGACTTCCAGGTAACAAAGTTACAGGGCATAGTGAAAATTCAAATGAAGCATCTGAAAAGTTATTCATGCTACAAGCCCTTAGCACCAATAATTCATATGTATGATTGTGGTTGACTTGAAAACATATTTGTAAAATATGTTTAGTAGTGATTATTAGCCAAAATGTTATTTTAAAATCACTATTATTTAAGTGTAGCACATCTCAAAATGGATATTTTGAACCAGCATATACTATTAAGCAAAAAAATATTTTGGGTACAAATTTTGGTAAGTCTCCTACCTAATTAGTTAGTGAAAACATTCATAGTGTTTTCAGCATGTCAGTATTAAAAAAGAAAAAAGCAGACTAGTAACAGATGTAGAGTAAAACTTGTAAACTACCCAATATCCCTGAGCAATAAATATTAATTGTATTAACATAGAGTAGATGTTTTAACTTTGAATCCATTAATGATAAAAGAATATGCATAAGTGTTTTAAGTTACTGTTTTATAGAATTGTTTCTTTTATTGAATAATTGTAGGAATACCGAAATCGACAAACTTCTGATATTCTTGAAGCATTAAGTCATTCAGACACCCTTTATGGTCAGAGTCAGCTGTTGGGGATCCTCTGGTACAGAGAGGGGCCTCATTTCTGGATGGATGGAAGTAATTTCTTTAATACCTTTTAATCTAAATTATTAAAATAAAACTTTTTTATGGCAATTAAAGACTTATAAAGCTACTGATTTTATAGGAATAAAATAATCTTTTTACCAGTTTGAAACTAAATTTTGTAATTTTCAGATCATCAGATAATTTTGTATTTTATGAGTTTATTGGTAAATACTGTTCCTTGTAAAGTTAACACATATTGTAAAAGTGCATTTAAAGAATATGGAAAAAAATCGTTTGCTCCTTTCTTCAGATAACCTTTTGAATGAACTTATTTTCAGCAGTTAAAAAATCCTTAGCAGTTTCAGTTTTTGCTTTGAACAGAAAGTCAACATTAAGTTAATATGAATGTTGCGTCTGTAGAAAAACAAACTTAAGTATAAACAAGATTTATGAAAGGATAAAATTTTATTTTCGTGGACATGTAGCCAATGAGTTTAGGGCTTAACCATGAAGCCATAATACCCTAATGAGTTCTGTTTTGCAGTTCTAGCATCCAATCGTTGCAAATATGTAGCACTAGTGTGTAGTGGTTGCTGTTGTACAGCCCTAACCTCTAGTGGTCTCTTTTATGGAGTTGTGATCTACAGTGATGTATATTTTTACTCTGGTGTTTGATATGATGTTATCCTACAATACTGATCTGTATACAGGTGTATTTTCATTATTTATTGTACATATTAAACTTGAGTGTGTTTATAACACTTCCATTTAGTCAATAGTTACAATGGAAACTTAGATTTTGAGAGAATATGTTTTTGTTGTGGATAACATTAGAACATTGAAATGTTTCTGGTCCTGGAGAATATGTAATTCCATTCTGTAAAATCCTTAGTCTTGCTTTTTTTTTTTTCTTTAGGTTAAATGTGTGAAACTTGATTTCATTCCTGGGGATTAACAACATCAGTACTAATAATTACAATAATAATAGCCACAACCCACAAACTTGTATATAGGTAACTTTATTTGACAACATAACATGTAAACTAAACAAAATAGTAAAGTAATGGAGTTCATAATAGTGTATAGCATATGAAACAGTTATGAGCATTTGGTGTAGGACGTGGGTTAAGTATTGTTTGTTTGATACTTTGCAAATAAAAAACAAAGTTGAAATTAAATTCAGCTGTCATGTGACAACAACAACATTATGTCATTGTGTATCATACTAGTTTCGTTGAAAAGTTTGAGTAAGCAAAAATAATGTGGTAATCTTTCTGAATCAGAAAGCCAATATGTAATACAAATATCTGAAATAAAAGCCTTTTTATAATACGATTTCTAGTATTTGTTTGACAGAGTTGCACAAACAAATGCAAGCATACTATTTCTGTAGGTGATGGAACACTTGTGTTTCAGATGGGGATTTGAATTTGTTTCAAATAGTTACAAATAATATATATTAATTTAAATAAATACAAGGAATATGCTGCTGTTGTGAACTCAAAAAGTATACACAAGTTACAACAATTTACAATACAGAAGCATTGGATGACATTCATATAAGCTATGGTAAAAAGAACTGCACAATGTTTAATTTCAATCTGTATAAACAATGGTGAAATGAATAAAAGTGAGAATCTTTTTGTTGTTATGTATATTAGTCAGGGTAATTTGCTTCCTAGTTAACATTATTCTGTAATATCCCTACTCTGAATTCTAAATACGATATAAATGCACCAGTAGCTTACAAAAGAACTTAAATAATATTGGCAGAAAATGCAAAAATTATGGATTTTAAAAAACTAACAGGGTTCATAAATGTGCAGAATAATTGTTCATTTTGAATTATCTTTTTGGGTTAGTGAATCTTTCAAACAAGTTAGGAAATAATGCATACTGGAAGAGTTTTTTTTTTTCTGTTAAGTGTTGTTTGATGTGCTTTGTGAAAAATTTCTCATGTATGTTATGAACATGTTTTTGTAAGAGCACTATTCTTCGTTATTATATGTTAAACTGTACTGCAAAATATCATAATTCCTTCATTACCACCACTCTGACAAAAGATTTTGTTATTCCCAAGACCATTGATTAGGATTCAACATAACCTCTCAAAACTAAAAATGCAAGCAAAAGTTCTCCACTATTACTAAAGTCTAGTGTAACTGTTTTGTGTACTGGGTAAGGCAAAGTAAGAACAGGTTTGATATGATTTACAAGCTTTTAAATTATATATTTAGATCAGGGTAAATTAGTTTGATGTATTATTAACTTCAACTTATTGTCAGTGTAGGTAAGGGCAAGCAAAAAATGTTAGTAAAGGTGCAATGTCATGAAAAATATAACTTTTGAATAAATATAGCCTTCATTAAATTGATTTTCATATTTATGCAATATACTTAACAGATAATAAGGATTATGACTGTCCTTGTAACATTTCTGATAAGTTAAGAACAAGGCATAAAAAAAGTGAAAACTAACACTATTTCTATAATAGTTGTACTGTGTACTTGTCAAATGATGTAAAAATGTTATTAGAAAAGAAAACAATCATCAATTATCATGCACATTGCAACTCTTATTAAATGTATAACAATGCTTATGAGCTGAAAAAACACTACTAAACTAGTAAATAAACAATATACTTCAGTAGCTACTTGTAATATCATTTCTGTAGCTATATTAAATAATTAAGAACATTTTTTATTATATATTTATCAATTCCAACACTTAATTTTTCTTTCTTTATCTTTCATCTCCAGTTTCTATAAAGGAGAGACTAGAGAAATTGGCAAGACAAGCTGGAGCACTTAGACACTGGTAAACAGTTTCATCTATAAATTGCATCATTAACCAACCTGAAATATTCATTAACACCTTGCTTTTACTGTATTAAATTTCAGATTTATCTGATCTGTTTCTTATGAATTAAACTTATTTTTAAAACCTTGTTCAATTAGAAATGATTATTTTTATTTTTACATGGAAAATTTTATTTTCTTACAATGATTGGTTTACTCAACTACTTTGTGTTATTTAATCAGTTAAAGAAATACACCATTTAAAATAGTTATTTGTTATTTAAAAACGTAAATTTTGCTGCAATTTTTTATGCCATAATCATCTTTTTATTTTTGCAGTAATTTCTTTTGGGAAAAGTTGTCCTACTTTTATTAATTTATTACTGTAGCTTCATAAAGAACACTAACTTTGTATTTTGTCTGAATTAAAGTTTTTTGTAAATTGTAATATCTAATTATTTAAACAATGTTTTTAACAATATATTCAAATGATCTGATCTTTATACTAATTTTTTTTTCTTTATAACAGAAACATTTTGTATTTATGAGTACTATACATAATGAATACGGTCATCCCTTTTTTAATTTTTTTAACTCTTTCAAAATGGGCATAATTTTGTGCACTTTATGGAGGTTTTATCGAGTTTCATTGAAAATTTAATTAAACTACTCTGTTATCATGATATATAAATAAGAGTGTCCTAAAATATAGCTAATAATTCAAGTTTTAACATTATACAAATTTCAAGTTCTTAATCTCAAAAGGAATTTTTTTGTTTTAAATTCTTAGTCTCTCCTCATGTGAAAATTGTGATATTTTCTCTCTAGGAATCCTATCTTCTTTAATTTATTTATCACCCCTTCATTATAAAGTCATTTCTCAGTAAAGCATAATTTTTGTAGCTTTGAACATTTTGTTACATAGCCATCAAATAGAAAATCAGCCCCCATTTACCACACCTACCTGTTACATCTTTCAAAAATTGCCAGTATTTCTTTCTGTGTTTAATATTATATTATTTATAACCAATAGAAAGCCCAGGTTTTAATCCATCAAATGATATCATGTGGTTTTCTGTGCATAAAATTATTTCACTTCCAGTTCCATTTATATTCCCATATTGAACTCATATGAATATTTAATGACTCTTATTGCATGGTTAGGAACCCAGAAAAATTAGGATAGTTCTGGTCTGCTTTTTGCATGTTGTTATTCTGTGTTCTTCAGTGCATTATTATATAAAACATTTAGTGCAATAATAGCATTAGTATTAAAAAAAAAGTTTTAAATGTTAGCCACAGTCAACAACAACAAAACAGTACTTTATTTCTTATTTTTCATGTATATTCTTTATTTATTATTATAGAAGTAACTAAAATATTTTTAGGTTAGATTAGGTAAAATAAACAACAACAACAACAATAATAATAATAATAAAGATTTTCAAGGTATACTTGCAAGCAGCTTGAGAGTAGCTGTTGGATATACAAGACTATTTAGTGTAACAGTTATTATTTAGCTCATTTAGTCATCTAATGTTGAATAATCATTTAGTTTTAATAACAAGAGCATTAAAAGCAGGTGAAAGTTACGACAGATTTCCTTATGTACCTCCGTAAGAGCAACACATTGTGCATGTAGTTCAAATGTTTTAATTTGATATCACATTACTTGAACTTTCTGTATTTTTCTCATTGCCTTACTATGATGTAACAATACTTATTTATCTTGTAGTTTGTGGAAAGTTGTAGACCTTTCTGTGCATGTATGTGTATGAGTGTGCAATATAGGCAACTGAGTGAGTGCAAATGAAGTTTAAAAAATGTTAAGTTTGTGAAGGTGAAGTTGGATTGCATGATTGTTAGTTTATCTGTAGGAAGCAATGTTTTAGAATAGTTTCATGGTAATATTGCAATAATAGAGACAAAAGTTCTAAAGTAGGTGAACCCCACTCTGCATGTGCATTGACAAAAATGGAAAAAATTATATGAAGTTTTGGATACAACTGTGATAACCCATGGGGTAATGTAAGTGAATCTATTGCAGTTTTGTGCAGTAAGAAACATAGCAGAAAAAATTTGTCAAGTCAGTTGGGTTCTAAATAATTGAAATAACGTGTGTGGACTTAAGATAATTATTTAGTTTTAAATGCAACTGTGATATCTTATAGTGTAAAGAAGTTTTTGTGCATACATTTGGGTTATGTAGAATATATTATTTTAAAATAAGTGGATTGTATGCTGTCAATTTATAGCTCAAATTTATCTCCAAGTCACAGACACCTATTGTAGAAGAATCCCAACCCCCATGTACATAAAACCTAAAAAGTTGGTGAGACAGCCAGGATTATACAGCTGTAAAAGGTGGTAGAAGAAGACATGAACAACAGTAGAAATAAGTAGGCCTATATACACGTAACTGCAGTGCTAGTGAAAATAGTTTAGAAACTTTTTTATAAATAGATAGAATGAGGCAAACGTTTTGAGTTAAGTGACAGTGACCTATGAGACTTTGTTTTAAAAAAAACTAGAGAGAGAAGAGAGGAAGAAAGACTAAAAGAAGAAAAGGAAATGAGAGAAAGGGGAGACATCTACTTTAAAATAATCCCAGCCCAATTTTTTATTATATATATATAAACCCTGACAATAGCCCATCTATTATGTCATTTGATAGGGTAACATGAGCTCTATATTTGACAATTCATTTAAAAATTTTATAGTGGGAGTATTAATTAGATAAGGCTCAAAGGGCAATAAAAGAATAAAATTTAAGTATAATCAGAGATGTATACTGTTACCATCTTAAAGCTATTTAGGAATATGTAATTTAGTTTCATGTTACAACTTGAAGTCCTTCAAGAAGGAAAATAAGGATAATTTAGATGTTGTTATTGTTTAGGTGGTTATGAGGTCAGTCATATTGACCAACCAACCTCATACCAAAAAATAATGTATTATAGTTATTTAGGAAGTTTAGAGATAACACAAAAGAAACTTAAGTTTTCAGAAGAATAAAAGTGTTGTCAACCCTGACATAAAAAAATCACTTGGACTAGTAAACAAAACTACTCAATATAATCAAAACAAACCTTTATTAAAAAACTAGTTGTTTAAAAAATCAAAATTTTATTTACAAAATTTTAATGTTCATCGAATATCTGTGAAATTTTCTGAAGATACACTTACTGTCTCACTGGAAACTACTGAGGACAAAATACTTAGTAACTTAATTGATTCAAGCAAGCCCATGTTGAAAGAGTTACTTTTACAGACTCTTAATATTGTGATTATATGTGATGACATTTTTATTAGGTCAGTGGTTCGCTACTGTTCCAGCATTCTGGGGAAACTTGTTGACAGTATTAGTCCATACATTACCTCAATCCTTGTGCAAGGAAAACAGGTAAAGCATATATAGATATGAGTTATTTTCCTTTATTTGAAAAATAAATAAAAACTTCTTTGTGATAATTAAAGTGAAACAATTCATGGAGATTAAATATATTTGTGAAATGGATCTGAACTGATATGATTTGCTTGCATAGGTAATCACATTTTATAATCTTTTATATAACATGGAAAGAAATGTTTTCTTTATCACCAATATTATTTTTAATGAAAAAGAAATTGTAGGGAGTGAAGAAACAATGTTAAGTACAATATGAAGGGAATGTAAAGGTAAGAATCATGTGGTATTTCCCTTCATTTTAGTTGTTTCACCACATCCTAGTGGTAAAACAAGTTATTCACATTACAGTAAATGTGCTTGCTTAATAAATAAGCTAACTGAAATGTTAAAGTAAGATCAGAAACTGCAGTGATGTATACTGTTGAAAGGATGGAAAGATACACAGATGTGTTACTTGTAAGAGTGCCTGTTGAGTAATTTATGATTTACTTATGCCATTATATGTCATTATTCTTCCCTTACTATTAACTGTAATTTTATAGCATTTGTTCCTAAACCCCTTGGTGTGGATTCCTGTACGTGGTGAGGGGATCTCCCAGGGAAGGTTCTGTTCTGTCTGGTTACCTTCTCTGGGATCTAAACATCCACCCACGTGTTTGCCGTGCATGGCGACTCGTGAAGGGGGAGGAGAGGATCCTGGTGGTTGAGGGGTCCAACCCAAACACACCACTTTGGCCTTGAATTCCTGTAGACGGGCGGCCTTTGAGTGGCCCCCCTTGGTCGGCTGGTCCACTTGGGCTAGAGTCAACCAAATACCAGTGTTGGAAGTTCTCAACGGGTGTTGCGGACATTGTGCCTGATGCTGGTGTTTGGGTATAGTGCTCACAAAACCCTGGCATTGTTGCATTGTCCTTGCATGACATTGTAGTGTGTCCCCTCATAGGGCTCCATGGTGGGTGGGGTCAGTGGGTACCGAAATTTTTCTTTTTCCCTATGGATCCTCCTTCAAAAATTTTAAATAAAATAGTGAAAAAACAGTCAGTAGGTGAACGACCACGTCTTGAAGACTCTGAGCAGCAATCTTCAACATCTGTAACACATGTACCCCATTTTCTTATATTACATTCTCTTTCAGAAAAACCTTTAGGGCAAATGCCCCCCTTTTTTATTCATAAGGGACTAGAGGGTATTGCTGGCTGTCCAAAGTCAGTAAAGAAGCTTCGATCTTGAGACATATTAGTTGAAATATCCACAACCCAACACAGTGAATTCCTCTTGAATTCAACGGCAATTGGGGATATACCTATTGATGTTACCCCTCATACTATATTGAATTCATCACGAGGTGTTATTGTTGAGAGGAATTTGAAGAGCTTCCCCGAGTCAGAGATTCTCTCTGGTCTCTCCACTCAAGGAGTTTCTGCAGTGAGGCGCATCTCCACTCGCAAAGATGGAGTTACACTGCCAACAAATACCCTCGTTTTGACATTTACATCATCACGTGCACCTGCCACCACCAAGGCAGGTTGTCTAATTTGCAGGGTATGGCCATACATTCCAAACCCTCTCCGATGTTTCCAATGTCAGAGGTTTGGCCACTCAAAGACATCATGTCATGGTTCCCTGACATGTGCTTGTTGTGGTGGCAAGGACCACGATGCCTATGAATGTGACATGGACCCACATTGCATCAACTGCAATGGTTCTCACCCTTCTTACTTTTGTTCTTGCCCAAAATGGTTGGAGGAAAAAGAGGTGCAGCATTTGAAAACAACTCATAACATTAGTTATCCTGAGGCTCGGAAATTGCTGTCCACAACTCCATCTCGGACATATGCTGCTGCACTTCATTCCACAATTACAGTGGGAGTGCAGACAGATCTCTCTGTGCCTCCAAGAGAATCATTTTCAAAACAAATGAAAAGCCTTTTCACCTCCATGTATTAAAAAGGTTGATGAATCGACTTCCACACCCATCTCTGTTCCTTCCATATATTCCAACAAACCTCACGATCCACATCTTTCAGTTTCAAAAACAGGCATTTCTCCTGATAAATCTTTTTCTCCCACCCCAAGAGGCAAAACAATCACTCGTTCGCATCCTCAGTCACTGGAATCCCCTTCCAATGACAAAGACCTGCCCAATCAACCCAGGGCAGGATCCATGGAGGCTGAGAGAACTCCTACGACTAAGGACATTAAGGAAAAAAGACGTGGTCATAAACAGAAGGGTTCTCCAGCCACTTTGCCCACCCATCATGAAAAATGGCCACCTTGATACAATGAAACTTTCAAGGTTTACGTTCTAATCTGGATGATATCAAAACCCTGATTGCTTCCTACCATCCTGTATGTCTTTCCTTACAAGAAACATTTCTAAAACCTGCTGATACAGTCACCGTTCGGCAGTTTTCTCTGTACAGAAATGACAGGCTGTGTGATGGAGGGGTGGCACTATTGGTTGATCAGCATGTGCCCATCCTGTCTTTGTCACTCAACACACCCTTGGAGGCTGTAGCCATCCGTGTTTCCTTGGGTCATACCATCGCTGTTTGTTCTCTTTACCTGTCCCCTTGAGAGACATATGATCAATCAGATCTTGATGCTCTCATTGAACAGTTGCTGTCTCCCTTTCTACTCCTGGGGGACTTTAATGGACATCATCTCCTCTGGGGAAGAGCTGTTATTGATAGGAGGGGTTGCTCTGTAGAGCGTATGCTCTCTGATCACAACCTTTCTCTTTTCAGTACTGGTTCTTCCACTTATTTTTATGCACCTAGTCAGTCCTTTACTGCCATTGATCTCTCAGTTTGCTCCCCTTCATTATTCTCACATTTTTCATGGAGGGTTGACAATGATCCACAACAGAGCGATCATTTTCCCATACTTTTGAGAGAGACTGGCCATAGTCAGTTCCACCCTACCCGCGTGCCCCGGTGGAAGCTGGATCAGGCAGACTGTTCCACTTTCACTGCTCTCGCAGAACTTGATCCTGCCATCGTGAATCAGCCATCAATAGACGACTGTGTGGCAGCGGTAACTGGCTGTATTATACAAGCTGCTCAGTGTATTCCTAAAACCTCGACACATTTTCCATGATATCCTCGTCCGTGGTGGAATCCTGCTTGTCACTCAGCACAGAAGGCTCAAAAAGGGGCCTGGGATAGTTTTCATAGATATCCCACACTTTTGACCCTCGTCGCTTTCCAACAGGCTCGTGCACATGCTAGGTGGTTAAGACGTCAAAGCCAGAAGGAATCTTGAATTAAGTTCACAACTAGCATATCTTCCACCACCAGTTCCAAGGTCATATGGGACAGGATTCGAAAGGTCAGGAGGCACTACAATTCTGTCCCCCTCTCGATCTTACTCTCTGATGGTCAGGAGGTGGCTGATGTCTGGAGCATCGCTGATACTCTAGGTGAAAGCTTTTCCCAGGTAGCTAGCACTTCTGCTTGTTCCTCCACCTTCTTGGCCATCAAGACTCGGGCAGAGCGTTCACCTCTTTCCTTTTGAACTGACTGTCTTTTTTACTATAATTGTCCCTTTACACTGGTGGAACTGAAAATGGCCCTTCATCGGTCTGTTGGACCTGATGATGTACACTGACATGCTGCACCATCTATCTTCTGCTTTTCTTGATGTCCTTCTAATTGTCTTTAACCGGATCTGGCAGGAGAATGTTTTTCCTGATGCCTGGCACCAGGCTATTATTTCACTTTCTCTAAGTCAGGGAAAGATCCCAAGATTCCTTCAAACTACCGTCCAGTTGCTTTGATGAGCTGTCTCTGTAAGACCTTAGAGAGGATGGTTAATGCTCGTCTTGTTTGGTTCCTTGAATCAAACAACCTCCTCTCACCCACCCAGTGTGGGTTCCGTCAACAGCACTCCACCACAGACCACCTAATTCGTCTTGAAACTTCTATCAGAGAAGCCTTTCTCAAATGCCCATATCTTGTATCAATATTATTTGACATTGAGAAGGCTTATGACACAACATGGAGGTATGGCATTTTGCAAAACCTCCATACATATGGGTTATGTGGCCATTTACCCATGTTTATTAAAAAATTTTTTATGGACAGGAGATTCCAAGTTCATGTGGGATCAACACTTTCCCGTTCTTTTGTACAGGAACTTGGAGTCCCTCAGGGCTGTGTTTTGGGTAATAAATGCCATCACTGAACAACTCCCTCTCACTGTTGCAAATGGGCTGTATGTCGATGACTTTCACATCTCGTGTCAGTATTCGAACATGAGATGTATTGAACAGCAACTACAAACTGCCCTCAATGCTTTAATTTTTCTCTCTCTAAAACCATTTGCATGTACTTTTGCTGCCAACGGGTATGTACCCTGATCCTGAACTTCATATCGGTGAAGTTTTGCTGCCAGTAGTCCCTGAGACCAAGTTCTTGGGGCTTATCTTTGACCGTAAGCTGACCTTTATACCACACTTAAAGCAGCTACGGGTCAAATGCACAAGAGCACTGAACATCCTCCATGTCCTCTCTACTGCCAGTTGGGGAGCAGATCAATGTTCTAGTTTAAAGGAATATAGTGCTCTTATTCGATCAAAACTCGACTATGGATCAATGGTCCATGGCTCTGCCAGACCCTCGGCTTTAAAGATGCTGGACCCCATTCATCACCAAGGACTTTGGCTCTGCACTGGGACTTTCTGCACCTCTCCAGTTCAAAGCTTATACGTTGAATCTCATGAACCTTCTCTGCACCTTCGCCATTTGCAACTATGTTTACTATATTCTTTGAAACTTCATTCCTTACCAAAGCATCCAACCTGGGGATGTATTTTCCTTCCTTAGTGGGCCATACTTTTTCAGAACATACTATCTGCCATTGCTCCTTTTGGCCTTCACATCCAGGTGCAATTGGATGAATTGGGTTTGTCCTTGGATAACATTGCAGAATCTACAGGTCAGCCCATCTCACCATGGCTTATTACAGCCCCCAAATGTGACCTTTCTTTCAGTCATCTGAAAAAGGCAGATACACCAGATTGGAAGTACCGTCTTTTATTTAAAGAACATCTTTCAAACAATCACTCTGTTCCAATGTATATAGATGGTTCCAAATCGGGTAATTCAGTGGGCTCTGCCATGGTTTGCTACAGTTCGGTGGTTATGCGTAGAATCCCCTCTACAGCTTCTGTGTTCACTGCTGAACTGTATGCCATATCTCTTGCCCTGGATCATACAGAAGCTGAGCAGTATTCCAACTGCACTATTTATACTGACTCGCTTAGTTCTCTACTGGCCCTGGAATCGCTACACATTGGCTCACACCCTGTTCTCTCTGATATTCAAAACCGACTGGCCCATTTCTCATTAACATCTACTTCTATCCAGTTTTTCTGGATACCAGGCCATGTTGGTATTCGTGGGAACGAGCTTGCAGACACAGCAGCTAAATCTATTCGCTCAGGCACTGTCACCACTGTGCCTATTTCATACATGGACTATGGTCCTGTATTCAAGGCTTGGCTCCGTGCAAGCTGGCAGTCAGCTTGGAATGAGCAATGCAACAAGAAGCTCTTCCAAATAAAACCCTATATTGGACTTTAGCCATCTAGCTATTGTAAGGTTCGGAAGGAGGAAGTTCTAACTAGACTACGCATCAGTCACAGTTTTTTAACTCATCGTTTTCTTTTATCTGGAACTGATGCACCAGTGTGTAGTCTGTGTAACATGCAAATCACTGTAAGCCACATTTTACTTTCTTGCCATCATTACGACTCTCAACGACGGCACTATTTTGAACATGTTCTTTCTCAAGGTTTGTCCATGACATTAGACAGTGTTGTTGGTGACAGTGACACTGTCCACCTTGATAAAATTTTTAGTTTTTTAATGGCCATTAATCTTTTTAATGTCATTTAAGTGTTGGATATTTATTCATTATACCTTTTTAATTGTGTTTCCCTTTTCAAAGTTTCAATCTCTCTAGTTTGATTTGAAATTAGAAAATGGCCAGAATATTAAATAACTCGACACCAGGACTGGAAAGGCCAACTTCAGGTGACTAATGCTGCTGTTTGAACTATCCATTTGAACTACCCGTTAGTCATCCTGGCGAGTTGTTATTACAATTTTGCTGCATGTCTTTTAAACTTTTATTACTTTACCCCTTTGGTACTGGCCATAATGACACATAACCCAGAACTAGGACTGGAAAGACCAACTTCAAGTGACTGACGGTGGTTCTTGTACTTACATGTTAGTCTTCCTGGTGGGTTATGATCATTACCATTCTGCTACAGGAAGTCCTTTACAACTTTATAGACTGGATGTCAACATCGGTTTTATGCAATTTTCTGGTTTTAATTGCTGTTTTGTTTTTACATTCGTTTACTTTTACTACATTAATTTACTTTTACCTTTTTACTGGACATTTGGCTACTCATTATTACGATTTTGCTATATGCCTTTAAAAATTCTATTATTTTACATTTTGATAATGGCTGCTATGACACAACCTGGAACCAGGACTAGAAAGGCCAACTTCAGGTGACTGACGGTGGTTCTTGAACTTACCTGTTAGTCTTCCTGGTGGGTTATGATCATTACCATTATGCTAGAGTAAAAACCTTACAACTTCTTTTACTCTGCTTTCTCCCTCAACATTGTAAACTAGGTGTCAACATTGGTTTTATGCTTTTTCTGTTTTTCAATGATGTTTTGTTTTACCTTCATTTCCTTTTCTGTATTTTACTACATTTAATTTGTTTTTACCTTTTTAACGGACGTTTGGCACAGATAGCCTAGCTGCTTTGTGCCATAAAACACTAAATCAATCAATCAATCAATCAATTGTTCTTAAATACACTGAATGAACTAAAACAGGAAAGTTGGATACTATTTTAAATGGTGTTAGTTCCTCGCAAGAACGATAAATATCTTTTCAGTTAATCACACTCTGAAAATACTGTTTTTATAGGTACTTTGGCATTGTTGTTTTTATGTTTTTATTTAAACATATTATCTCTACAAATACAAAATATTGCCTTTCAGTCTTGCCTTAGAATTAAATGAATATATAGTTACAAACAGCATTAGAGAAATACATTTTTTAACATTTTGTGATTTTACATGTATTGTTAGTCCTTTTTTGAATGTTTCTAACTATAAAATTATATTTAGATATTAATATTTTTGTAGTGTTCAGCTATTATGAAGCTATTGTTACATCAGAAAGATCACATGAATTAAAACTCAATAAGAACAGAAATAGTATACAAATGAATTGGTTTTTGCTTTTGGAGTAAATTTCATTATTTCTATCTTATTTTCTTGTATGAAGAAAATAAGGTAATGTGTCAATATAAAAATTATTCATTCAGTTCATTACTTTTATTTTAATTTCCTAGCTCTAATTTTTAAATTGCTTAGTTGTTTCTATTAATATTTTTCTGACTTGTACATAGATCACTGTGGGTGTGTTTAGTCATGAAGAGGTGGTCATTGACCACCCCTTGACTCCGAGAGAAGTCAAAGACATTGTATATTCACAGTGTCAGCATCATGACATTTATCAAGCTGTATTACAACAAGAAATTATTTTATACATAGGAAGACTAATTACAACAACTCCCCAGCTTTTTCACGGAATTCTCAAAATACGCATTGGGTGAGCAACATTTACAGTATGACCTCAATAAAGTGAATCGCTGTTGTCTTTTAGTTTTATATGAAACTGAAATTTAGTGTTAGGTACATAATGCAAAGTTCAAACTGTTTTTATATGATATAAAATGATATGTATGTGTATGTATCTTTTTTGTGCAGATTAAATGCATAGATATTAGCCTCATCTTAAATTTGTTTGGTGTATTGTAAAAGCAGCCTTTTATCTCTCCTGTATTGGAACTGCCTAATTCCAATATGTCTCGCATGCACTCACTCTATTCAATTCTAATAAACTATCACTTATTATTTGGTAGTATTTATGTCAAGGTATTTTTGTTGTGCTTTTCACATTTTTTTTGAATTTCATGATTTGTTGTTATTATCATGAAGTGGATAATTTCATTTTGTTTTTCAATAGTTAATTTTTCAAGTAACTTGTGTTCCCAGTGTTCTTTTTTCTCTTTATGAAGAAAACAGTTTGATTTTAATTGCTACGCAACAAATTCTTAAGTTCAAGTTGCCACTTCTAGCACACTTGCACAAGCTACAAGTGGGAGTGGCTACTTTGGACTTATTAGCTATTATCTGTCATGAGTTGTTCATTATACCAGTCAACCTGCTTCTTCTGATCTTGTCCCTATCCCTCCTGAACGTGCCAAACCTGTTCAGGTCAACAAAGATTTTGTCATGTCTTCTTATATCCTTACTAATACTCATCTATGTTATGTTTTGTTCATTTCCCGTATTTCATATGATCCCCATTTTTCTTTGTTACATGCTACCTCCTTTTCTTAGTATATCAAAGCTCATGCTTAGTATTTTGTTTCTCAGATGATTCAAGGTACCAGCATACTTCATCCTCTAGAAGCTTCATATCAGTTTGCCTTGACCCATCATTATGCTGAATGTCTGTTTCTTGATTCTCTATGGTTAGAATTGATTTTACCAGTGTGGAGGACAGACCCTGATCATTCTGTTCATTTATTTCATTTCTGCCTTCATCTTACCTGTCAACTCTCCTGTGGTACTTGTCTACCATTCCCTCCATTTTGAGATGATCCATGAAGACCCTGAGGGTTTTTCAGGGATTGTTTTATCCTGATTAACTCTATGTTGGCTTGTTTATCTTCTTTGGTTTTAGCTTTACATACCACCAACAAGGAAACTAGGTAAACAAACTTGGAAATTCCAACTACTTATCTTTCGAACTTTAGTGTGGTCCTTTTTCTATGGTGATTAGTTTTAGTAATATTTCTCAGACTTTGGAATATTGTAAGGATTCAGTGAGACACCAAACCATCTTTTCATCTTTGGTGGATTATATGTCTCATTCTGAGCCTTACATGCCCCTATTACAGTTTTTCTTCCAGCTCCTTACCAGTTCTAGCCATGTTCTAACCTCCTGGAGTTCCCAATCTCATTGTTTTATCTGACATAGATGGACATATTGCCAACAGTATTATAAGTGATTATCCTCAGATGAGGTTTTTTTTTCTCTGGGTTTGTGGATGACCAAGTTATGCATCACAAATGCTTACCTGGGTTGATCAATAGGAAGATTTGGGGTTTTGGTTTGTAATCATGAGGTCTCATATTAGCATCTTGCAGATTCTTGCTCTAAGTCATGCTTTGGTTTACTTTTTTTTTCTCTATTTAGCCAGCAGTTGTCTGGAAATGATCCATTCCATTCTTTCTACAATGGTTGCTTATCTCAATCATCAGAGTGGCACCCATTCTCAATTCCTCTGCATTCATATGTGTTTTGTTTTGTTTTCTTTAGGCCCATTTACTCAGTATTCATTTCATAGTGTATAATGTTTCAGGTGCTTTCACTCTCATCATGGATCATCTTTCCTGTCCAAACAATTCTATTCAATGGAGTTGTCTTTTTTTTTTTTTTTTTTTCCAGTAGCCCTGCCTTCAGTTGGGTACTCTTCATGTCAAAGCTTTTCCAATGTCCTTCAACCACACATTTTCTCTGTACTCTTTAATCCATCATCTTATTTCTCTAGCTATCAATGACTTCAACCAGGATTAGATCAACAGATATGTCTATTTTCCTTTTCATTACATGTTCAATCTTTCTGATAGCTTCTTATTGGATATCTCAACTGTGGTTTCCACAGCTTTTCCAGCTCTAACTTCCTCCTCTGACTCCATCCCTTATTTGTCACCCTCTGTCACTGTGGTTCATTCTGTCTTCTTGCTTAGTTTTCCTTTGATCCTTTGCATAAAGATCTGGCTTCTCTCAACAGTTAGCTTCTTTGTTGGCTTGTTCTATTTGCTCTTCTTCCATGGAAGGTTCTCACTGCAAGTGAAATGTTTTCTATCAGTGGTTTCTGGGTTCATGGTTTTACTCTGATTAACCCAATGTTCCTTGTAATGCAGATTTCCTCACTTGGCTTTTAATCTCAATCTCAGATATTCAGGTTGCCTTGTGCCCCCCACCCACCTTTTTTCCCTGAAACCACAAGGTGTATATCTCTTACATTTTACCTAAAATGGTTAATAAAGTACAAAATTTAAAACAAAAATTTTAAATGCTTGTAAAATCGTATGGTTGTGATAATATGGCAATGGTGTTGTGCTGGTGTAGATGATGTGATGCCAGTATGAAAGAAGTGTAAATAGGAACATGTTGTCAAAATTGCTGTTCACCCCTTTAATTGGATTCCTCATCCTGCTCCCACATGTTGTTGGTTCCTACTGGCTGGGATTTGGATTTTAGAGGTGAACCAATCAATGGAAGTCCTCGTAGATGTATTACAGATGTTTATAAACCTACCTTAATTATATTCTTATTACTCCATCTGTGCTGTGGATCACAGTGGAGGTACTTGCAGATTATTATGGTTCTTCCACTTCTGCTGATCCTCAGTGCTTACTATTCTGAAGATGTTACTATGCTCGAGGTGGTTCTGGTCAATTTAAATTTGAGGGAGATTGTTTAACCTGTTGACTGCCAAGTATTTCAGCTGCTACGGCAACTCTGAACCAAGTTCAAAATACAACTCTAATGATTCTTCATTGTGTAACTTTTTTCATGGTGCCATTTTGGATCAAAAGTGAAACAATTTACAAGTAGGTCAGATACATGTCTTTAAAAACACGTTGAGAACACAGTATTGAGAACGAAGTAACTCATCCGTGGCACTGTGTTACCGATTGGCTTGGATGAGTTGTCTCGTCTACGGCACTGAACAGGTTAAAGTACATGTACACATTTTTTGTTATTGGATTTTGGGTTCCCAGATTAATCTATCAATTTCTTTTATTAATGTGCCCTGTTTATGGGTCTGAGGGAATTTTTTCCTTCTGGCCTCATGAACTTGTAGTAAAGATGGTATGGTTCTCTTTCCTAGCCCCATATGGTTGCCAGTTCCCAATGGTCTTGGCTTTAAATTATAGTCAACTTGCTGGTCATATGATCCTCATCCTACCACTGCTTGGATGTCAGTTCCCAGTCGTATGGGTTTTGGATATTGTTGACTTCCCACATACAGCCCATTACACCCTAGGACACTTATTTTTAATTTTCACCCATTTTATTATTTTCTGAGATAGTTTCATACATATTATATGGTATGGATCACTATCAAACCTGAGTTTTCTCTCATTTCTATGCACTCCTCTGTTTTCTGCCCATGTATGAAAACATCTTTCTGTGATGGGGGAAGAGCACATCTGGTTCAGAAGTGGAGCAGTCCCCCACTTCAGATACGAGAATCTGACTGTTATCTCAGGGAGTGTCCTTCAGCAGCTCTCAAGGAATTCTTCCCTTTCCTTTACATCAGTCCCTCCATCTGTTCACTGTGAGAAGAAACAATGTACTGTATTCTCCCATACTGAACATGTATTTCCAGTGGGTACTTATCCCCTCTCTCAATTCCCACTCTTCCTGGTAGAATTGAATAGAGGGAGTTGCATGCATCATGAATGTATGTCTCATTCTTATTGGTGGAGAGTTGTTGCATGATGATTTGCATGAGAGAAGCATTGGACAGTCAGCTCCAGTTGAGGGGGTGGGGGCTTGTGGCATGCAAAGAAAAAATGATTACATGGAAGGCAGCCCTGAATGAAAATAGCTATTTATGTGAGAGGAGTAAGTATCTATCAGAAATATATTTTCAGTATAGGAAAATTATAACTTCCCATCACTATAAATTTTCTTCATGATAGATTTGAGTCTATTTATAATTTTCATTAATGTCACGATCACATTCATTCAAGGCTGTAACTGAGATAATAAAATGTAGCAAGCTACTGAACTTTTTATCTGTGGAAATTGTGTTTAATATTAAAAGAATAAATTGGTAATGATTTCATTATATTGAATTTTATTTGATAAAGGCAAAAACAAAATGTAAATAATTGGTGATGTTGAGAAAGGCAACTTGTGTAGAAAATTATATATTTAAAAAGAGAAAGCACTAGTAGAGGAGCGAACAACGTTTTGACCTTCTTTGGTCATTGTCAGGTTCACAAAGAAAGAAAGGATTACTGACCAGTACCTGACCATATGTTTGAAAGCAGTTGTGTAATTGAGTGTAGGAATGTAGAGGGTGTGCTTAGATGTTGGATATATTTATAAATATTGGTATAAAGGTGTTTCTTTGTATTGGTTTATTTTTGGCTTGTTTTATAAGTACGGCTTCTTTAATTTTGTGTTTGTGTTTGTTTCTTTATTTAGCATTTGGGTGTTTTCTATGGTTATGTTGTGTTTATTTGATTTGCAGTGTTTGAAAATGTGTGAAGGTGACTTTTTATGCTATTTGAATCTGGTTTCCATTTTTCTACTTGTTTCTCCAATATAGAAGTCATGGCAGTTATCACATTGTATTTTATAAATAATGTTGGTGTGGTGTTTGTCAGTGTAGTTTTTACACAGTATAGACCTCAGTTTTGTGCCTGGTTTTTGAATACATTTGGTATTAACTGGAATGTCATATTTTGTTACAAGTTTTTACCAAATGTTAGTTATTTTTCTACTGATGTTGGGAATATAGAGTATGCAGCAGTATATGGTTTCGTGATTTTTTTTTATTCATGAGGTATATTTACTTTTGTTAGTTGATTTTGGTTTTTGTGTAGGTGTGTGCATTTAATGCTTTCTATGGTTTGTAGAGGAAACTTGTGTGAAGTGTTGCTTTATTTTGTCTAATTTGTTGTTAATTTTATCTGGTGACATAGTTTTATGGCTGTGTTTATTTGGTTTTTAGTATGTTGAGTTTTTGTTTTGTTTCATGTGCTGAGTCCCAAGAAATGTATAGTCTAGTATGGGTGATTTTTTTTTTTTTTTTTTTGGTGGATTTCTGTTTTAAATTGTGTATCGGTTCTTGTAATTTTGAGGTAAAGAAATTATATTTGATTGCTTTCTTCCTGTTCACATGTGAAGCTAATGTTGGGATGTATTGAGTTAATGTGATTGAAAAAATTGTGTGTTCTATATATGTGAATCCTGCAACTGTGTCATCTACATATCTGTACCAGTATAGTGGTGGATGTAATGCTGTGTTAATTGTTTGTGTTTCAACTTGTGTCATAAAAATATTGGCTACAACTGGTGATACTGAGTTGTCCATGCTTAGGTCATTTGTTTATATATGGTTGTGGTTGTTGAATATGAAGTTTGTCTTTGTCTTCGTGAATTTTAAGAGGGTTGCTGGGAATGTCTATTGATGGATTAGGGTCTTGGATATAGAGTTCTAAGGCAATCTTGCAGGCTTCAGTGGTTGGAACTTCTGTAAAGAGGAATATGATGTCAAAACTGGCCATTAAGGCTTTATGATTTAAGTTGAATAAGGTTAGATTTGAAATTAAAAGTCTGATGAATGAGCTGGCTGATGTTACATATTTGGAGAATAGCCATGCTATATATTTACCAAGATTGTAATTAAACAATTCATATGTGGACATTATTGGTTGTAGTGGACAATGTGGTTTATAAGGTTTGGGGATGCCGTATATTTGTGGTGTGTGAGAATCGGTTTTGGGTAGGTAAGAATAAAGTGTTTTTGAAATTGTGTTGGCTCTTTTTATTTTTAGTAGTATTTTGTTTGTTGCTTTTTATCTGTCTTTGTTGAATTTGTGTGTATTGGTTTAAATTTGTTTGTATCTGACAGAATGTTTTCATTTTTTGGATGTATTCATTCGTGTTCATTATGACTATAGCGACTTTTAGAATTTTTATGTTTTTGTCTTGTTTTAGGTTTTTAATGGAATTAATCTCTTTTTGTAAGGTTGTTTTTTAGTTTTGTTTTGTGAAATTATGTTGATGGTTTTGTGAGAAAATTATTTGATAAATCAATTGACATCTAATGGCTAAACTTCCCAGGAAAAATTAAAGATTTATATTTTCCAGCAACACCTAAAAACAATATCTTAAGTGATTTTTTTTAAAGTTGTCTTCTTTCTGTTGGTTGTTTTCAATTTGTTTTTTTTCTTGTTTTTGTTTTCTGTGGAAAGTATCACAAGTCTCCTGGCTAGGTGTTCTGAACATATTTTAATTTCTAATGTTGGAATGTACCTAGGTGCTATTTCAAAGTTGAGTCTCTGTTAAGTAGATGTATCTCGTCTGTGTTTAATTGTCGGTCAGATCTGTTGAGGTTAGTCAATAGTTTGTCATGTTGTTGTCTTTTCTGTTGTTTGCATCTTAGTTTCTCTAGTGTTTTGTTGTGGCAGATCATTTTGTCCCTGTCGTCTCTAGTGTTGATTTGGTTGATGTTTCGTTAGTTTCTCTAGTGTTTTGTTGTGGCAGATCATTTTGTCCCTGTCGTCTCTAGTGTTGATTTGGTTGATGTTTCGTTAGTTTCTCTAGTTTTTTGTTGTGGCAGATCGTTTTGTCCCTGTCGTCTTTAGTGTTGATTTGGTTTGTTTCGTTGTTTTAGTCAATAAATCTCTGGTTTAATGCAGCATGCCAGTTGAGGTCTAGGTTCATTTTTTGTTTCTGTAAGTCATGTAGTTCTTTGTATTTCGTGTTCAACATGGCTTTGAGTTGTTTTTTCTGTAAATTTCAGATAATGTTTGTGTATTTATTTGAAAGTTTTTGATAGTTTTACCTTTACAAAGTTAAGGGTTAGTTGTTCCTTTCTACATAACCATAGAAAAGACCCAAATACTAAATAAAGAAACAACCATAAACAAATGCAAAATTAAAGAAACCTTACTTATACAACAACTCGAGCCCAAAATAAACCAATACAAAGGAACACCTTTATATCTATATTAATAAATATATCCAACATCTAAGCATGCCCTCTACATTCCTACACTCAATTACACAACTGCCTTCAAACATGTTGTCAGCTACCAGTCAATAACCCTTTCTTTCTTTGTGAATCTGATGATGACCGAAGAAGATTGAAACGTTGTTTGCTCCTCTCCTAGTGCTTTCTCTACCCACACCAGCCATTTGTAATTATATAAAAACAGCAAATATTCATTGAAATATTGATTGTTTACACTTAGTATCAGTTGCACTAAACACATTAAGTTTGTATGAAATCTACTTGATCAACATTTTGAAGTTTATTTTTATTATGTAACATTCTGTGAATCTTTTAAAAAATCTGGAAGCGTAACATAGGATTTAATGGCAAAATGCATCCATTCATGAAAGAAGAATAAAATGATAAATTCACTTTGAATTGTAACTGCTTTCCAAAATATGAAAATTTAGTTTTATGTATTTTGAATCACTTCAATAGTTACAAATACTTCTTTTCTTGTTTAGGTGGGTCATACAAGCAATGATACTGCACATGAGGTTCCTCAATGAAAACCCACCAGTAAGTAATACTAGAAATTACATGTTTATTATGATTGTGACTTGTATAATATTGACTTGTATTTTTGTCTTTTAAAGCATAACTATCACACAGAATAACAAGAACATAGGTTATGAACTACAGTTTGAAAATACTTGTGTGCTTGTATCATAACAAAAAAAACATTTACATCAATTCTTGTCTTGGATCTTGTTTTGTATGTATTTATCATAGAATGATGAATCAGTAATGGTGACTTATGTTTTGTCAGTGTCTAGAGAATCTTGCTCCTAGTGAAGTCAGAAAGGTTTTGTACAGAGTTCTGTCTCATGCAGACCATGATGGCGGGTATGCTTTTAATATCATATTGCATTTCTAAAGTTTGAAGGAAAAGAATGTGAATAAGTATTTACTACTTAACCTTATTTTGAGCTACTGTCTTTTTGTAATTTAACATGAAAGAAGATTTTTTTGTGTACTGCTGTTACTTATCCTTCCTAAAAAAAAAAACAGCAATTTTTTGGTAGCATTACACTATCTTCAAAATGTAAAAAAACATCAAACTATAGTTCTTATTACATACTGTTACACTAACTTTATATTAATTGTTTTGTTTTTGTGTGATATGTCTTACATCTTGTCTTGCATATTCAAAATTATTTTAATATAAACTTACTTGCAACGTTTTTTTAATGGTATGCTTAAAGAATGTCGGCTCATCAGAAACGCCAAATAGAAGGTGCTCTCTGCAGAGTCCCGAGGAATTTTTATGACAAAGTGTGGGACATCATGACTCGAACACCAGGTGGAATTATAGTAGCTGGTCATCACCTCCCACAGGTAAGAGTACTTTCAACTGTATTATTAGATACATATTAAAACATGTAAAGGTATTTAAGTTATTGTTTTTTTGTATTCTGTAGTGTATCAATGACTAAAGCTCAGTAGGCTATGTTAAAAGTACATAATGTACATGTTAGTGATTTTATGTAAGGAATACATGTTGCTAAAATTCATATATTGAAACATTTATAAATAATACTACAGAATAATTTTAAGCTTCTGATAGCTTAAAATTAATTATTTTCAATTTAAATTCAGATTGATTACATGTATTCAAAGTAAACTTGGTAAACTTAAACATGTTCAACAAATATGAGAGAGAGAGAGAGAGACAGTGTCTTGTATAGGTATTCACCCCACAGCAATAATTTACTTATTTCATAAGAATTCAGCCTTCTAAGTCAGTACTAGCACCTTTAGTAGCAATTACTGCTGCAAGTCTATTTTGGATAGCTCTCTACCAGCTTTGCAAAGTGGAATGTTGTAATTTTTGCCCATTCTTCCAGGCAAAATTGCTCCAGTTCTGACATTTTTGTTGGGGGTCATTATTGGACTACAGTCATAAAGTTTTACCATAAATTTTCTATTTGATTCAAGTCAGGACTTTAACTTGGCCATTCAAGGACTTTCACCTTCTTTTAAAGACACTTCTATGTGGCTTGGCATAGTGTTTTGGGTCATTTTCTTTCCTACAGAAATGTGAATTTTTGACTCAACTTTAGATTGTTGGCTGTCTCGAGTAGGATTTCCTTTGGGTTTTGCCTGTAGTTTGCATTATCCATATCTCCTCTCAGTCATTATAAATTTTCTAGTTCCCAAGCATGACTCCCATATCAGACATGAAACTTTGCAAATCTTTCATTATCACTGTTGGCATCACAGTGGCATCCCTAACCAGTTTTTTATTTGTTCAGCTGCTTTGTCTGGAAGGGGAGTCTGATCTGGCCAGTATGAAGCACATAAAGCTTCTTAATAAAGGACTTCACTATAGTGAAAAGGGTAATTGGAAACTTTGAATTTTTCTTGTAATCTTCTGATCTGTGCTTCCTTCAATTTTATTCCTACCTTGTTAGAATGCCCTTTAATATTCATTGTTGGATTGTAGCATCATTATACAAGTTGTGGCTTGAACAGATGCATTTATTCTGAAGTGACTTAGGATAGCTGTAGCATAGGTGTCGAATAATTAAGAAATTTAGAATATTCTGACTTTCTTTGAAAATCTAACTTACATAAAAATTTAATATTAGTTTTCTTGGTTTGAAGTGGATTGTGTAGATTCTAAGTATAATATCCCATTTAAAAGTTTAATGATTGCAAACTCAGATGACAATAAAATGTGGACTCATTGCAGGAGGTGAATATTTTTTGCAAGGCACTGTATTAGTAAAGTATATTGTTTAAATAATATATCTCCGATTTACCCTTGAATTGTGTTTCTGTTTGGATGTTCTAAGCTATATGAGGACATCTTGTTGTCATAATATTTTTATTAACCTTTAACAGATGCATGAAAATGCTAGTTGAACAGAGATCTTGAAGTTAAAAGTTCTAAAAGCTTGAGGTAACAAAACATGATTCACTACTAGGTAGTATGTATTATTTTAAAATCACAATAGAACTTGTAGTAATTTAAGTCCACATTTTTCTTTTCAGGCTTAATGCATGTTCCAATAAGAAGGGCATGATATTTAAACTACATATTGTTTCTTTTTATGCTTCTGCCAGCAAGGTTTTTCAGTTATTGTTAAGGCTAATAGATCCAACTGGATTACAGCTATCAAAGGCTTAATAAAAATGATATTTATATTAGCTGTTTGTGACATCATGTTCAAAAATATAGAACAATTGTCTTAACGCTATCCCTGAATATCTTAGTATAACTAACACATTGATCCAAGTGGTCAATTTTTAATAAAACAACTGAAATAAAATCACTTCTTTTAAAATTAGAAATTTGTTTAGCTGCACAAAAATGAAGATATATCAGATGGTGCAACTCAGTTTAATTAATATATTAATGTTAACTTATCAGAGTTCATTCAGTAAATTATAAGATTTTATAAATTTATAAACCTTGAAACCAACATAGTAATAAACATCTCAGGTATCCATTTGAATATTGCACTATACAGTGAAGTGCAAATAGTTTTTATATGAATTAACTGGATAATCAAATAACATTTCCGTCAACTGATTATCTCACAATATTATGCAAGTATATTACTACTACTAACTTGCACTTGTGCTACATGTAGTAAGTATTGCATCATCTAACTTTCTGGTGCTTTCTGCAAGTTTCTAAACATAGTGTCATTTTCTTCATTTGTCATGGTAGCAATAGAAACTCAATCCAAATAAGAATATTGGCTGGAGATAAGGATGTCAAGTACTAAATTACACTGCTATGTGCTGCTTTCATTTAACTCTATGAGAATGGGTCACAGATCAAAGGTGACGTCATTGCATTTGTTAACTCACATTCAAAATTTTATTGAACTACTATTTTATGAATTTATGTCAATAGGATTGGTATCAAACTGTAAATTATAATTCAAATTTTCATATTATACACTATTTAATTTCTGAATTTAAATAATATTTAAAAAACACACCTAAACATTGATTTTTTGTGTGTCACATGGCATGTTGATTGTAAAACTGGTTCATATTAGATGTTTATAATGTCAAAATACACAGTCTGTAGTTTTGTACAAATTAAGAACTCAAATTACTGATATTTAAAAGCTAGAATATAAAATAAAAACCTCCTGTCTTTTCTCTTTAATGAAATACTGCTAAAGTATTGAACTAAATGTAGTGTTCCTGCTCACCTCCTTCAGTTTTTGTAAACAGTTCATTATATTCATTTAATTCTGTATGTGGCATATGAAACACCATTCAAAAGCCAAGAATGTTAATAAATGGTTTTTCCCAGCTTTCTTCAAATATGACAGTGTCATCTCTTTATTTCAAGACAAACTGTCATCCTCGTAAATATAGTTTTCAGCTTATTAAGAATTTCACATTTTTTCTACCCAAATACAACTCCATTAGTAAACTTGATAAATCATAATGGAATTCTGTGGTATCTATATAATAATTTATCATTTTTGTTATTCAAATGTGTATATATAAAGCCTAAAAAATTATTTCATTTTGTGACGTCCATGTGTGAAATTTTATGAGGCTTAGCAACATAGGACAAGCAGCAAACTACAACAAAGATCATAATTAGAAGAGATAGTTGTTTGTTTTACTTCTTTGTTTACTGTTCCATGTTTTAAGAAAAATGTTTTAAAACATATTTGTAAATAATGATATATTTACATATTTGTAATAATTTAAATATGCCTTCAGTTTATGATCTGTTCATTTACTTTCATAATTTATATTTGTTTTTTATTTATTAAAAGAGGAGTCAAGAACTACCACAAATATTAAAGTAAAATATCTGAATTCTGTTTTAATTTAGCAAAGGTATTATTCAGTGATAAAGAACTTTTAAGAATTTGTTTCTGAGAATTGTAAATTAATCTCACAATTATAAGTAGCATCTGAAGTTATTTTTGAACTGAGTAAAATTATTGTTAACTTTATAAACCTGAAATATTTATTGGTGAGGTACCTACTTTTCACATTTACTCTGTATTATTTAAAACTACTTTAATTCAAATATATTATCTAATTATATCATACATCATATTTTATTCAAATGTGTATTTTCACTATGCATTAATTTATTTTGATGTGAATTTGTATATTTTTGATACTATTGTATACACCTGCATGCATTTTGATGTGATGGTTTTTTCACACTTTAGCAACCAACACTCTCAGAAATGACAGTTTATGAGCTGAACTTCTCTCTACAAGTGGAATTGTTGCTCAGTAGAATAATTCATCCTGAGTATCGGCAAATAATGGTGGAGGTGAGGTTATTCAGTAACAGTTTAATGAGAATGTTTTGATTATTTTGCAAAATGTGATTGTGTTAAATAAACAAATCTAGAAAGCCAGTGTGCATATAGAGTTGAAATGTAGTAGTTTATTGAGTGCTGCATTGAGCAAATGTAATGCACAGGAACAGTGTATTTTCTAATTATAACTGTCTACACTTGTAATATTATGTACAGTGGAAGAATGTTCCAGTACTGTATCTTGGTATTAGAAAATTCAAATGTGAACCAAAAGGATTTCAGTAGTTAGACATGAGAAAAATATATTTTTTACCCCAAAAAATACTAAAAATGTCGATGTGTTTCTGAAATTTATGAAACAAGGATACATTATTTTGCTACATTTATGGTTGTTTCTTGTTGTTTTTTTTGCATACAGAAAATTAAACTTAGATTTAAAAGATATCTGGTAGATTCTTAACATGTAATCTTCACTTATGGGCCTTCAGTAGCTTTCTTCAAATATCTGAAAACAAAAGATTTTAAGAAAAAACTGTGATGCACTTTATAAGATGTCATAATATTGTACTAACTGTATTTATTTATTTCTCTAGTTTTGGATAATACAACATTTATAATCCCAAAAATTAGATTTTGATTGCTGTGGTGGGCAAAGCACAGTTAACCCATTGTGTAGTTTTGAGCTTAACAACCACACAAAAATTAGTTTTCATATGAAGTAAATATTAACTAACTATACACAGATCTGATTTGAACAATTAAGTAAGGTGTTTTATCAAAAACATATTGTATAAAATGTGTTATGTCTTTTTATCTATAGCTAATAATGGTTGTTAATCTTATTCTGGAGAGAAATCCAGAGTTGTCGTTTGAAGAAACCGTAGATTTAGATAAGGTATGTAGAATTTGTGTAATATATATTCATAGTCTTGTAATAGGATAAACAGACTAATATATAATGTATTATATTTTAAAACGTTAAAATATCTGTCTAAGGCTTGTTATATCTTTGTATATTAAACTTAAGGTTCATTTAAATCTTTAAATTACTCTGAAGATGTACGTAAAACTACTAATGTGTAATTTTTCATGTAGAGGTATGTGAATTCATTAAGTAAGTTATAAAAAAAAGTTTAATTATCTTTTTCAGTTGGTTTATGAGGCCTTTACTTTGTTTCAAGGAGATGAATGTATTACCTCTGAAAATAACAAAAACATGAGTGCGTTCTATAATGCATCATCCACTGTTACTGCCAGCAACCTAGCACGTGCTGTCATGAATCATTTGCTGAAACATGGGCCTCAAAGTCTTAATACTCAAGAACTGTGCAGGATTTCTTAGTCTTTAAAACAGGTCTTCAGTTGTGATCTGTTCTTTGCACTTCATTTGATCTCTGTGTAAGAGTTTTGTCAGTTTTCAGCTAATGTCACATTACAAAGAGTGAGCATTTATGTATGGTGTGCGTGTGTCTGTTCAAAAAGTGTATTTCTGTCTTTGTGTGTGTGTGTGTAATATAACTTCCAAACAAAAAATTTTAAATCACAGTATCTGTTCATAGTTTGCAATGTGGCATGTTAGTTTTCACTTGCAGTAAGGCTTATTTATTAGCATAAAAGGAAGGAAAATCTCCACTCTCAATTTGACTTTTCAGCAAACTATTGAAATTGTGTAACTTAGAATTGTGTCAAAACAAATTGATAATATTAATCCATAAATCTAATTACTTGTTGAAATAAGTATTATAAATCTTTTTAACTGATAACTTATTTTTAACTTCCCCATATTTTCTTCTTTTAATTAAAGTATTTTATGGGGTGTTCATTGAATTTTCATTCATTAACTATTTGTGCTAATTTCTGAAATTGTGTGCTAGAGGAATGTTCAGTTAATTTAAAACAACATTGTTTGCAAAATAAAAAAAATAATAAAAGTAAATGTTTAAAGTTAGTTAGAACCATGTTATAATTGTTCTGTTTAAAATACCAAAATTTTTAAATATCAGCATTTTGGAATTTTGATTAGATGAATTGATGTTATTAAGTGACAAGCTTATTTCGTGCTGTTAATAAAACAACTTATTAGGTGTTAATTGAAATAGTCTTACTTGAAACATAAAATAATTTTGTTAATAACTATTGGTGATAAATTTTGTTATTGAAGATAAGTAAAAAATAAGAACCTCAAGGAATGTTTTTTTGTTAGTTGAGGCTTCTAGGTCTTTCATATGATGCGTGTTTAGTTTTTTTATTAAATTTGTTTGGATATTTTTCTGGAAAAAAATTGTAATATGACCTGTCATAAAATAAAACTTAAATTTCAGGAAAAAAAAAATTGTTATATTTTATTTTGTTTGTGTACTAAAAATTATAAAACCTAACTAAAAACTGTAAACTTTACAAAATGTTTAAAGGAGGGTATATTATTTTGCCGTAGGTACTTTTGCTGTTTATATAACCAGCTACCAACAAGAATTCTAATGGAACTATCTACACATCAATTTGGATACTGCATTTCTGGCCTGACATGGCCTAGTGCGTTAAGGCGTGCGCTTAGTAATCTGAGGGTTACGGGTTTGCGCCCGAGTTGTGCCAAACATGCTCGCCCTTCCAGCCGTGGGGGCATTATAATGTTACGGTCAATCCCACTATTCGTTGGTAAAAGAGTATCCCAAGAGTTGGCGGTGGGTGGTGATGATTAGCTGCCTTCCCTCTAGTCTTACACTGCTAAATTAGGGAGACGGCTAGCACAGATAGCCCTCGAGTAGCTTTGTGTGAAATTCAAAACAAACAAACAAACAAAAATACTGCATTTAAGCATTTCAAATAATTTATTGTGTAACTGATTTACTGGCAACTTGATAGTAAAAAAAATTATCTGAATCTGTCATTTAGTAACATAATGAAATGTAATATTTTTGTCCATGCTACACATCTGTAAGACAGTATTTTCTAACTTAGAGCCTATGAAAGTTGGTGGTGGGGAGGGAGAATCCTGGCTTCATTAGAAGGAAAATTATTTGAAGAAAATATTTCCCTGTAATTGTTTCCAGTTTGAAAAATTTAACTTCAAAATACTCTTATATTTAATCTCTTTTAATTGTTTTATAATTAAAACAGAAAAGAATTATGTTGAGAATAAATACACATCTAGTTATTAGCTTAAGTACAGTATGACAGTGCTGGTATAATTGCCATACCTATGAGCTTAAATGTATGTCATACAGCACGTGCCTGTTCTTTGTTGAACATTAATTTTCTAAAATGGATGAAATAAATCCTGGATGAATTACAATTATCAACAATACAGCAAATCTCTCCAGTATTGCCTACGACTGGAACGATAGTGAATACGGAATTTGATTTACAAAATATAGTAACCTTTTTATATTCATTCACAGATTAGATGTTGCAGAACAGGCTCTTACCATTTCAAAATTAAATGTTAAAGTTATATTTATACTGTTATTTATTTTTGGTGAATTTTTAGTAAATGCTGCATCTTAACTCTATTTTATCTGAGCCTTTATTCATTTTGTATTTCAACTAAAGTTGTAATAAAGTATTCATATGGACCTGATGTGGCTATGTAGTTTAGAGTACTCAACTTAAATCTGAATGTCTCAAACACCTATTCCACCAAACATGTTAGTCATTTCAGTCATGGGGGGCTGTTATTATGTGATGGTCAATCCCACTATTCATTGGTAAAAGAGTAACCCCAGTATTGGCAGTGAGAGGTGATGATTTAAAGAAAATATGCTCAAAACAGCATGTTTGTTATTGTTATACTCTTGCCAGCCTGTAAGAAAAATAGTTTGGTATATTGCTTCCAAACCTTTTTTAGAATGCTAAATAAAATATTGCTAAAATTCTGAGTGGTTATTGAAAAATTGACTTACGTTTTATAGTTTACATAAAATATAAAAGAAATAAGTTTAGTGTAAACGATTTTATCCCTTGAAGTTAGGTTTTTACAAACTTCTGTTCTTATAATTACAACCCATTAATAGATGAACATTAGATGACTGTAACGTGTAGATACTCGATGTTTTGTACACTGTACAATGTGTTATTGGTTACTGTTGGAAAGACACGATAACACAAAAAGCATTCCATATATGACAGTATTTTAAAGGAATAATATTTTTTTAGCCTGTTGTAACACATTTTCATATATTTTATCAAACATCATAGTATAATGGGGAAAGCTGCAATAACAATAATAGAATTATGCCACCGTAAGCAATTGTCTAGGCTAAAGCCAGGCCTGATTGAATGCTTTTATAAAGCAATGATGGATATAAACCCAACTGCTAATTTCAAGAAACTAATTTCGAGATGACATGATGTTCCATGCTTTAAATATCTGGAAATAGTTGCTCTTATCGATCCAACTGCAAGTTATAGTTCAGTAAACAACACATTCGAGCGATAGTGTTTTCATGTTTCGTGTTGACCCAACAGCTGATGTACAAAATACGGTATATCCGGGTAATGGTATCATTATTAAACTTTACAATTGTATTTATTTTATACGAATAGATTCTTTTCCATTTTCAGACTTCGTTACGTCAGTAACTAAGCAGTTGCCAAAAGTAACGAGATTGTTTCACCGTCTTAAGTTTGTAGGTTTCAAAATATCTAAGCGTAAACTTTGAAATTAGATGTCCAACAAATGTCTTTTTTTTTTTTTTTAATAGATATCTGCAATAATTGTTTATCGGTTTCCGTACTTTTCTGACATTATAAATATTCAACTTTAAAACTGGAAACTATAATTACTGTTCTTAAGGTAAATTATAAAAACACTTATTTGGATATTGTTTTGTATTTGTTTTTCCTTTTCATTGACTTTCGTGACCATCATATGTTTTTAACTACTGGTATGGGAGAAGTCGTGAAAATGGACCTTGACTTTGCAATCTACAGTGGCGCCACGGAATTACAAGGTCACTTATTTTGAGATCATTTAGGCTGCTGAAATAACTACTTGTGAATAACAAAACGAAAGTTTTTCTATACTGTGAACTTCTTCACTTGATGAATGCGAGTAATGACTTTACCTTATAATAAATATACAAGTAGACTTTCGACCAATGAAATTAATAACACAGGAGCTGTAAGATTCATATCAGTATTTGAATTGAAAGCTTCAGATTTTTCATAGCTACACCTTGATGTTAACACCGAAAAATAAATGTATGATGAGGTTCAAAATCGAGATTTAATTTCAGAATTGTTAATATTGTGTGGACTTAAAGTCATGAAATTTAATCTCGCAAATTGTTTATATATTATATGAACACTTGTGATTATTCTATGTTTTAACACGCACAAAAGAAAAATAGTTTACAATTTTTAACAGAATTATAAATGAAACATTGAAAACTTAAACTGATTAGAACGAATCTTTATCTCAGATTATTTTTTAAATTTTTTGTTTTTTTTTCTTAGGAAATTCACTTATTCAGAATGTAACTCAATTTTATATTTGTTTTCGTATTTTACTTTCAGCAAATGTCATTGTTTTATAAAAACCGTAGCTATCAAAACTTGAAATTAAAATATAGAATAATTAATACTAGATGTACATCCTTGTGCAAATTAATTGAAACAAGACGGAAAATTACGCTTTTTCCAATTTTTTGCGTTTTATTTCTGAGAATCTAAAATTACAAATTAATACATGATATGACCGCTTTTGTTTTTCAGATCATTAACCCACTTTGGCATCGAGTCCACGAGGTGACTGCAATCTTTATTAATTTTTGGATCGCGGTACCACACCTCAATTATGGCCTCAATTAGCTTATCTTTCGTAGTACAGTCTTTTCCCCGAAGTCTTTCTTTACAAATCGCCCAAAGATTTTCAATAGGATTTAAGTCTGGAGAGTTTCCAGGCCAGTCCAGCACCTTTATTCCTGTTGTAGTCATAAAATTCTTCACAAGTTTTGATGTGTGGCACGGAGCCAGATCTTGCTGAAAAATGCCAGATCCATCTGGAAATCTCTTTTGCCAATTCTGGAACGACTCTTCTCTGCAAAATTTCGATGTACTGTGGTCCTCGCATCATACCTTCTACGATATGTAAGCCTTCGACGCCATGGTAGCTGAAAAAGCCCCAAAACATCTTCTTCAAGGGATGTTTTACGAACTGATTCTCGAAGTTTCTCACCTGGAGATCTGCGAACATGCAGACTTCTTTTACCCTGTACGAAGAAATGAGTCTCGTCACTGAATAACACCTTCCTCCATTGTTCTTGCATCCAGTTCTTGTATTTCAGACCCCATTGATACCGTTTTTTCTTCATTGAGTTGGTAAGAAGTTGTTTTTTTGACTGGTCTCCTTGCCCTTCTAACGCAATTTCGAATGACGCAATATTCTTCAAAATTTCGTCGTCTATCTATTTTTGGGATATATGACGAAACACAGCTAATGACGCCGTCTGTGTGAAAAAATGACTATTAAAGGAAATCAACGGGTCCAGCGAGCCTACACCGACCGCCATGCTGAAAATATTTTTAAATGACCATTTGTTTCAATTACTTTGCACAAGGGTGTATTTTCACATGGTTCCCGAAAGTGCTCCGTTTAAAGAGTAAATAATATTGGTATGGACAGTAACACATATATTTATTTCTTGCCTTCGAAACTCGTATATCATGCTGTGTTGTAAGCTACAACGTGGATATTGTGTTTCGTGATTTATGACATGCACACATTTTACTGATGTCGCTACAGTACAAATTGCAAAGTTAAGCGTCTTTTATGTGACGTCATTTTAATGTATTGTAACTGATTGACAGATAGCACAGTAATGTATAATGGTGTGAGTGGTTAATAAAGTAACCCCTCCAGATGGTCTTTGGCATCCTTTTAGGTAAAATATGTTAAGCTTTCTCTGTTTGCTATATTTAACGCCAACGAGACCTTTTGTCTGATGCCAAGGTTCATCATCATCATGCTTGCTGGGGTGCAATAGGCATATTGATATATATATATATACATACACACACACTACATAGCTAAAAGTATGTGGACACCTCTTCTAATTAGTGGGTTCAGCTATTTCAGCCACAAATATTGCTAACAGGTACTTAAAATCAAATATACAGCCATGCAATCCCCATAGACAAACATTGGCAGTAGAATGGGTTGTACTGAAGAGCTCAGTGACTTGCAACGTGGCACTGTCATAAGATGCCACCTTTTCAACAAGTCAGTTCGTCAAACTCTGCCTTGCTAGAGCTGCCCTGGTCTACTGTAAGTGATGTTATTGTGAAGTAAAAACGTTTAGGAGTAACAACAACTCAGCCACAAAATTGTAGGCCACATAAGCTCACATAACGGGACTGCTGAGCGCTGAAGCTCGTAGGACGTAAATATCTGTCCACAGTTGCAACACTTACTATTGAGATCCAAACTGCCTCTGGAAGCAACGTCAGCAAAAGAATTGTTCATTGGGAGCTGCATGAAATGGGTCTCCATGACTGACAGCCACACACAAGCTATAGATCACTATGCACAATGCCAAGCGTCAGCTGGAGTGGTGCAAAGCACACTGCCATTGGACTCTGGAGCAGTAGAATCGTGTTCTCTGGAGTGATGAATCACGCTTCACTATCTGGACGTTTGATGGACGAATATGGGGTTGGCTGATGCCAGAAGAATGTTTCTTGCCTGAATGCATAGTGCCAACTGTAAAGTTTTGTGGAGGAGGAATAATGGGCTGGGGCTGTTTTTCAGAGGGTTTGGGCTAGACTCTTTAGTTCCAATGAAGGGAAACCTTAATGCTACAGCATACAACGACATTCTAGAGAATTGTATGCTTTCCAATTTGTGGCAACAGTTTGAGAAAGGCCCTTTTTTGGTTCAGCATGACAATGCCTCTCGTGCACAAAGTGAGGTCCGTAAAGACATGGTTTGCCAAGGTTAGCGTGAAAGAACTTGACTGGCCTGCACAGATCCCTGACCTCAAACCCATTGAGCACCTTTGGAATAAATTGGAATGCAGAATGTGAGCCAAGCCTTCTCGTTCGATTTCAGTGCCCAACCTCACTAATGCTCTTGTGGCTGAATAGGATCAAATCCTTGCAGTCATGTTCCAAATTCTAGTGAAAATCCTTTCCAGAAAAATGGTGGCTGTTACAGCAGCAAAGGGGGGCCAACTCCATATTAATACCCATGGTTTTGGAATGAGATGTTCAACAAGCACATATGGGTGTGATGGGCAGGTGTCGACATACTTTTGGTCATGTTGTGTATGTATATATATATATAGTAGTGGTCGTGGCGTTATTTATATCATCATTTGCTTAATCAACAATGTTTTCTGTCTGAGCTAAATTTAGTTAATGAACTAATTTCTATCAATTTACGTAAATACACAGCAGACTTAAATGTATGATTATTATTAACATCAGATCGATGAATTTTACGATTGGTATTAACATAAGGTTGATGCGGGTCAAGTCAACCACCCGTTTTAAGGACACTATGTTTGTTATTAGGATAAAAAGCATGGTGTATCAATCACACGTCACGATTCAATTAAAGAAAGGTGTTAATGATCTACAAATGACAGGGTTTCAATATCCAAAATGAGGAACTTATTACTTGGATGTTTATTTCCTTTATTTTTCACGCCATACTTTTTGCATGTTGATATAGCCAATGCTAGAGCGTTTAGTTCTAGTTAATCTTACAGCAAGACGTTTCCAAATGTCGAATTTTTATAATGAATCTCTGGAAATCGAACATCATTTCAGGTTCTAACAGCAATATATTTTCATAAATCGGGCTTTATGTAAAGTATTAGAGTAGGTACCCCAGATATCAAACATTATTCCAGATCATACAGTGAAATATCTCTATAAGTCAGACCTTATTCAGATCTGACAAAAATATATTTCCAGAAATTGAGTATTATTTAAGGTCTTTATCAAAATTTTTATAAGCATGACATTTATTCCATAAGTATGTCTGATTTTTCCATGAGGTCGTTTTTTTTTCTTTCTGTCATTAAAAGTTCAGTCGAGTTTACAGATAATATTGCTAAAAGAAAACGAAAGATAGGAGATTTTCAAGACATCGTCCTTTACAGGTGGGATTTTTACAACAAGCAGTTGCCATCAATTTCAGTTTATTCATCAAGAATGAAACAATTGCATTGACAAATGGTTACAAATACACGTATATTATACTTTTCTAAACTTTGTCTTTACATTTTTAATTTCGCTGTCATGTAAGATCGAAAACTTTGGTTAATGTCTAGACATGGGTACAATAGTTATAAGTACGAGTAATCATTTAGTTGAGTCCCAGTTGTATTGAAAAGCAATTTGGTAATTATTGTGAATTGAATGAAGTAATTATTAATCGAGAGAATACTAATCAAGGAAAATTATTCAATGAAAGTTAGTGATTCAGTGTTTGTTATGAATCGAAAACTTTTAAGTATTTCATCTGCAACTTAAATGGATTCAAGTGAACCTGACGATGACCGAAGAAGATCGAAACGTTGTTCGCTCCTCTACATAAAAAATTTCTCAACCCAAACGAGTCGTTTTTACATGTATAAGAATAAACAACAGCATTCTTTTCATAGCGTTTTAGATTGTTCTTACAGAAAATATATATTTTTTTAAAATAACTTCTTGGTGAGCCGGCTTAGCAATAAGCTCAAAGTAAATATTTTAAGGTTGATTCAAAGTGAATGGCCAGCGCACATAACCCATTGCTATGCTTGGCTCTTATATAAACAATTATAAGTTAAGCAAGCAATTAAAATTTGACTAGTACAATGTGCTATAAAATATAGAGCACCTGCATGTGATTTTTATGGGATACTAAAATTTAGCTTATAAATATTTTGGACAACTTCTCAATTACATCTTTGTGGAGTATTTTTGTAAGCTATATTTTCAGTGCCATAATTTAGATGTTTCTAAAGTAGGTTCATTTCTGAATTAGGTATACTCAACGTAGTTTTGGAATTTCTTTTAAAATACTGGTCTTGCACTTAGGGCTACACCTACAAAAGAAAGTGATCTATATCAAATATTGAAAATTAAAAAAAAACTAATTTGTTATTATTGCTTGGATTGGATTTCAGATTAATATTACTAAGCAAGCCAAAAGAACATATTGCAACAGCACTGGTGTCGGAAATGGGATTATTTTAGTGAAAATAAATATAAAAACATGAACTGTTTAGGATAATAACAACACACCAAATCATGTCGGAATTAATCAAAGAAACAGGAAGAACAAGACAGAAAATAATCAGAAGATAAGGAGACAAAATTAGCAGAATGAGACAGAAATTTAAGAGGACTTAAAAGATAGAGACAAAATGTTTAATGAAGAATTATAAACAAAATATAAATTAGATTGAAGACACGAGCAGTGAAACTATTAGAGATGGACAAAAGAAATACAAATAACTTGAAAAAGTTCAGAAAGACATAATAATAGTGATAAAATTGAAGAAAAACAGAAAGATATCAACAAAGTACAAAAAGGCTGAGATGATAGAATTTCAAACTGGACACAAAAGGATCATTGAGGTAGGAAGGAACGTCGTGATAAAATAAAAAACCTGGAAAATAAATTGTTAAATGCAAAAAATAAATTAGTCACACTTCAGTTCAAGACGTCCAACTACTACAAAGGACCTATTACAGAATTAAGAAGGCCAATTTAATAACACTGCCAGATAAAAACAACAACAGTAGAATATGGTGTAAAGGTACTATGGAAGGAATATCAGGATCAATTCGAAATCATTTACAAAGTAAATTGGTGTAATAATAAATAACAACATATTAACCTTGCTGCCCATTTAAAAGAGCCAGCTTTAACAACCTTAAGTAACCTTTTAGCTAAGAGCTGGAACAGCTATCAAACATTTAGCTGCCTACCCAACAGGTTCATTGTGACACACCATAAGGAAGTATCTAGAACAAAGTTCCATGACAGGATATAAAGGAGCGAAGAAATCCCAGCCGAATTTGCAGAAGATTTTGAAAGGCTTGATCAATTATCATCTCACATTATTATTATAAAATTGTAGATTCGTTGCATATGATAAATTTATATATACTTTGAGAGAATATGAAAATTAGGTTGAGGCAAAGTAGCTGCACATTTTAAGAGAAACTCTCCAACCAGCCGTTTTTACATATATATTTTTTCTGCAAGTGGGTTTTCTCGTCATCACTGATTTTTTTTAAGTTACATTGAATATAATTTTCAAACAAAGTTTGAGGCTAAGCCACCATATGTAATTTATAAACTAAAATGCGATGACTGTGTGGCATTCAGGTACACTGACACCCAACAACAAAATTACCAAATATCTGCGATACAGCATGTTTTATTATGCAGGGAATAATTTTAAACTTGGACAACAAAGGAAAAACAAGCAACTGTGGGTGTATAAATAAAACAAAATAGTTATTCTCACAAAAAAATATATAAAATGTTTAGAACGTAATAAATGTATATCTTATGCTATTTTTTCTCATTTATTAAAAGAGGGGATTCTCCTTGCGTTGTCTTCCAGTTCTTACAATGGTCACATATATTATTCAACACAGTGGAAATTATAACTACTACACGAAGAAGGAAAATATCTGTATTATATTATGGTGTGTATCAACCATCTCTCCAACCAGTATGCCCTTAGAATAGCACTTAGTTATAAAAATGATCTTATGTACGTGCACATCGTTGTTAAAATAGAATTCAGTTTAAAAATAATCATGTAACCACATAAGCTATCTGACAGTCACGTGCTTGCCCTAAGTCTACTTGGCAAGTGATAAGAGCCACATCAAGTATGGATATATTGCTACCATATATCTTAGGGAATTCGAAATAAAAGAATTGACAGTCATATTTATTGTCTAATATTTAATTGCACAAATAAGCATTGGTTTCGTTGACATAAACGTTTTTATTAAACGCCGAGATTTTTGTTTTCTCGTTAAGAGCAAAGCTGCACAACGGACTAACGTTACTATGCCCTCTATGAGTATCAAAACCCAGCTTTTCGCTTTGTAAACGAGCAGACTTTTCCTTGAGTCAGTGAGAAGATTTTAATTTTTTTTAATTTCAAAGCTAATTAGAAATTTTAGACTTTTAATAAATTATTCTGTTTTAATATAGCTCTTTAAATATAATAAGGCTTAAATGAATATTTGTCAACTACAAGACTTACCATATAACACTGAAATATTTAAAGATTAATGCTTTATGAAAACTACTGTTGCAAAAACAAATTAGCGTTTTGTTTGTTTGTTGTTGTTAAGCATGTAGTTATGTAATGCACTATCGGTGCTGTGCATTGATTCCCACCACGAGTATGAAAACCAGGTTTTTATGATGTGATCCTCTAAACGTACGGCTGAGCCACTGGAACACATAATCTATAAAACCTTTGTTAAAGAGAACTGATAACATTGTTATTACTAGTAGAAAATACCCATGCTTTTGTACAATGTTCAAAGACTCGAATTTACCGAAAAAACTTCTTATTGTAGTTAGAGGGTCATTGTTAAACTAATAAATCTACAACACCAAGATCTGTAGTTCCATTCTCTGCAGGCCCGGCATGGCCAAGCGTGTTAAGGCGTGCGACTCGTAATCTGAGGGTCGCGGGTTCGCATCCCCGTCGCGCTAAACATGCTCGTCCTTCCGTGGGGACGTTATAATGTTACCGTCAATTCCACTATTCGTTGGTAAAAGAGTAGCCCAAGAGTTGGCGGTGGGTGGTGATGACTAGCTGCCTTCCCTCTAGTCTTACACTGCTAAATTAGGGACGCTAGCACAGATAGCCCTCGAGTAGCTTTATGCGAAATTTAAAAACAAACAAACAAACAAATCTATTCTCTGTACTGGATAGAACACAGAGAACCTAGGATGTAGCTTTCTGCTAACTTCTTCACCAACAGTAGTCTGTCCCGTTAGTGTACGATATAAATAGAACTCCAAAAACGGTATCTCTAAAACCCAGAAGGGGACTAGAAGCTCTTAAGTTGGTGTTAAACTTGTACTTAGCTGTACTGGAAAACCTACTTTTACACCATTATTATGTTTGGTTGACCTTCTGGACACGTATTTTCCCCTTCGTAGTACATCAAAAAATTATGGTAGGGGATACTACTATAGATTTGGTTTATCCTGCTAATTACAAAATTATGGAAGAGGTTTTTTGGCAAACAAATTCACAAACATGCACTATAAAATAATATAGAATTAGGTAGGGGTGACTAGCACATATCAGGTTAGAATGTTAATTTGTATACATGACATTATTTTAAACTAAGCTTTATTTTAAAATCACTGTGTTCAAGTAGATGCTTTTAATTACTGAAATCAACAAAATAAATTCTAATTGTCTCCAAAATCACCTATTAAGACGAATTTGGAGTTTCATCATGCCGTTACATTCCATATCATCAATTCTGGTCATTCTATATCTGGCGGTTGTGCACCTTGACAATAATCTTGTAGTGTAATTTCAATTGCGAAGGCTCTATCGTTGGAGGCCCTGCATGGCCAGGTGGGTTAAGGCATTCGACTCGTAATTTGAGGGTCGCGGGTTTGAATCCCCGTCGCACCAAACATGTTCGCTCTTTCAGCCGTGGGGGCGTTATAATGTTACGGTCAATCCCACTATTCGTTACTAAAATAGTAGCTCAAGAGTTGGCGGTGGGTGGTGATGACTAGCTGCCTTCCCTCTAGTCTTACACTGCTAAATTAGGGACGGCTAGCGCAGATAGCCCTCGAGTAGCTTTGAGCGAAATTAAAAAACAAACAATCTATCGTTTGGTTATCGTGATCAAAGCATTAAATTGCTCTTTATATGCTTTCCATAATCCATCTTGTGTCGAGGAAGAAATTTATCAGTACCTGTTTTAACAGTTCTGTCTCCCAGTAGCATAGCAGTATGTCTGCGGACTTTTAGCATTAAAAACCGAGTTTCATTACTTGTGGCGGGCAGATCACAGGTAGCTCATTGTGTAGCTTTGTGCTTAATTACAAACAACAATATCAACAAACTTATCGCAGAAAAATGCATACCTATGACTTACGTTGCTTTTATAGATAAAGGTCTTTTTTTATTATGTTGCTTAGAACATGTGGATGTTTTTGCCACTAGCCTTTATGTTCGTAGAGTCTCACCCTTTACAGGCTTCCATACTGTGTTTACTATTGCTGGGGCACGACTTGTTGCAAGTATATTCCTGTTTGGTTCAGGTACTCCAAGTTGATTGTTATTCGTTTGATTTTAATTTTGTTAAGTACAGAGGACATCCCCATCTTAGAAATTATGTATCCCCAACATAACTATAATTAACGGCCAGAATGTATGGTTATTTTACTTTGGAAAGGGCTGGTACATACCCTTCGGTGGTATCACACTACCAAAAATTTCAAACAATACCAAATGGAGTTCTGTTGCATGCTTTTCCATTGCGACTTCATACTGGTTGTGGTTGTTACATGACTTTTTGATTTGCGTATTCAAAATCGTTATAATATACTGTACTCAACTCTTTGTAGTATTAATAATTGAACTCTCTAGTGGCGCAGGTTTCGATACGTATGATAGGTGGAGCACAGATAGCCCATTGTGTAGCTTTTGCTTAATTACAAATAAATAAATTAATAATTGATCTAAATGTATAGGTTTCGTTATGCTATTTACAAAGTTATGTAACAAATATGTTGTGTTTTTATTTTAGTTTATTTTCTTTGAAGACATTGATTTTCTGTTTTTGTCGTATCTTCTTCCTTTCTACAACTGTTTAAAGATGATGAACGCAATTCTTAGATGCAATATGTTGTGAGTTTCAGCGTTCATATCTGCCAGAACCCTCCAAATTCTACTTTAATTTCACATGTGCGAATTTAGAATAAAGGTCGCAACACACAGACGATGTAACCTTACTGCTCTTTGCCATTTTACGGTATGTGTTTATTTGGTTTGTTTTGAATTTTGCGCAAAGCTACACGAAGGCTATTTACGCTAGTGTAAGACTAGAGGAAGGCAGCTAGTCACCACCACCCACCGCCAACTCTTGGGCTACTCTTTTACCAACGGAAAGTGGGATTGACCTTCACATTATAACATCCCTACGGCTGAAACGGCGAGCATGTTGGGTGCAACGGGGATTCGAACCAGCGACCCTCGGATTACGAGTCCAGTGCCTCAATTATCTGGCCATGTCGGGCCTATATGTGTTTGTAACGAAGATACTAAATGAATGTACCATCCCCGCTGTAAAATTGTTCTCTAATTCAATACATTTATTTTGAACATAAAATAGTAATTATCTTTCGTTTGGTTAATTGAAGTTAAAAATATTCAAGAATGAAAACTCTATTATAGAGATTAGAATTAATATTACTCTTATGTTATCTTTTTGAAGTTACATTTATATCATTTGTGTAGTTGCATTGTCTGATAATAGGCTTAACAAAATAACTAAACGTTATTTGGAACTTCTCACAAAACTTGGACTTTGTTCTGTAGGGTAAATGACATTATAATCTTGAAGAGTGTCAGATGTGTAATGGGAAGAGTCGAATAGTGAATGACCTTTGAGTTATTTGGGTAAAGTTTAATTAAATAAACATGTGGCAAGTGGCATTCTCATCCAGTACGGATTAAATCATTTTGGAGTCTTGCGCACTGTGGAAAATTTGCCTTTTCTTTCTAAAGCTAGATAGAACATATGATATATAAAACAGCCTTTAAATATTAGGGTAACTCCCTATGTTATGCACAATAATAACATTTTCGAATACTTATGTCTGTCTGTCGAGGTTGACCTTAAATAGACATTTTTTCTCTTAGGGTTACTTAGCTCTATGTAACTCTATCTTGAGTATGGTCATTCGAGCGAATAAAAAAAGTATTGCCCTTCACGTTCAGATACTGAAAACGTTGTTTACAATATAGTGGTAATGTATGAAAAAGGAAGGGTAGAAAACACGTAAAAAGTATACATACAGTTTTAAGGCCTACTTAAAGCGGCTCTTGTGGATGCTTGTTAATTTCTGTATTTTCTTCAAATTTAACAAAATATCCTTTCTACTGCAAAAGTTTTAAATCATACCTTTCATATAATGCTGTAGCATCAAAGTGTTTTTTAAAGTCCTGTTTTCAGAATATTATTTATATTGTTTCATGCTAAAAACAATGTTACTTTCTTAACTTTCAAAGAAAATGCGCGTGCAAGAAAAATGTTTCGTTTTTATTTGAGTTTCGAATAGGTTTGCTGTGTAATTTTCTAACTTTTTTTTCTATAAATGTAATGATTTTCTGAGATGGTTTTAATTATAAAAACTCTGAGAAAGAACATATTTTAGAGTTCAAATATTCGAGTTAGTGTGATTGGATAACGATGCGAATTTAATGAAATACCATTACTCAGTATACTTGGTTGATTTCGACATGTTCTACCAGTATTATTACTGATAAAAGGCTTGAATATTTCTCAACATAAAACACACAAGGACTAATAACAGTACGGATTTTGTGCACCCAGTACACATAAATAATCCGGTCCTGTTCACATGCTAAACGGCAACGAAAACATTCATACTTTCCATACATACATACAATATCTCGTTTTACACATTAAATTTGTAACTCTTTCTATAACAAGGTAATAAACTATTTGGATAATACAACTCAGCAAATGTCAGCGTCATGGTTTTACAATAATTAACAATTAATTTGTACGACACGATCAACAATAAATACCTTGTTCATCCTACAGAATGTAATGTGACTGTTGAGTTATACCATATACTGCAGTTTAAGCTAAGGCATAATGACTGCACAACGTGTTAGTAGGAAACCAGTAATTTATATATGTGTAATGTAAAAAGTGTATAATAATATGATACTTTAATGTTTATATAGCAAAAGACGCCTACATATCAAAGAAGAAATTCCTCAAATCGTAAAAATATGTGGACCTACTATTAATCTAGATAGGCGTAATGCAACCGTTGTACTATTTTTTTAATGGTCAAAACTATCGTTTAGCCCGATTATGGGACAAGTACTACCAACCTCATCTCATTATATAGTATACTTCAACACCACATTTCATAGCTAACTAATATAAATAAATTTTACGAAATCAAGCTTCACCAAGAAAGAGGCATAAGGTGCAGTCGAGAGAGCCAAACGTCAGCAAATTATTTTTTGGGCTAATCGAAACAAAAATCATTCATTATATTAATTCTAGGCATATTCATAGGATAATTATAGTGTTAATCAGTTCGTTTAACAACTCCTAATATACAGAAAAGCCAGTGCGTTTTGGTAACACTACGTTGCAACACTTGTTACTGAGCGACATAACATAAAAGCCAAAGTGTAATCGAACATTGTTTTTAGTCTTTGTACCACAAGTATAAAATGAAATGTATTGACAACAAAACTGGAAACATATTTATCAATTTTTAATTTTGAGCGTTTGTTGATTAAAGAAATTTGTTTGTTATAAAAAAAATGTTAGTGACAATAGAGAAAATAGTTCAATTAAACAACGATTGAAAGTTTACAACTGATCGATATTTTAGCTTTATTGATAAATATCATGCACTTGGCTCTGGACTAAGATATCCCACACTACGTCTTTAATTTTAAACGTATTATACTAATACTCACTACACTTATAAGGTTTCACGCCAACCTACTTTCCTCATGGCTCCCTTTCAACCCTTCACTAAAATCGTAACAGGCAGAGGATAATTGAACTATTCTATTTGGATAAATGCGTTTTAGTTTTTATGACTCCTCCTATTTAGGCCCGGCATGGCCTAGCGCGTAAGGCGTGCGACTCGTAATTCGAGGGTCGCGGGTTCGCGTCGCGCTAAACATGCTCGCCCTCCCAGCCGTGGGGGCGTTATAATGTTACGGTCAATCCCACTATTCGTTGGTAAAAGAGTAGCCCAAGAGTTGACGGTGGGTGGTGATGACTAGCTGCCTTCCCTCTAGTCTTACACTGCTAAATTAGGGACGGCTAGCACAGATAGCCCTCGAGTAGCTTTGTGCGAAATTCCAAAACAAACAAACAAACAAACCTCCTATTTAGAGAAATTGAAAGCGATGTGACGTGACACACGCCGGCTTTTATACAAGCTAGATCTTGTCCGGATATAGATTTAATATTTTTGGCAAAATTTACCATGGATGACTGTATCAACAGTTTATAATTCGAACACTTAAACCTGCTGCATTTTTATAGCAAGTCTGTGTTAGAGGGCGCGAGAAACACAAGCAGTGTCATAACACTGATATTCCTTACATACACGTATACACTGAATATATTTTTTTAATATAACAAATGTGAAAAAAAAACATATGGTTCAGATTATCTCATACTTTTCGTACAAAGGTAAAAAATGAGCTACCTACTCATCACAGGCAATCGAATCATGAATTTTATCATCGTAAACTTAGAAGCTCACTGTTTAATCTGTGAGGAATATACAAAGTATATTCGGCCTTAACTTTAAATTAATAGACTAGAGGATTTGTTTGTTTGTTTGTTTTCGGAATTTCGTGCAAAGCAACACGAGAGTTATCTGTGCTAGCCGTCCCTAATTTAGTAGTGTAAGACGAGAGGGAAGGCAGCGAGTTATCATCACCCACTCTCAACTCTTTGATTTCTCTTTAACTAACAAATAATGGAATTTAACATTACACTATAACATCCCAATGACTGAAATGGCAAGCATGTTTAGTGTGAAGGAAATTCGAACCCGCGCATCTAGATTACGAATCGAGCGCCCTAACCACCTGGCCATGCTGGACTTTAGACTAGAGGGAAGGGAGATAGTTAATAAAAGCTACTATAGAGTCACTCTGAAACTTTCCAAAACATTCGACGGTTTTCATTGAACTCAAGCACTGAGAAGTTCATACTTAAATTTCATTCTCGACTGAAACAGTTCGACTGTTAGTTTAATTGTGGCGCAACAAGCACTTCGTACCTCATAAATGATGCATCAAACAATCAAACTACTTTCTGGAACACGTTCTAATTCTGCGGTAAGCTACAGCTACCACGCTGTAAGTAGGAATTTTATATCAACTGCAGAACTTCGTGCTTATCGTGTATGAATTAACTTTAATCATTTATCCATGGAAAAATATTTAAGTAAGTCTGGTGCTGCAAAGGAGAATGTGTTGAATCAAAAGCAAGGAATCAAACGAAAGTGCAAAAACGAATACATTGAATACGGTTTTATCGCTTTGGAATCGAAACATTCTCAATTACCATTCTGCCTACTCTGCAATGCAGCTTTATCGAACGAGGCGTTTGTTCCTAGCAAACTGAAGAGACACTTGGAAACAAAACATTCAGCTGTGAAGGATAAACCAAAAGAAAATTTCGAGAATCTCACGGTTCAACAACATGAACAATCAAGGAAGCTTCTGAACTACATGAAGCTGCCCGAAATAGGATTGATTGAAAGTGGTAAGGTTGCTCAATTGTTGGCAAAACGCAAGAAAGCGCATACGGAGGTCTGAATCAATCATTGCGCCAGCGTTAGCTAACCTGTATAGCTAACAGGTATAGTTGAAACTATACTTGGAACGGATTCCGCCAAAAAGGTTAAGCAAGTTCCATTGTCCAATGACACAATTTATATACTTAGGCCATTTATTTGTAGGTAGTTTTGGTTATTGAACATAAAGTTAGTTTTGGTGGTAGTGAATTCTATGAGGGTTGCTAATTAGTTACTGGGGATGTGTATCATTGGATTGGGTTCTTGGATATAAAGTTCTAAAGCTATCTTGCAGGCTTCAGTTTTTGGAACTTCTGTGAAGAGGAAGGTTGCATCAAAACTGTCCATTAAGGCCTCATGGTTTAATTGATTAAGAATAGATTTAAAGTTAAAAGAGTCTTTGAAATAGGAGCCGACTGATGTTACATATTTATAAAATGTCCACGTTATATATTTACCGAGGCGGTAGTTGAAGGATTTATAGGTCGGCATTATGGGTCTTAGTGAACAATTGGGTTTGTAACTGTTTTAACTACTGCTTTTCTGATGATTTGGCTCATTGCAAAATCAAGTAGTCTCTTTGACGAATTTAAGGCACAGAAAATGAGCACAACCAAGAGTGTACCTGCGTATATAAGTACTTTGTATTATTTGCATGGTAAGGTATTCTTGGAAGTGGTCTCTACCGATCGAGAAGACATCTTGGTAGTCATGTTAATTGAGAGACTTTCTATAGAAGTAATGAAAACACCTTTAAGTGTAAGTGATATTCTCATAATAAAAATCAGTTTCTGTTGCAACAGACTATCCTACTCAGGTACCTCCATTGAATTGAGCACTAGTCACACCACGGGCTAATTAATATAGTTATTAACGTCCTCGGTTCTGGAATTGGCATATTATGATGGAGTGTACAAACTAGTTTTACCTCTGCAACTGATGAACTGATGGTCCATGTGAAAGGTATCCAATAACAGCCATATCATCCCAAACACTTAGTGGACTGCACAAGTGCATGTGATAGAGGAACTCATAGAATCTTCATGTACACAAGTAATTTTTCAATGATTTATATTCAATACTGTTTAACAGTTGTAAAACCTACACATTGTATTAACTGTGTTATGGTAAAAATAAAGCAGCATTAACTCGGCAGTTATTTGTCCAAAAAGGATGCTGATTTGTAGTTATTGGTTATCAGTTATCCATCTCCCAAGTTCCAGCTAGAAGGATTATCAGAACGGTAGCGAAGAATAAGTAGCTAAGGCTAGCAGAAACACTAAGGTTACTTCTACCTTACCATACCTAACCCATCTGTTATTATTAATTGAAGATTGTACCAAGAAACTTGATCAAATGAAGTAATATCTACTCAGTGACTTGTGGTATATGCTGACTTATTCGTGGAATCTAATGGCTGATTGGGTTGGACAACAATAACTCATCATTCCATAGATACAAATCAAACATATACAATCAAACATTTGCTGTCCAGGGTTTTGTGGAGCATTAGAGATGTATCCAGCATGAAAATACAGTGGATGTTAAAGGATGAGATCATCCAACTTTCAAAGAGTACTTGACTATCTCCAGTCATGATTGTCAGGAAGATGGAAGGTTCTGTGTTAATTGTAAATGAGTGAATATGCTAATTTGTGTTGATGTCCTTCCCTTACTATGAATAGATAAATGTCTGGATATATTAGAACGTTTCCACTGATACAACACTTTAGAAACCGTGTCTGAATAGTCGCAAGTCTACCTGAATGCAAGAGCATGTGTAAGGCTGTTTTTAACATGAGAGATTGCCTGAATAAGGTAAATATCATACCATATTCTACACCTGTATAATGCATTGTAACTTTCGAGAGGCTCTCGGAGCTTATAATAAAAAGCTGTAATGGAAGAAATGCGCGATCTATACTGATGATTTTGATGTTTTATTGTTTGGTTGCACATTCGAGTCTGTGAATCATAAAGTGAATAAAAAAGGCAGACCTGAAACTAGAACCAGAAAGATGTGTACTTGTGTGCATAGAAGTGAAAATTTTTAAATCTTACTTTGTGTAGAGATGAAATCTTCACAAGCTATGCTAAGATGACATTTGTGAAAGGACCAGCAACAAGTATGTTGTTTCTTTCGTTTTGAATTGGAATATTGAAGATTCGTGACAAATTTCTCCAAAAGTGTCCTACTATTATTTACTTCCACTAAAATAAAAGTTTAAAGTGAAGTCAGGAATTTGAGTAAGCATTCCTATTATATCCATGACAAAACTACAAATTCTTGTCAGATAACAATGCTAATGATAGCAGAATTGGAGTAATGTTATCACAATTGTATTTTCATGCTAATGGCTCTTGAAAACAAATACTGTATGATGAAGGAAACATTTTTGGAGTTATAGTCTTTGTGAAACACTATTGAAACTGTTTGTATGTTATAAATCCCACTATCAGAATAAATCCCCTGTCACTGAAATGACTGGTGAACTTTAAAAATTTGAAGGGTATTTAATACTTGATAACATCATAACAAGTCTTTGATTTTGCGCTTCATCATTGTCCGGCCCAATGAAAATGAAATGATAATGGATTACCTCATTATGTTGTGAGACCCTGTTAATTTATCGAATGTCCTGATTGTATGTATGTCAACTGTAGCTCATTTTGTCAATTTATTTAGTTCGTTTTTTTTTTTTTTGTAAATATCATCTTCCTATTGTCATACTTCTATCACGAGGGAAGTCGTTTAGTTTTCTGGTAACAATAAGTTCACTCCACGTAAAAATAAAATTTTATTTTTTATACAACATTTGCTGCAAAATACTTTCATTTATAGGTCTAACTTCACAAACAATCTTTGAAAAAGAATTCTGAGACTAATGGTTTGTTTACCTTACCAATGCACTTTTTGTTCATTTTAAATTTCGTCTCACTAGTTTATTGATAACAAACTTCCTAGTTAACTCACTGTTTATCTTACTCGTTGAATCATAAAACATATAACTTACTGTGATGACGATAAAAATGTTTTTCAACCCATACCAGCCGTTTTTACATACATATGAATAACTCACTGACTGAATTGGACTGATTTATATAGTACTCTTATTTCTAGGCCCGGCATGGCCAAGCGTATTAAGGCGTGCGACTCGTAATCTGAGGGTCGCTGGTTTGCATCCCCGTCGCGTCAAACATGCTCGCCCTTTCAGCCGTGGGGGCGTTATAATGTAACAGTCAATCCCACTATTCGTTGGTAAAAGAGTAGCCCAAGAGTTGGCGGTGGGTGGTGATGACTAGCTGCCTTCCCTCTAGTCTTACACTGCTAAATTAGGGACGGCTAGAACAGATAGCCCTCGAGTAGCTTTGTGCGAATTTCAAAAAAACAAACAAACAAACTTATTTCTATCTATTACAAAACTTTCTAGATATTGAGTCTTATGTCATTTAGCAAATAAAGATATTAAAATATTAAAAAATATAACTTACAACACTACCCCTTTGTAGAGTGCAAAATCCCTCGAACAGTTTTCAAACACAAATGAAATAGCACACTTAACTGTCCATTCACCAAATGTATGGTGATTTTCTCTTCTGAGGTCCTGACCCATGGTATGCATTCAGAATGACCTCTTATCCCTTATTGTCACTTTTGTCCTGTTAGTAGTGGACTTCTTTCAAAGTCTGGTCAATCCATTGGTGGTTCTATCCTTCGTAATCTTTTAGAATTGGTCTCAACAAGAGCACTGGACTTTTCAGTGGCTTGATTTTCCACGGGTAAAGCTTTCTCCAAAGTTATCATGCTTATTATTCTCTCACTAAAATAATCTTGAAATGAGCATGATGAATAACATATAGCCTAGACTCATATCCTTCTGAATTCTGCAAGTTACATCATTCATTATTATCAATACAATACATGGCTCTTCCTGACATCTGGGTAACATTGGAGCTCATTCTTCCTTGTGACAGGGATTATACAGCCACATTATATTACCTTGTCTCAGTAAAACACAGTCTTACCAGCATTAACACCATAGCTGCTTTTCATTTTTATCATTTTATAACAACCTGATTTAAAGTATTTCCAGTGGTAAGTTATATATGACAACTGAGGTGTTTCTTAGTATCTTTGCTAAGTGACTATCCTCTGGACGCGAGTACAGGAGTTCCAATGGCAGTTTAAATTGTATCACAAATACACATAATAATGATGTGTTTACTGTAGGTTAAAGTATTACAATTCAATAACTCGTAAGTAACAGGGAAAGATCTTAATTTCAAGTTTTCTTATATTCATCCATACAAATAAGGAATTAATTACGTAATTAGATAAGAAAACTGGGCAGTTTCTTTCCAAATATTTAGCTAATTTCTTCTTTTTCTGTACTCTGTCTCTGCTCTGAACACTTCTTTCCAGTGTGTTATTTTACATCTGAACTGTTGGATAAAGCAGCTATCAATACTTACGAGTTGAAAGGTTGCTTAACATTGTTGAAACTGGTTTCTTAAATCCAGACATCAAGATGAACAGCTTGTTTTAACTATTCCAGTCATGAACTTCGGAACTTATTTTGAGCTGCTTTTATTGTGCCTTCCATACCATCTTTCAATCATAGTCAATTGTTTTTTCAATTGGGCTATGTTGTTGATCTGGCCAGCTAAATTATGAAACTACAATTTGCTAGTGTCATGGCTGGGGAAGTCCAGGGAAGCCATGTATTCGGATACTTGATAGTAAATTGTGTTTTATGTTGAAAGTTATGAGTAGACGCAAAAAGAGGTATGGCTGGTTTGATCTTTGCATTTCTCGGTTTTTCCCTACATGCTCTATTCTATCATTGATTCTATTTTTTATGTCGTTGATTGTGTTGTTATGATATTTCTGCATGTTATAAATGTATTTTTGAATTTTGTTGACTCATTTGTGCTTTAATTTATTATTACAACTTTTTGTACTTTTTAACCTTGTTTTTGTAATCCTTTTGAATACAGCTTCATTGATTTCGTCTTTAATCATATTTATTTTAAATGTAATTTTCTTTCTTTTAACTCACCTATAAAATTCCTGTATCTTTAATTTTGATATATTTATTTTCTTTATTTTTCTATATGTTTTTTTAATTTGCTTTCTCTTTTTCTTGTCCTTCTTTTAACTGTTTCAGTATTTCCAGGAAAGTTTCGATCTTGCTTCATAATTGTGTTGTCCTCTAGAAAATTCAAATGTAATCAAAGATATATTATACTGTAATCACTTCACACAATAATGTTACAATATGTGTTATTATTGGGCAGATTATTTTGGATTATTTGATGAAAAATTAAAGCTAACTTCACATAAGAATAACAACTTCTTTAACATTCTCTAAATCCACAAATAACACTTGAACAGGAATTTTAAGGATAATGGTGTGTTTAACTCATGAATATACTTTTTAATGTTGAATTTTATTTCGCTAATCGACTGATAATAAACAAATTAACCACTTCATTATGTAGTTTAGTAATTGAATTCTAGAAGGGGATAACTCGCTGACTGGCACTTATTGACTTCGTATTAACTTATTATTTCACTGAATTTGTGTGTGTTTCTTATAGCCAAGCCACATCGGACTATCTGCTCAGCCCACAGAGGGAATCGAACGCCTGATTTTAGTGTTGTAAATCCGGAGACATACCGCTGTACTAGCGGGGACGTTCGCTGAATTTCGGATTTATATTCTAATCTTATTTCTGTATACTACATTAAACTTTCAGATTTTGAAATTTTTAGATACTGTGTCATGTGCCGTTTTGCAGGCAAACATCTGAATCAAAATATTAAATATATGGCTTACAACAGTAGTTATGCATAAGAATACTGTATATAAAGTTATATACATATGCTTATTCTAATTCTTTTAGTTAGATATGTACTGTTCTTTCACTCCTTTTTGTAAATCCTGGGTATTATTATTTAATATGGTCATACTACCATTTACTTTTATCTTTGTTTATGATTGCATTTACGAGATTTAGTTTTACCTTTGAGATATATTTGAAAGGTAAGTAAATTACACATATTGTAATGAAGGGTTTTATTTTCTCTGAATAAATACCTATTTTAACTTGTAAGACACTTAACATTAGCTATCATAGGGTTTTATTTTTATTACATGCTATTTATGAAAGGGTATACATTTTGATTGAAATTTATCACTGCGTGTCTGTATATTAAATTGCAATATTTTTTATAGTAAAGTGTTTGTTAAAATGTTCCTTAGTTTGTAATGAAAAGCGTATTTAGTTTCATTACTTTAATGTTTATTTTGTTTGCATAAATGTGTGATATATTTCTTGTATTTATTTATGTGAAAGTGTACTTTTGAGTTGTAAAGCATTTTCAGTTTATTGTCTGTTTAAATTGCAGAATCGCTTTGATGGGGGCCCGGCATGACCAAGCGTGTTAAGGCGTGGGACTCGTGAAGCTACTCGAGGGCTATCTGTGCTAGCCGTCCCTAATTTAGTAGTGTAAGACTAGAGGGAAGGCAGCTAGTCATCACCACCCACCGCCAACTCTTGGGCTACCCTTTACCAACGAATAGTGGGATTAACCATACGTTATAACGTCCCCACGGCTGAAAGGGCGAACATTTTTAGTGATTCGAACCCGCGACCCTCAGATTACGAGTCGCACGCCTTAACACGCTTGGCCATGCCGGGCCTAAGTTCTGCTTGCTCACTAAATTTGTAGAAGATACTTGAGAATAAGAATCAACAATATATGTTTTATGAAGACATTAGCGTATCTTCGAATATTGTTGGGCCAATTGAACTGTCTTCAACTTTGCCTAAAAATTATAAATTGACGCACCAAGAGACAATTTAAGAATGCATGTATTTTTTGGTCGCTACGGTTAGTATACTGTAAATCTCAAAACTATAATTGTTACAAATGCTTACTAATCGGAAACTACACATACTTGACCAGGAACATTTACAGATTTCGAACATCACAAATCGTTTAACTTCAGACCTTAGTATTTCTACGAAGACATTATATATCTGTCCTTCACTGTCAAAAGTAAGCTTGAAAACCATGTTAGGCCAAACAAGAATAGAGATAGGTAGCATTCCCGTCAAGTGAAGAGTATCTGTGTATCAACATAAATGTAATTTACGCCTCCTGAATCGTCGAAAAATCATTGTGTTTCAGACTAAATCGAAGACTTAATACTGTTTTTAAGTTTATAAAACTTTTGCTAATAAATTAGAATTAATTCGCTCTTCGTGAATCGTCGATAAAATATTCAGTGCCATACCAGCTAATAGACTCAGAATAGTTTGTAAGTTTGTAAAACTTTTGTATATAAATCATTATTTGTAATAACGTTTTTATAAATTGTATTGTTGTTTGAATATTAAAATATGTTTGTGCTGAGAAAGAAAATTGTGTGTATATCTATCTTGTTGACACATATAATAAATTTAATACATATCGACATTTAATTAAATTCAAATAATAATTTCCGGCTCTTTGGAATCGGAGACTCGTCCAAGATAAACAGTAATACGTAACAAATGATATAAGTAGCTGAATGGTTTTTTCACTCTAGATCAGGGGTCACCAAACGTTATTCACAGGGGGCCAGATTACTTGGGTAGTGTGAAGCGCGGGCCGCAAGATCATTATGTTCAATACTCATAAGCTAAGACTTAACACTAAGTTTAGGATGCCACATTAGCCATGTAGGAGTAGCATGCAATACACACATATAATATAAAAACAAACAGAAATACAACCAACATTTTTATTTACCAAAAGGTTATCAAAGAATGTGACATTAGCAAAAACAGTTGTCACATCGCACATAGTGAGTACATATTTGAATTTCACTAAGTTGCAAAAAAGTTAGTGAGATTTATGAAATTGGTGTTTGGCTTTCAAAATATCTTCAATGTTCGGTTTTGAATTGCTGCATCCAATCATTAGAATTGCTTTCAAATGTTCATCAGTCAACCTTGATCGATGTACCGACTTCACATACTTCATTTTTGAAAATGCTTGTTTACAGACACAAGTTGTTCCGAACACTGATGCTATACCAGATGCGAACTGCTTCAGCTTTGGAAAATCATCTTCAGGTATGCAGCTGTAAAATTCAATAAGTTGCCCCTTTCTGTGTTTTGGTTTTAACAAATCATTTCCTTGCAAATCGATGACCTCCAGCTGAAGTTCCACTGGCACCTCATCAATGACACAATCAAAAGGATTCTAAAAAGGGAGAATGTCACTTTCGATTCTGTCGAGATCTGAAAATATCCCTAAAAATGCTTATTTAAATCACAAACAATCTTTTTCTGAAATTCCAGGTTGACATCTTCTGTGATTCCAGCATGAAACTCATTGAAACACTGAAAATGAGAGAGGTTTCCTCCTTCCAAACGTGTTTCAAACAATGACAGCTTTCTCCGAAATCCTTTAATGATTCTATAGAGATCACAGACAAGGTTATTCTTCCCCTGAAGATTCAAGTTCAATTCATTCATGTGGGATGTGATGCTAATCAAAAATGACAACTTTGACAACCAGGTTGGATCCGACAGAAATGAATCGGCTCTATATTTCTCGATAAGAAATATATCTATTTCTCTTCTCAGCTTATAAAAACGAGGCAAGACGTTACCGCAGCTGATCCACCTCACTGCCGTGTGATAAGGCAAGTCACAGGAATCCGAATCAATTTCTTCACGAAACGCCTTCAGCTGGCTATGATTAAGTGCATGACCCCGAATGAAGTTCACTGCAGAAATGACTGGTTTCTGTACGCAAGAAATATCTAAGTCTTTTCCACAGAGTGCTTGCTGATGCAGTATGATGCAGTGTATGAACAGAGCGCTTGGGAGCTGAAGATCTTCCAACTGTTTCCTGATCAGCCCCACCAGACTCTTCTTTACCCCAGCCATGTTTTTACTCCATCAACTGCTACACCTCTAAGCTGATTCCACTGAAGGTTATAGTCTTGCATAGTTTTATGCACTTCCATGAAAATGTCTTTTCCAGTTATTCTTCCGTGCATGCTGCAAACTGATGCCAACTCTTCCGTGATCAGAAAGTTCAAATTAACTCCACAAATGAACACGAGAAGTTGTGACGTACTCGAGAGATCAGTAGACTCACCCAGCGCCAGAGAATAAATACGATAGGAAGTTTCTAGCTTTTTGGCGTATCTTTAATACGATGTTCTATCCAAGTTCTTCTGTTCTCCGTACAACTGAAGTTGCTGATAGACTGATACTTTCAAAGAAATTGGCTTTTTCAGGACACAGCTCATTTGTTGCTTCCATCATACACTCTTTGATGAAGTTGCCGTCAGTAAAAGGTTTTCCTCGCTCTGCCATCCTACGCACTATTTTGTAACTTGTACGAGTGACAGATTCATTTTCAGCAAACTTTCTTGTGAAGAGATTATTTTGAAATTTAAAAACACGTTTCATGGATTCAAATTTCTCAGAACGTAACTTTCCTGAAAATTTCAAATATGTTGACAGATGTTTTGTTTCATAGTGACGCCGAAGATTGTACTCTTTCAAAACGTCAACACTTTCGGTGCATATCACACAAGTAGCTTTCTGGTTTGTTTTTGTTTCCACAAAGAAGTACTTTTCTCCCCATTCTTCATTGAAAGCACGACACTCAGAATCCACTTTTCTTCTTTTAAAAGCAGCCGATGGGTGAAAAAAAACAGGATCTGAATATGAAAAACACAGAACGCTGTGAGAAAACTATTGTACTGGTCCAAGAACGCACAAACAAAATATATTGAAACGTACGTTTGCCACGACACTTACCTAAGAACGAGTTACGAAAAGCGCATAACTCGACTACTAAGAGAATTGTGCTTGCTTAAGCGGTAACCCTTGGCCGCTGTATTTACAAGACGAGTCGATAGGACGAGGGTTAAGTCTGTACTTGTTTTCGAAATCCTAATGCTTTCACAGATACGTGCCTCGATATGAATAAACGGGCAGCAAGGACGAAAGAAGAATTTTCCTATTGGTTAAAAATACGCGTGACAGCTTTGTTTCTTTTTATCATAACGTCTTGTGTTTGCCAGCTTGAAGCGACCATCGGTGTGATTTATTTTGTTATGACAGTAGGACATTTAATGAAATATCACTTTTTATCCAAGCGGCTAGCTGCTGGCGGGCCGGACAAAATGACCTTTGCTCTAGATCATGATATTAAGAGATACAGTTAGAAATAAGAGATAATCGAGTTGAGTATCTCCAAAGCTAACTTTCTAAAAAGCAAGTGAATGCTGCGACGCGTGAAGTATAAATTTTACTGTGTTTATTTTAAATAAGGATTATTTTTTGTGATTATTTGTTTGATTCCAGTCTCTTTTTGTTTCTCACGAATCCATTTAGCGTAAAAGATGGAATTATTTCGCTGCAAATATTTTGACGAATCTCCTGTTATTAAGCGGACCTGTCTTGTCACTTTTAAGTGCAATTAATTTTGCCAGAAATTACCATAGTAGCATGAATTAAACAAACACGAAGAATTCATAATGACAAGAAACTCATTTCAAGTAAAAATGTATTCTCAAGACAAACACAAATAATGCAATGACTTCAGAGAAGTATTGATGAATACTTTTTAATGGATAAAATCAAAGAGTTGTGATGAGAAAATAAGCCTTGGTACAGTTACATATAATAAATATATATACAGTAGAGGCGACCGATATGGGTATTAACAACTTTTATTTAAAGCACAAAAGGCCTGGCATGACCAGCTGGTTAAGGCACTCGACTCATAATCCGAGGCTCACGGGTTCGAATCCCCATCACACCCAACATACTTACCCTTTCAGCTGTGAGGTCGTTATAAAGTTTCGGTCATCCCACTATTCGTTTTTAAAAGAAGAGCCCAGGAGTTGGCGGTGGGTGGTAATTATTAGCTGCTTACCATCTAGCCTTATACTGCTAAATTAGGAATGGCTAGTACAGATAGTCGTTGTGTAGCTTTGCGCGAAATTTAAAAAAAACAAACAAATCAGAAAATAAATAGCAACGTTTGACCTCCTTAGGTCATCATCAGGTTACGTCTAGTGGGTTTCTCGTCTTCTCGAATAAGATAAGAAATATTTTAGCACGTTATTTAGATAAACAACCAAAAATTACTTCACGAAACCGATATCAGATGCAACTTGAAAGTCTAAGTGATATTAACACTACTTCGGAGTTCTAATTTACTTGCAGAGGTAGCATTATTCAGCATCGTCTAATGGCTCCAGATTTCTATGTTACCTCCGTCTTTTTATTTAACTTTACTGTTTACCCTCAGGACTCGAGATCAATGTGTAGTTCACATTAAGGAGACATGTGTCCTAAACACGCATGTATCACGTGCTCTTCTAGAGTTACTCGACCTATCGCAAAACTTTAGTCTGGCCATTGGGTTACGTTGAAGTGTCGGTGTTGGTTACTGAGGTAGTTTTGCGATAAAATTGGAGTGTGTAAGATGAATTTGTGTTGCTGGTGTTAGAAGCCATAGTGGTGTATTGATATAAGTTATATTGTTTCGTATTTGGCGTGATACTAACGCTTGTGTAACTTTACCAGTATGCGAAATGTGAATACTGTGTAATTTTCTGCTTGATAGTAATACAAATAATTAAAATTGTCAGCGTTCTGTTGACGAAAATACGTTGTTCATCGACATGGTTATGACCAAGAAGAATCTAAGAATCAGATCAATAAATAATATGTACTGGATTCTAGACTGTCTCGGTGTCTACAATAGTTTATTAGTTTTTAAAACTTAAGTTGGGATAAAATTAAGTTAAAAATTTAACTGTGAAAAGCAAACGAAATATATGAGACTGTATCCAACTCACGATCTAATCTTGTACTTTTGTAGTTGTACAGTTTAATTTAGCTTGAAAATTGAATTTGAACAAATTGAGCGATACTCGAAAATAGGTAAGTTTAAGATTTTAGTCTAGTAAGGTTCAGTAATAGTTAATGTAGTTGTATTGTAAGATAGATCAGTTAAATATTGCTAATAATTTAAGGTTATTTTAAATTCATGTCAATATTTTGCAGTAAATTTTAGCCTTAGGCCTAACTTAAAATAGTTTTAAACATTACCTACACTCATACCGCTGTCGCTGTGTCATTAGTACTAGGTTGGATATTTGTTTCAGTCTAAATAGGTATTTTCTTTTTGTAAGAAGTTAATTGTGATTATTTTTCTAGTTAAGAATAAATTTAAAAGTTAATTATATTAACGTTGTCTAGTTCTTGCAATCAAAGTTGCTATGATTGGTATCTAAAATTTAAAATCTTAATAATAATCAGTACATCTGTTAACACTAACGGAGTGAAGGAAAACGTTCTGGTGAAGGGTTTGTGATGGGTAGGACAAAATTTGGTAAGGTTGCACTACAAAATGAGCTATATTTAACACAACACACTTTTGTTCAGTAATAGGCTACAGGAGGGGCAGGACATGTTTTAAGGTTATTTCATCCTTGTCAATACCCTCTTGTATCCTTCTTATGTAGCTTTAAAAAATACTCTCATGCTAGTGTTTTAATAACCAGTAAGAATATCAGTGTTTTGTATTGCATTATTATTAAAATTTTCATGTTTACAAAAGAAAAAATTGTTAAGTATCACATGAGAATTGTTTGTACACTTCATCAATCTATATGATTTTCCTGCATTACTGTGAAATAAATTGTATCTTTGACTTAACTGTATCATAAAATTTAAATTTTCATATATGTAAAACATTTTAAATTGTTTTGTTTAGTGCTTAATCAGTATATAGTATAATCAGTATATATAGCAATAAAATATTAATTATAGCAGGTGGAGTAACTAGTAAGTTTGGTTTTCTGCAATATTAAATTAATAAAAATAGCATTATGAAAAGAAGTAATAAACTTGGAATGGTGTGATGAGAAAATATGGTAAAGATTTATACCACCCATTTGTGACTTTTTTTATACTAAACTTCATTATCATATGTAACTAATCTTGTGAACTGAACTATTTCATTTTTTCTTTTCAAATGTAAAGTAAGAAGCTGCATATGTATAGTTCATAATATTATATTGAAAACAGTAATAGGAGAAAAGTATGTAATTTGTTTTAGATTCTGAATGCAATGGTACATAAGTTTCATTTGGTAAAGTCAAGCAAGTGTTCCATTCAAATGATTTTACTTTCTTACAGGGTAGCTAATTTATGATATACCATTTTAAGAACATTTTGCAAAAATAAAAAGTGAGTCCAATTTGTATGTTTTTTATTTGGGGAGTGAGTATGCTAGGCCAGCCTTTATCAGATAAAATCATACTAAGTCTTCACTATATATCCATTTAAAAATTTTTTTCATTCTAAATTTGGATATTGTAAAAGTAAATAATTGCAATAACCATATGAGACATCCTCAAAGAACATTATAAAAATTGATAGTCATAATCAATTGATGTGTTATAAGATTTCATTTTTTTCAAAATTAAAGTTTAATGTACTTCTTTGTAAGAAGTGTTTAAGAAAGGGAAATGGTTTATTTAAAGGAAATTGTATGTATATTATGTATAATATTCAAAGTATAAAAATATTCTTTGTAGTAGTACATTATAACGATGCCCCAGTGTATTGCAGATATATCAGAATGGTACCAATAAAGGCAAAACATTTGCCAACACTGAGGAAAGTGATATTTTAATTGTGTAAGTACTAAGTTGAAAGTCTGGGATTACAAATCAGTTGTAAAACCAGGTAATAACAGCAAAATCTACTTCATCAAATGTTAAATTCTAGCTGAATTATTAGCTGAATTAACAGTGTTTCTATGAGGTTGAGTTTAGTAGATGAAGTTTTCATTAAAGCAAATATTACCTTGGTGGATGGTCAGTTTAACTTTTTTTTTTATTATGCAGTTTAACTTCCCCTCCAAACCTTTGGTGTCTGGTTGTGTTTTACTATCATTAAATATGCGAGATAAAGTGTTCATGTTTTCTAAACTTTTGTGGCTTTTTCAATTTATTTTGATGGTCTCTTTTTACATTTTAGTGTTGAGCAAATAAAGGTTTCCAGTTATTTCACAATGTTCTTTATTGATTCTCAGTAGGCTAATTAGGAATATTTGATAAATTTTTCAGAAAGCATGATCTCTGTGATGTTACCATGAGATGCAGTTCTGTAAAAAAATAGACTTTGTATCTACCAATTTCATGTCTTTGAGCCATAGCTTGATAACTGAGAATCATAAATGCTTTGCCATTTGCAAAAATTTGTCTCTAATTGCCCAGTTATATAGTACTTTTTAAATTGCACAAGTTACTGGAGTTTTCTTAAATCAGTGCATTGCATCACACACAGAAATTAAGGTTATTTGAGATGTTTTGACAACCTCTCTTAACTTCTTACTTTAATAAAGTTTGCCATACTTTTGTTTCAACCTTTGTGTGTTTTAACTTCATATTTCAATTTTCAACTGATTCTGCTAAAATTATTACAGAAATTGAGTAGCCTTTAATGAACAATTAGTATCTGAATGGTAGGACAAAGGTTGAGGTCACATTGAAGATTAGCCACTTGTATTATAAAGTTAAAAGTTCTGACTTTGAAAAGTCAGATTGTAAGAAATAATTTTAAAAGAGAATACTGCATTAAAACCTACATCTTTTTGGGTGATATTTTGTTTGGTGTTCGTTTTAGGCTGATTACTTCAAATATCAAACATTTTGGGTTTGGATTTCATGTTTTGAGTGCCTTTCAAGCTTTTATAGTGTGTTTTGTTGCTTTTATAACTATTTAAAATATAGGAATATCATTTTCTCATTAAATTGTGTTTTGACATCTCTTACAATCTCTTACAATCAATATGTCTTGATTGTTGCAAGATTGATTCTATGTAATTTGTTACTTTTTTGTCTTAGCAATTGAGCTGGAGAATGGAAAAAGTAGTTTTACTGTGAAGAAGTGTAACATAAAGTACTTGGAAAATGGTGACTTGTAAAGAGTTTTTGTGTGTGCTTACGTGTAGTATGGGTAAAAATATAAATTTAAGTCTGATTTGTAATAAATTTCCAAGGCTTAAAAAGATACAAAGGTTTCAAACACAAATTGTACCATTAAAGCAATGATTTTACAATTATTCTTAACTTAATGCAAACTGAAATTTGAGATTTTTATTAATGCAAATAAAATGACCTGTATATCCAGAATGTATCTTTTATTGGCACAATATTTTGCTATTACAATTCTTGTCAAGATCTGTAAATAACTTTCATGTCCATTAATTCAGGTTCTTAAGAATATGTTTACAAGAATTTTAACTTAAACATTCTACATCATAATCAACTTTATCACCTTTCATTCTGTATGTTCACTGGAAGACCTTAATATTCTTTTTTATAACTAATATCTCTCATTTACAACTGTAATGTCAGTTATATTAAACATACTAGTAACTACCTCCAGTTTTGTTTTTAAAAACTTATTAAAATGCCCTGTTTTTTAACTTGTTTGCAGATGGAATTTTTGATGTAGTTGCTTCATTTTTTAAGATGTAAGGCATGGTCAGTTAGTTAAGTGAATAACCTTTTTATATGAACTTGATTTTAAAACAAATTTGTGTGGCTTGTTGGAAAAACATTTACTCCTACCTAATACCCTTAAATATTGGTGAAATTGATCTTCTATAGAGAGAAAAAATGAATTGGGAAAGAACTTGGCTTTTAAGTAATTCATAAATTCCTTTATTGAAATTTCATATTTTGGTGGAAAAGAGGACTTGTTCACAATTAATTGTTAAAAAATTTAGAATTCTTTAAAAGAGACTTTCTCTCTTTCTCAGATAGTTGGTAGTTCATTTTTTTCTCCTATTAAAGCTGTTTTATACAAAAAATAACTGCTTGCTTATTTTTACATTCCAAGACTAAACAAAAAGCTATGTAATGACTTGTCTTCAGAGTACATGGTTAGTATCTGCTAAGTTTTAGTTCTTTAGTTATGTGCTAATACAGTTTTTTTAGCTAATAATAATCTAAAGTACCTAGAATCCAAAATCTCTACAGCACTAAGGATAATAAAGTGTGAGAATGTGTAGCTTGTATGTGCATATATATTTATTTATTGCAATTTCATATCATCTGTTTCAGGCTTACTTGAAATTGACAAATAAAAGCAACTTCATACACATTTAACTTTGAATTTATGATATTGTGAAGAAACATTTCTCCTACATGGATTGAAATATCTTTTAACTAAGAAGTACAACTTTTCAAAATGAATTATATAAATGAGTGTAGAATTGATAATGATATGAAAGTGTTGAAACTAGTTACCTTATTTTACACTAAACTCTTGTTCCAAGCATGTGATTTATTCTCTTAATTAACTTTGGTGATATTCACTGTACTGCTTATGTTATTTAGTTTGTTATATTTACTTCTAAAGGTATTAGTGAAGGTGACAAGACAGACATGATTTGGAAGAAAAATTGGTGACATAGATGAACTGTGATGTTAACTGACAGGAAAGAAATGTTATGCCAATTGATAATTAATACCATACTGAAAGATTGGGTCATTAATAGATCTGTATTACTCTTGCTAAGTTTTTATTTACAGATGAAAGTTGACTACTTCAGTCTTGAAAACAATTGTCAATATATTAATAGTAGTGTTCATTCATTTCTAGTGTAAACACTCGTATAGTTCATTTGACTTGTGCATGATGAATAAACTCTTAGAAAGATTCTAAGAATGTATATTGAATATTATTAAGTATTTCACTTTTATTTTGTGATTAAATTTCTTTTTAAGTTATACATTTATGTTGACTGCTTCTGTAAGTAAATTGTACTTTATGTTTAGGAAGTGAGTAGTTTGTTGCTAGCTACTTGATCTGTCTCATACAGTGTTTTAATCAGCCTGACTGATGATTGGGTATATAAGATAAGGTTTTGTGATGCTTGATAAAAATTAGAAAATGAAGAGGTATCTTTACTTTCACAAAATGGTATTTTATAACAATTACAAACTTCATAACATGAAAAAATTGTGCTAAATCAGGTTGACTTTTTAAAATGTAGAAACTGGGTGATATTAAAGTAATTGTGACTCTACTTACTGATTAAGTAATTTAATTATAAGTTGTAGCTTTTGGAGTAATTAAGATTTGCATTTATAACAAATGATATTTTGATTACTGCTGTGATCATTCTTAAGCACAAAAATTTTAATGTTAAAAGATGAAAAGTTCAATATCTTGCTGCTAATTTCAGCACAAATTATACAAAACTAGTTGTGACATCCAGGCTGTCCTAAGTGAGTGAGCAGAAATAAAGATGTACTTGGGCATACTGGCCATCTCTACTGGCATTCATCCACTGTCTTTGTAGTAGTATATAAGCTACAATGATTTGAAAAGATTTTGAAAAATTTTGGAGGTGATTCATCTCGGCAATATTCAGCCAGGCCCGTAAAGAGAATAAAAAGTTGTTGGCAGGACAGGCTGAACACACACCATCAGCCAGCTTATAAAGATTACTCTGAATATTTATAAAAAACAAGGGAAGTGGTGATCCTACACCTTCCTCCTTTATAAAACAAACAAAAAAACAGTTGTTGGTTGGCTGCTGGTCGACATCTCTTACCTCATTTTCACTGAAATAACTATTTCATGAAAGAGAATGGATGGACACAATTTGCAATTTAATAAATTTTAAAATTAAATCAGCATAACCTGGAATTTTGATGTGAAGTCATTTTGTTCTTAAAATAATTGCCTTTTTATTATTTTACCCATTAACATTTTAATAACTGACAGACATTTCATTGTGGCCAAAAAAAAGATAGTATTAAGTTATATACCGATTCCAGTGGTCTGTTTATTATAACATAAAAAAAGCAGCAAAAAAACTATTACATCCTGTGTATTCAAAGTATTTCCCCTGAATGTTTTTGCATGGGAGGATCACACTTGTTCTCAATATTTTATGCAAGGCATTTCTACAGGATGCTTTGTCTACATGGACCACAACTGAAATACTTTGAGGTTAATACAAGGCATTACCTTTGACACATGCTTATACAAACATGTTCTTGCTTCCACACTAAATTTTCCATGTTTCTTAATGCCATGCTGTTTGAACATGTGGTTCTACAGCACTTTTCCACTGATTGAAGACTGTATGTTTCTTTTCTGAATGCATTGGTGCCTACCAATTCAATTCTACCCTCTTTATTCCAGTGTCAATTACTGGGCGAAGAGCATACTCTTTGTAGAAGTAGTGCTGTACTACAGATGTGCTTTCTTTTCATATTTTTGCACACCTGTTTTTTTAGTGCAGTCACTTACCACTTTATTGGATTTTAAAATGCCTTCACCAGTCCCTCACTTTTGCACTGAGAGGAGATAGAGTGTTTTAGAAGTTAAGATTTTCTTACACTGAAAATGTATTTATTGAAAGGTACTTCCTTTCACATACTTCTCACCCACTAATATGCTTCAAAAAAGAAAAAAAAGTGAACTGTATAATAATTTTGGGCTAAACATTAAATAGTTAGATTTAGGTATTCTTTTCAACAAGGGCAGACTTTCTGCCTTCTTGATATTATCTGATCTTTCTGATGGAATATAAGCTTTGTCTTTTGATTTTGTGATTTTTAATATCCATATTAAGATTTTAGGACAAGTGTCTAGGTGATTTGGTATTACAGATCAACATGGTATTTGTATAATTAGAATGAGTAGAATGTTATTAGCTTTTGATACTTATGATTTGTTTCAAGCAAACATGCACCTTATTTACATTAATAGACAAATTGACATTATATTTGCTTATTTAGAAGCTATCTACGTGTATCGTCAGTGTTGTGTTGTTAATATAATTACGTTCAGCCGTAGAAACTGTTGAGTTGTTGCATTAATTGCTTCAAGAGATATGTTACTATAATTTCCCATTCAGCACAGTTGGTGTTCTTCAGTTTCTTTAAAACTTTTATATTATGTTATATATAACAGAGTTGCATAAAGATGGCTGCACTTGAAAAAACGGAAAAATAAAGTTGTTTTCATTATATCTCCAATCAGCGTTATTACTCGCTTTTATATAGGCAAGAATCGTTACTTTTCAATATCATGAGCAAAAGGTCAAATCCATCCTATGCCGAGACAGTACTTTGGAAGTGGTGCTATATCCTGTCTTTACTAGCATAAGTACATGAGAATGGTGATACGTTCCACCTGAATGGGATACATTTGTATCGCAGATTACCCTTCTAACTACCAGTTGTTACGTATCGTACAACTGGATGTAATGAAATAATAACGCTAAATTGTCTTGCTCAAAAAGAGTCAACAGAATGTAACCTCGAACTCGCAACCTGATGAGCATGAGTCCAAAGCGCGAAGCCAATGAACAACCCCATTATCTGCCATGCACCCATAAATTGCGAAACGAATTTGCTTTGTCACAGTAACTTGCATTTAATGAGATTTATTAAATGAAGTTATCTAGGCATATCGCATAGTAACCGTAAAGAATACAGCTCGTGTTTACAAAAATAAGGGTATTTGATTTCATTTTTGTTTGCATTATATTTTGCTGTAAATACAAGTAATATTATTATATCCTTGTCATCGGATATTAATACATAGTATATATTCATTGCAATATTAGTTAATCCTGAGTACTAAAAAACTTGAACCATGAATATTGATCGTTTGTTAGCGAACTTAAAAAAAAAAAAAAAAAGTGATACGTGTGCATGCTGCCGGCGTAAACAAAGTACTCGTACACTGTTAATCGATTTCTCGTAAAAGGTTGTACACGTGTCGAAAATTCTGTGTTGGACTTGTGACAGAAAGGGATTAAATGACATTGTATATATTTTGATATAAGTTGACGTTGCGCCGTCTAGCGAAATGTTTTTAAGATCACTGGAGGTAGGCAAATTGCATTAATTTGGCTTGTTCTGTGTATGTTAATTTGATAAGAAGATACATCTGAAGAAATAGCGTTTACGTGATCAAGAAATGGTGGGCAATAATACGAAATCCTATAACCAGAATGTCTCGTTCTAACGGCACAGCGCTTTGTTTGCGGACTTACAACACTAAAAATTGAGTTTCGATACCCATCGTGCACAAAGTGTAGATTTTGTAATTTTGTGCTTGAATTGCAAAGAAATATAACCCGAGTGTTTTCGAAAGGTGGATCTTTCACCATCAGGAGCAAACAGGTCTTTCTTTCAAAAATACTCCGGCTTTAAGGTTTCTTCTTTTTTTTACAGCAGTCTTACCTTGGGTCTTGTTGCTATATTAATCTTTAAACAGCGTAAATTTTATAGGTGGCATCATCAGTTGATGATGGTCGTCGTTTAAGGGTTAACGTCATACTTTATTTTTCAGTACAGAAAATGAAATCATATTTTATGGAAGTCAACTGACTTGTAGGTTACTATGCTGCGGTTTAACACGAAAATAAATCTTGTGTGTATGTTTAGCGTCAAATATCAGCTGTAAGTGCACTTCACTGTGCAAGAAAGTTAAATTTCTAGAATTTTATTTCCCTTTAATTTTTCTTGTGTGCAATTGGAAACTATACATGATGCTATTGCATGTAAACATCGTTTAAATACCTTGCAAGGTCATTGGCAATTGTGGTTACAGTCCATCCAGAAATTTCGCTTATATAATGCATACTTCGGCATCTTTCATGTTCAATGCTATTGACTGATGGTGTGTATTATCCAATCACCTTTGTTCTTTCTTGCATGTTCAACACTAGTGATAAACTACATTTAAGCATAAGATAAGGTGAAGAAAAACAGTACAAAATTATCTTTTATCAAAACATTTTATTTACGGCAACAGAAATATTTTCAGTGATGTCGAGAAACCCACTTGTTGAGAAATTTATATGCAGAAACGGCTCGTTTGGGTTGAGAAAATATTTTACATAGAAGAGCGAACAACGTTTCGACCTTCTTCGGTCATCGTCAGGTTCACAAAGAAAGAGGTAACTGACCGGAAGCTGACCACATGTTTGAAAGGGGTTGTGTAACGGTGTGTCGAAATGTAGAGGGCGGTATTAGATGTTTGAATATATAATTTTATTTATTTTATTATATTAATATAGGTATAAAGGCGTTCCTTTATATTGGTTTATTTTGGGTTTAAGTTGTTGTATAAGTAAGGCTTCTTTAATTTTGCGTTTGTTTATGTTTGTTTCTTTATTTAGTATTTGAGTGTTTTCTATGGTTATGTTGTGTTTATTTGACTTGCAGTGTTCGAAAACGTGTGAAGGTGACTTTTTATGTTCTTTGAATCTGGTTTCCATTTTTCTACTTGTTTCTCCAATATAGAAGTCGTGGCAGTTATCACATTGTATTTTATAAATAATGTTGGTGTGGTGTTAGCTTAATGTTATCAGTCACTTTTAGCTCATGAAAATAATTTGCATAGCATTTTCAGTTTTGTGTTGTCAAAAATGTTCTACTTCGGAATTCATATGAACATTAAAAAATTACGTTATAAGTTTGAGCTGTGTAATTCTGTAATTTGTATAGACGTGAACTTGAACTATTCAGTTAGTGGTTCAACAAGCTTTCATTCTCGCTAAAACATAGAGGCTGTCTCCAGAGTTTGTTGTTCACAGAGTCTCAGAGCAGTCACATGACAAAGTAGCAGCCAGAGATGATTTAGTCTAGACACGGTGTTATTATCATGATGTTACGGGGAATAATATATTAGTAACAAAAAGCAAATTCTGTATTTCAGAATGGGGAAGTTTCATAAGAAAACAATAGTATTAATGGCCTTTATCGTGCATGCAGAGTATAAACGCGCGCCCACATACGCTGCTGTTATTCTAAGACAAATATGCTAATTTTATTGATGAAAGTAGTTTTTACGTCAAACCACTACCTTAGGTCGTGCGAATGCAACTTGCACGTAAAAGCTGTGGTGCACAGAACATTAATTTTTAGCAAGTCTGTTCTCCTTCGCCGTTATTCGTTTTGAACATAACAGGATACCGAATTAACCAAGCCTTGGCAATCAACTCCATATAATTTTAAATTACGACTATTATCTAACACCAACGAAACGTTTTATGTAGTCTAATTAAAAACAATGCATGAAAGTGGGGCTTTACATATTTTTTTTCGCGAAAAGTGATATAACTAAAGAAACTTACAGTATAATATATATATATATACACGTTATCATTTATCACTCTCTACAGATTTATTATTACCATAGCTAAAATATAAAAATTGGTTAAATTTTTTGGGGTTAAAGTTCAAAATAGAGGTTTGCAAGAATGTGAATAAAGAACTTTTTTTTCTGGGCCCTTTTGGACATGGAGACCCAGTGAATAATCAAACTGTGAAAGAATTTAATGTGGACAGTAAGAGACTGTTTAGCACTCAATGCTGTCTTTGCACATCTGCCCTTGGGTGAAGTAAAATTTTAAACCCACCATATACTTTTAGGACATTGTCAATTCGTGTTGTAAACTCTTATGTATTTTCAGGTAAAACTGATATCCTCCAAGAGTGAATAAGGTACATCACAGATTAACAGGAGATTTGACTAAGAAATATTTATATTTTACAAAATAACTCAGGATTCCCTAAACTTGACTGAAGCTGTGAAAGTAAAAACAGTATTTGTTTGAGATATATAGGATATTTAGTACCACAGACTGTTACCATTACTGAACATAATCAGACCAGCATTTTGTCACAGTTGAACTTTCTAAAACTTAAATTGTCTAGGAAAATTTATAGACTTGTAGTATGTATGAATCAGTATAATAACATAATGAATTACATGTGAAGTCTACAAGTGTGCATGCTTGTTCTTGCATGCAGTTATGGCTAGTTTAAGTGCTAGTGAACATCTATTTTGGTGAATCACAGAGTGAATGCACATGATTAATACTTTCAGTAAAATGTAGTAAAATTAAAACAAAATTCTATCTTAAAGCACCAATTTAAAACAAAATGTGTTTGGGTAGGCACACCTCCAGACTCCCCTATCACTTGGCTTAACAATTCAAAATTCCTTTGTTCTCTGATAGATGAAGCTGTTAATTCTATTCTAGACTAGTTTCAAACTGCTTTCTTTCAAGTTGTTTAAGTGTGAGAAACTGTAGTGCCTTACAGTTTAATGACTTGAACGATGTGGGTATTGATCATTTCCATCAAAACTAGCTTCTTGACATCAAAGATGGAAAATATCACTGTTTTCATTCTTAAGATAGATAAATTGTCATTTTTACTTAGTAACTTAGTACCATTACCTCAAAACAAACAAGTCTACAATTTAGTTAGTTGTAAGCGTAATGTTATTTCCATGCTTAACTAATCTTATTCATGTATACAAATACAACTATTTGTTATAGTTTAAAGTAGCAAAAAATACACATGTTCTCTGCAAAAATGATAAAATCTGTGATTAAAACTATTTTCAACTTCTGTGCCTCATATCAGGAGTACAGAAGTTATGTTGAGAAGATAAATGCTGAGTGCAGCCTCAGGTTCCATGCTCTGGCCCTATATATATATATATAATATGTAACTGTGTGTTTGGAAAAAAAATTGTGAATGATGATGGATTTGTATCAAAGAAAAAAGTGTACCATACAACAAATGCATACAATTTAATCCTTAACAATTAATGAACATTTTAATGAGTTGTACTAAAATAATTACTATTTTCAATGTTATTCAGTTATTAGGAGTATAACCTATTCTAAATACTTATTTTAGAAGAATTTAGTTAGTCTAATTTCTGGCTTGTAATTTTATCTTTGTTATTTAATACACAATTACGTTTTATTGTGACTGTCATACACTATTACAATAAACTTAAGTTTAGTTCAATCTCAGTTATAGGTTCAACTTAATATTTAAGTGTTAATGAGATTTAGATTTGTTTTACGATTTATTCTTTTCAATGTGTCAAATACTCACACAAATAGAATATACAGTGAAGCCAAAAGCTGATTTTATCTTATAATTAAGTATTTGCTAATACTTGTTAACTACAGAATTGATTGTTTTGTAATATTTACAGAACTATTTTATAAATTCCAAATAAACATGCCATTAAAATTAAACATGTAAAAATCAGTTTCTTGCCTAACAATACATTACTAACAAACATTTTCTGGGAAAAGTAACCTTAAATTAAAATACTTCATTTTCACCTAATGAAACTATGTGAACTTTTAAAATTTAATCTGAACTCAAATATAAATATTAAAAAAATATTTGATATAGTCTTTTAACTTCAAATGGTTGTTGAATTCATACTGGTAAAACAAACAACTGTGACATCACTGTCATGCATCAACTTCATTGTAGATCTGGAGCATTATCGTCAAACTTGAAAAAATTGACATACCTGTTACTGTTTTGTTCTGTCATTGTTTTAAAGATACATAAGCTGTCTAGGTAGAAGTATATAAATAAAAGGATGTTATTACTCCTTTAGTTTTTGTCTTTTTTCTCCTTGTGTGCCCTCCTTGGTTACTGCATTCAGTAAGTTATACAGCTTATTTCTCAGCTTTACCTTGATACAGTAGTAAATTGCCTCCTTGCCTGTTACAGGGCAGAACTTCAAAAATCGTCCACAGCTCTCAGAAAATAATGTTGCCAGCTAGCTGGTCTAAATGCATTCAAATGTTACTTCACTGATACATTAACTACATTTTGCATTCCAAAACCTTAGTCAGTGCTCATTTATCTTCTCAAATAGATTTCTGTACAAGTTGTCTGCATCATCTAAGTTTCTTTATATTGACTGTGGTTACCACATGATTTACATATTCAAAATCAGTTTAATATAATGTATTTGCATCTTCGTAATTATGCATTTGTATATAGGAAACAGTTTAATCACTAGGGTTTTATTCCCTGAGACCATCCAGATCCAATATAAGGGTCACAGTGATGATAAACACCATTAATATGTTTCAGTGAGGGCATCTTTAAAAATACTGAACTACAAAAACATTTAATTTCTTTTTACTTTGTTTTGTAACCTTCTTGTACTTCATTTACATGTTAAAATGTGTGTGTGTATATATATATATATATATATATCTTAAATTCTTATTGTGTATATTAAGATTTTTATTTGTTTTTTTGTATTGTGTAGTATTTTTGTTTTATGTAACAATTCTCCTTACCTTAACGTTATGCTTGGCAGTATTTTTGAAGTGGGATGAATAATAGTTATCAACAGTATAAATGGAGTCCTTAATTAGGCCTAAGTATTTCTATTCTTATAAGTACAAATAATACCATAAATCTCATTTTGTCAGTTGAAAGCAGGTTTACTTCTGTAGTACCAATGCAGTACCAACAAAGGCCATATTCATTATTGGAAAACTTGCAATTATAATTAGTGATTTATATAAATCCAAATTATACAGGAATTAGGGCCTTGATTTTTAAAATGTTTTATTTTCAGTTTCATAGTTCTTAAAAGTGGAAAATCTGAGTTTCAGCAGCTCAATAAAAATGTCACTGTAAACCTTTTCTTGACAACACCCTCTTTTTCTTGAGAGATAATAGTGAATATTAAGATTAAAATAACAGCCCCTTGGTGTGGATTCCTGTATGTGGTGAGAGGACCTCCCAGGGGAAGTTCTGTTCTTTCAGTTTACCTCCTCTGGGATCTAAACATCCGCCCACATGTTTGGTGTGCGTTGCAACCTGTGAAGGGTAGGAGAGGGTCCTGGTGGTTAAGGAGTCCAACCCTAACATACCACTTTAGCCTTGAATTCCTGTAGACGGGCAGCCTTGGGGTGGCCCCTTTTGGGTTGATTGGATAGTCCATTTGAGCTAGGGTCGACCAAGTACCAATATTGGATGTTCTCAGCAGGTGTTGTGGACATTGTATCTGATGCTAGTGTTTAGGTATAGTGCTCACAAAACCCTGGCATTGCTGCAATGTCCTTGTTTGACATTATAGTGCATCCCCTCATAGGGCTCCATGATGGATGGGGTCAGTGGGTGCCAAAATTTTCCTTTTTTATAATGGATCCTCTAAATAAAATAGTGAATAAACAGTCTATAGGTAAATGACCATGTCTTAAAGATCCTGAGCAGCAATCTTCAACATCTGTAACACCTGTTGTACCTCCCTTTTTTCATTCAGAAGGGACTAGAGGGACTTGCTGGCTCTCCAAAGTTAGTAAAGAAGCTTCAATCTGGTGACATATTGGTGGAAACATCCACATGTCACCATAGTGAACTCCTCTTCCATTCAAAGGCAAGTAGAGATATACCTATTGAGGTTACACCTCATGCTACTCTGAATTCATCATGAGGAATTATTGTTGAGAGGGATTTGAAGAACATCCCCGAGTCAGAGATTCTCGCTGGTTTCTCCACCCAAGGAGTTTCTGTAGTGAGGCATATATGTGCTGACAAAGATGGAATTATGATGCCGACTAATATCCTCGTTCTGACATTTACATTACCAGGTCCACCTGTCACCATCAAGATAGGTTATCTTAATTGCAGGATAGGGCCATATGTTCCAAACCTTCTCCAGTGTTGGTTTAGTTGCATAAAGATGTGATGTCATGTCATGGTTCCTTGTTGTGTGTGAAACAGACTCTCATTGCATCAGCTGCAATGGCTCTCACCCTTCCTACATTCATTATTGCCCTAAAGGGTTGGAAGAAAAAGAGGTGCAGAGTTTGAAAACGATTCATAACATTACTTATCTTGAGGCTTGAAGATTGCTGTCCACTACTTCATCTCGGACGTATGCTGCTGCACTTCATTCCACAACTACAGTGGGAGTGCTGACAGATCTCTCTGTGCCTCCAAAAGAATCATTCTCAAAACAAATGAAAAGTCTTTATTTCCATGATTAAAAAAGTTGATGAATCAATGCCAACACCCATTTCTGTCCCTTATATACATTCCAACAAATCCCAAGATCCACTTCCTTTGGTTCCAGATGCAGGCATTTCCTGCCATGTGTGTTTTTTTTGGGTCATACCATCATTGTTTGCTCTCTTTACCTGTTGCCTGGAGAGGCATATGTTCAATCAGACCTTGATGCTCTCATTGAATAGATGCTATTTCCCTTTTTAATCCTGGAGGACTTTAATGGATATCATCCTTTCTGAGAAAGAGCTGATATTGTAGGTGGGGTTGCTCTGTAGAGCATATACTCTCAGATCACAACCTTTCTCTTTTCAATACTGGATCTTTTACTTATTTTCATGCACCTAGTCAGTCCTTTACTGCTATTGATCTCACAATTTGCTCCCCTTCATTATTCTCCCACTTTTCATGGCAGGTTGACAATAATCCACAAGGCAGTGATCATTTTTATATAATTTTGAGAGAGACTAGCAGTGGTTGATGCCACCCGATTCAGGTGCCCCAGTGGAAGCTGGATCATGCAAATTGGCCCTCTTTCACTGCTTTTGCAGAACTCGATTCTGCCATCATCTGTAAGCCATCAGTAGATGACTGTGTGGCAGCAGTAACTGACTATATTATACAAGCAGCTGCTCAATGTATTCCTAAAATCTTGATGCGTTTTCCACTGTATCCTCGTCTGTGGTGGAATCCTGCCTGCCACATGGCAAGGAAGGCTCAAAACGGGCTGGGATACTTTCTGTAGGTATTCCATACTCTCAAACAGCATTGCTTTCCCACACTTTTGAATTGCATTGCTTTCCAGCAGGCCCATGCACATGCTTGGTAGGTAAGATGTCAAAGCCAGAAGGAGTCTTGGATTAAATTCACCACTAGCATATCTTCTACCACCAGTTCCAAAGTCATATGGGACAAGATTCAAAAGGTCAATGTGCAATATAATTCTGTCTCTGTCTCGATCTTGCTCTCTGATGGCCAGGAAGTAGCTGATACCTGGAGCATCACCAATACTCTAGGTGAAAGCTTTTGTGAGGTATTTAGCACTTCTGCTTCTTCCTCCACCTTCTTAGCCATCAAGACTCGAGCAGAATGATCACAATTTTTTATTTTGAGCTGATTGTCTCTATGACTATAATCGTCCCTTTACACTGATGGAATTCAAACTGGCCTATCATCGGTTTGGCAGTACATCAGTTGGACTTGATGATGGACACTATGAAATGTTGTGCCACCTATCTTCTGCTTCTCTTGCTATTCTCCTGATTGTTTTTTAACCGGATCTGCTAGGAGAATGTTTTTTCTGATGCCTGACACCAGACTATTATCCAACTTTTCTCTAATCCTGAGAAGGATCCTAAAATTCCTTCAAACTACCATCCAATTGCTTTAATGAGCTGTCTCTGTAAGATCTTAGAGAGGATGGTTAACGCTTGTCTTGATTGATTCCTCGAATCAAACGACCTTCTTTCGTCCACCCAATGTGGGTTTCAACGACAGTGCTCCACCATGGGCCACCTGATGTGACTTGAAACATCAATCAGAGAATTCTTTCCCAAATGACATCTTGTATCAATGTCCTTTGACATTGATGAGGCTTATGATACAACATGGAGGTGTGGTATTTTGTGAGGCCTCCATGTATATGGGTCACGTGGCCATTTACCCATTTGTATTAAAACTTTTTAATGGACAGGAGATTTCAAGTTTGTGTGGGGGTCGACACTTTCCTTTCTTTTCTACAGGTACTTGGAGTCCCTCAGGGCTGTGTTTTGAGTGTTGCACTTTTCAGTATAAATATTAATGCCATCACTGAAGAACTCCCTCTCACTGTTGCAAATGGACTCTATGTTGACGACTTTCACATCTCATGTCAGTCGTCGAACATGAGGTATATTGAGTGGGAGCTACAGACTACCCTCAATTGTTTGTCACCAATGGGGTATTCATCCTAATCCTGAACTCCGTATCGGTGAAGTTGTGCTGCCTGTGGTTCCTGAGACAAAGTTCTTGGGGCTTATCTTTGACCATATGCTGACCTTTATGTCACACATCAAGCAGCTACAGGTCAAATGTTCAAGAGCATTGAACATCCTCTGTGTCCTCTCTTCCACCACTTGAGGAGCAGATCAATGTTCTATGCTAAAGTTTTATTGTGCTTTTATTCGATTGAAACTCAACTATGGATCACTGGTCTATGGCTTTGCCACATCCTCGGCCTTAAAGATGCTGGACCCCATTCATCATCAAGGACTTCAGCTCTGCACTGGGGCTTTCTGCACTTCCCCAGTTCAGAGCTTGCACATAGTCTCATTAAACTTTTTTGCACCTCTGCTGTTGGCAGCTGTCCTTACTGTATGCTTCAAAACTTCGTTCCTTACCAAAGCATCCCATCTGGGGTTGTACTCTCCTTCCTCGGTGCGCCATACTTTTTGAGAACAGACAATCTGCCATTGCTCCTTTTGGTCTTCATATCCAGGTGCAGTTAAATGAATTTGGTCTGTCCTTGAATAACATTGGTGTATCCACTGGTCAGCCCATCCCACCATGGCTTCTTACAGTCCCCAAATGTGACCTATCTTTAAGTCATCTGAGAAAAACAGACACTCTCAATTGGAAATATTGTCTGTTATTTGCTGAACGTCTTTCGAACCATCCTTCCATTCCTATTTATACAGATGTTTCAAAATCAGGTGACTGTGTGGGCTCTGCCACTGTTTGTTGTGGTTTGATGGTTGCACACAGAATCCCTTCTATAGCTTCTGTGTTCACTGCTGAACTGTACGCCATTTCTCTTGCCCTGGATCACATAGAAGCTAAGCAGTACTCAAACTGCACTATTTACACTGCCTCGTTTAGTCCTCTACTGGCCCTGGAATCGCTTCATTTTAGTTCTCATCTTGTTCTCTCTGATATTCAAAACTGACTGGCCCATTTCTCTTAAACATCTATTTCTATCCAGTTTTTCTGGATACTGGGCGAAATTGGTATTCACGAGAACGAGCTTGCCTACACCACAGTTAAATCTATTTGCTGTGGCACTATCACTGCTGTGCCTGTTCCATACATGAACTGTGGTCTTGTATTGAAGGCTCGGCTTCATGCCAGTTGGTAGTCGACTTGGAGTGAGCAACGTGAAAACAAGTTTTTCCAAATAAAACCCTATATTGAACTTTGGCTGTTTTGCTTCCATACGGATCGGAAAGAGAAAGTTGTTCTAACTAGACTATGCACTGGTCACAGTTTTTAAAATAATCATTTTCTTTTATTTGGAACTGATGCACCAATGTGTTGTCTGGTTAACACTAAGGTCACAATGAGCCACATTTTACTGTCTTGCTGTCATTATGACTCTCAATGACATTACCATTTTATTCATGTTCTGTCCCAAGGTTTATCTATAATGTTAGACAGTGCTATTGGTGATGGTGACACTGTCCACCTTAAACTTTTTTTTAGTTTTTTTAATTTATACATTAGATATTTATGAATGTGATTCCCTTTTAAGAATCAAAGTACATCTAGTTCGATTTGAAATTTAGAAGATGGCTGTAACATCAAATAACTAAACCAGGACTGGAAAGGCCAACTTCAGGTGACTAAAGCTGCTGTTTGAACTACTCATTAGTCATCCTGGTGAGTTATTATTAAACTTTTGCTACAAGACTTTTAAAACTTTTATTACTCTACTTTTTGAAAGTGGCCATAATGTCAAATAACTTGGAACCAGGACTGGAAAGGTGAACATCAGGTGACTGATGGTGGTTTTTGTACTTGCACATTAGTCTTCCTGGCGAGTTATGATAATTATATTTGTGCTACAGAAAGTCCTTTACAACTTGTTTTACTATAGTTTTTCTCTTAACATTCTAGACTAGATGTAAACATTGGTTTTATGCTATTTATGTTTTTTTTAACTTTGTTTTGTTTTACATTAATTTCCTTTTATGAAGTTTACTAAATTTACTTTTTTATCTTTTTACCAGATGTTTGGCGCAGATAGCCTAGCTGTTTTGGGCCATAAAATACTAAATCAACCAACCTATATTTACAAATAAATTGATTACTTATTTGAGGATTAAATTTCTTCAGGTCCATACAGAGTTTACAAGTATTATTGTCTGGTATGCATATGATTGAGTTATATAAAAATATATTTTTTGAATTTAATACTTTACAGATTATTTCTAACTGATGATGGTGAAATTAAGATCCCAAAGACCTGTTGTTGAAATACCTACAGAAAAAGATTCCACATTTAAAGGTATGTGATTATCTTGAAATGCAAAAGTATGAATAAATCAACTGAGAGGAAGGAGTTAGCACAAAGGATCATCCAGAAAAAAAATTCAGTTAGACTTCAAAAGATCCAGAGATGTGATAGTTTACAGTCTCTTAACAGCAAGTTATTTTTATTCACAGAAATTGTCATTAAAAATCAGTGTCTTATGCCCTAAAAATGACATTTCATGTGATGATCAAATAACTTGTTTTTTAATAATTTTCATAATTGGTAAATTTTCAAGAGCTTTAATAGGTACTTGAGAAGTTGTTTGTTATCATCTTACCTTATTACTTTTGTAATGCCATTTTTCAGAGCCATCACCTGTCTCTCCACTTCTTGGTCATGGATCCAGTGTTCAGGAGAAAGGGAAGGATAGTGCACAACGAGCTGTACAGACTGCATTTAGAAACTTGAAGAGAGCTAATTCTTCTGATGACTCAATTTCATTTTCTAGTTCACCCTCTGCAGTTTCAGTAGACTCTGGAATGTCTCATGATAGTGAAAGATCTACACCAGTGTTTCAGCAGCAACATTCATTTGAGCAGGATTCTTACTGTGACCCTGATAAGTTTATTTTTGAAATCTTAAATATGTCAGAGGCAGAAGACTCTGCTATTTCTATGGAACCTCCTTCCAAAGTACCACGATCAGGTTGTAGGTTAAGGACGCCAAGTCTCAGTGGGACTTCTGAGTGCTCAGCAGGAGAAGAAGAAGACAGTGTTATGTCTGAAACATATACAGTGGATAGTGTAATTGAAAGTTCTAATCTTACTGAAGCAATAAGCTTACAGTCTTCACCATTTGTGAATTCTGATATCAGTGAACCTTTACCAGCTTCTACAGATAGTGTCAGTATGATTTCTGAAGAAGCAACTCTTGGAGATCAGTCTTCAATAACACAGACTAAGGTACAAGATTTTGTACAGCTGCATTCAGCTCTTAGAGCTCTTATCAGGTTTGTAAAATATGTAATATATTTGTGTTATGTACATGTGTAGAAATGAAAAGTGATGTGAAAGAAATTGGACAATTTCGTATTGAGACTTTTACACAGCTCCCTAAGAAACATTTTTGTGATTACAATATTTTGTTTAATTTTAAACAAAATTAAAGGATAGAAAAAGAACAACTAAGAAGTAATGATGAACTTTTTAAGGTGTATTACATATTAGTGCATTGTCTGATGAAGCATTTCAGTGGTAAATTTATTAAAGTTAATGATGTATAAATAAAGATGCAGTCAACCCAGTCCATTGATTACAATGTATATTGAATATGGTTCTCTAATAGGTGATTTAAACTGTATTTTGTTATTCAATGCATTATTTCAATCGAGAAAATTGCATTGTATTTGTTTTAAGTAAAAGAACCTAATTACAATACACTATTGGGTCATTCCATGTCAAATCATCCAGATTTTGGAAATTTTTTTGGGTGACCCCTCAGAATGCCTTGAAACAAATTTACATGTGCTCATCTACCCATATAATGAAAAATTGCCAAAGATTAGATCAATATCTGTAATAGTTTCTAATTTACAGCCCTGTAAAATTTAATTAATTTTTTGTTATTTTTGGCAAATTCATTTTCGGGCAACTTTGGCTGCTTAAAGCTGCAAGAGTAATGGTGGTAGAAGGTTGAAATTTGTTACACTGACTGAATTGATCTCACAGAATTCACAAATGGTCTCAAACCAAGTTTATCTCTCTTAGGATTTTCATAGTGAGGCTATAAAATCACCTGAAAATCCCAAAATCCTAAAAAACATTGGTTTATTTAATAAGCCATACTTGACAAAAAAAACCTTCAATTCAGGTGTGTTACTGTGTGCAAATATATCCATACAATTTTGAAATAATTTATGAATCCCATTGAAATATTCTAATCATCCTTTATCATATATTCTTGCATCTCTGAACATGATCTTCAAAAAAATCAAGGTTGTGAAAAATAATAAATTATCAAATTTTAAGTGTCTCTGACATGCACCATTGGGCAAAGGACCACATTCAGGGCATTCAGTTCTTACTTGTCAATCAGGAATCAGTCCTGCAGAATTGTGTAAAGTTTGATATACTTGAGCACTATGCAAAACTGTGGCAGGTATTAGGTCACATCATAGCTTTATTCTACCAACAAATTGTACATGAGAAGGCTGTCAGATGATGATGTGTACACAGTTGTAACTGTTGGTAGTAACAGTGAAAGTGATGCTGCAGCAGCTCAAATAGGGTCTAATGATAGCAATTACAATTATCAGCCACGGAAATATGTGGCATGCTTATACGATCATGAATGGTATGTGGGAAACATAAAAGATAGATCAGATGAACATTCCGATATGTTGGTGTCATTTATGAAGAAATCAAGAAACGAATTGTTCTCATGGCCTGCAAGGTCACATAAAGATGAAAGTTGGATTCCTTTCCAACATATTCTTTGTCTGATAAGTGCACCTACTGTGCAGTAGTGCTCGCCACTATGTTCTAAATCAAAGTGATCTCAACATAATCAAACTCAAATTTCAGACATTTATTCAAGCTGTCTGAACAAAGCAATGTTTATTTGATGTTGTTACAGCTAATTTATTGCCAAAGCAGTTTTCCGAACATTTCATTATCACGATTATTTCAGTTTGGTGTGACTATAATCTTTCTCAGTTATCCCCTGTTGTAGCACTGTACTTTTTGTGTCTGATTTACCTTTGTATTTATTATATTATGAATCTTAAACTCAGACATATCTGCATAACTGTAATGCATACACATAATATTTGCATTGCCATGTAATCTGACGAGTTATGCCGATAAACATGTTCAGAAATGAATTAATTTTTTTTTGTTTCTTACAACTTCATTATTTAACATTGTGACAGGCTGGTTAGAATGTTTCAGTGGGATTCATAAAATTCTGACAGGTATTTTTCCAAATTGTATGGATATATTTGCACACAGTAACACACCTGAACTGAATTTTTTAAATAACAAACATATGGTCAAAGGATAGTTTAAAAAATTATAACTCAAAAAGTAGGTTGAACACCATCCTGATATTTCTTGTAAATCATATTCAGAGATGTAAGAATATATGGTAAAAATCTGAAAAGGCAAAATAACTGGTGACATGGTCAAACTGTGGCCTGAAGTAGGGCTATTTTTAGCTAAATCATAAGTTGCATGCAGCTAAATTTTTTTACAGGAGATCTAACACATTTAATTACAACAATTGCTGATTTATCAACTGATATGCTATAGGAAATTAGAAACAAAAATTCAGCTTTGTATCATTAAATCTTAGAGCTATGGCTTATTACATAAACCAATGTTTTTTACGATTTTGGGTTTTCAGGTGATTTTACTACCTCACTTTGCTAATCCTAAGAGAGATAAACTTGGTTTGAGACCATTTTTGAATTCTGTGAGATTAATTCAGTCAGTGTAGTAACTTTCAGCTTTCTATCACCATTACTCTTGCAGCTTTAAGCAACCAAAGTTGCCCGAAAGTGAATTCGCCAAAAATAAACAAAAATTAACTAAATTTTACAGGGCTGTAAATCAGAAACTATTAGAGATATTGATCTAATCTTTGGCAGTTTTTCATTATATGGGTAGATGAGCACATATGAATTTTTTCAAGGCATTCTGTGGGGGTCACCTGCAGCCACCTGGATGATTTGACATGGAATGACCCTTTTGGAAAAAGTGTTTTGATTTCAATATGATGAATGTATTTAGCTTAACAGAATAAGGTTAATTTGGTAGCTTTAACAACCCTCCCCCCCTTCATGTAGCTGTTACATTTCATTGTCATCTGGCTGAGCACTAGAAAATATTACTACCAAAGTGAGAAGAGGGAGAGAGCTATTCAATTCAAATAAATGTATTCAACATGTTACAACAAAATCATGCATGTATGCTATACTGACATGAAGAATAGAATAAACTGAACAAAAAGAAACATGGTTGAACACATTCCTCTCTGGGTTGTTTTCCTTCATTCTCCTGTCTTTGAACTAAATCTTTCAATCAGCTGACAGGGAAAGCCCCTCCCCTATCCCTTTTTTTGTGAAATTCCCTCAGACTTGTACATGCATAAAGAAAATGTTTGTATATAAAGAGCAGAACTGAACAAGACCACTAATATTTTGAGATGGGGTAAGTTCCTATCAGAAGTGCATTTTCAGTGTATGAAAATTGTAACTATTTTTCACAATGGTTGCTAACTAATTAATGTCATCACTCACGTTTTATGAAGAGCAACAGACAACAAGTGGTTTTATAATTTGATTTAATTTAAAATTGCAGGGAAATGTACATATAATAGCCTGATAATAGTCTATATGGCTAAAGAAATGAATGGACAAGACTTGAGGTATGTGTAAACTGCATAATAAAAGTTTTGATATTTCCAGTATGGGAAAAGCAACACTTAAGGGTCATACCAAAGGGGGAAAAAAAAACATGATACATGAGAATGCAACTAGAACTAAATCTAAATCCCTTTAATAGAGGGAAATAGAAAATGGAAGACTTTGCCTTCCATTGCAACAAATAGTGATGTTTTGATGTAAGTCATTGGTTTTCACTATTCTTATATAAATCCTATAAAAAGATTAATAACCTTTTTAAGTTTATGTTTTCAGATAAGGATATTTCCAGAAAGTGGGAGGAAATGTGCTCACTTCTGTCTTTTGCCCTTGTGCAACAATTAGTTTCATGCATTACACACCAGATTAGAAAAGAGGAAGGCTATGTGTTACATTTTCAGGAAAGGTTGGATAAACAGTTGCAGCCTAAACTATTAGATTTTTATGCTCAAATTTGGGACCTTGGTGAAGTGAGATTGAGATCGTTGGTACTGAAGTTTTAGATTATGCTTGAGCAAATAGTCTAGTTGAAAAAAATGCAAGACAGAGTGGATGCTTTCCATTTTGAGAACCTTTTTGTAGTTGATCAAGAATGAACTCAGTATGAACTCAAGTCATTGACACTATATAGGTGCAAGTACCCAAGGACCTAGACAAATTACTGCTCAATATGGGCTGTTAGAGACTACACATAGTTCACAATGCATTTCACAACAGTTGCCTTGCAAGTTGGTGGGACATTTACCGGACATGTACTAGTTTATTGGCTGTTCAAAGATGCTCATGATAGAAGAGAAGATTTTATTAAGGTAATGGGCTGGAACAAATTCATGCACTAAGTTTGCAAACACTGATGAGTGGAAATGTCAATATAACAGAAATGTACAGCTGAGGCATCTAGTCTGCCAGTACAAGAGAGAATTGTAAAATCTCAAAAGATATCATTTGAAACAATTCAAGAAAACTGCACTAAAAATGTTCATTTTTGTTGTATATATTGAAATATGTTCTGAATTTGTTTCAACAATCAACAAAAAATGCAAAATGAAACAAACTAAAGTTGAAATCCAATGTATATGTAGTCAGGTAACACCATGTGTGTTTACAGTAGAGGTTACTATTACAGTAGCAGTTTTTGTTGTTGCCAGTAACTGCACAAAGCAAATCCTTAATATAAAATATATTTCCCACTTGTCCATAATTTTGAAATACTGGTAGCAGTATTGCATAGTTAAAAGAAAATGCATGTCAAAATGTTTTGCAGTTAAATACCAATTCCATAATTCTTGTCAGTTAACTCACAAATGTTACTTTATCAATAATTTCATGAATGTGTATTAATGGTGTCAGAATAAATGATTTAAGTGTTGTGTGTATTAAAAAAAAAATGTATGACAACCCTGTATGTACAATTGGGTCAAAGTGTGCATGTGATTGTCACCACCTTTCACAGAGTTATATTTAAAAGTTAAACTACTTTGTTATTAATATATAAACTAGCCACTAAAAGTCAGTTGATAATAAAAGTTTTAATAGTATAGAAGTTTTAATTTCTTAATTTCAATTATTAAGGCAAAATCTAATTTTATAGTTAACAGTCTGTTTTCTTGGGAAAGGAAAACCATAAACTGTAACTCACTTGCCACACTTTTCATTTGTTTCCCCTCTTATGCAATTTGCCATCTCATTTATTTGATATTTGTCATCTACATTATTAATATCCAACAAAAAGAGAGAGTTTTAATTTATGTTGCTATATTTCTTAACTATTTTTATTAGTACCTATGTGTTGTATTCCTAGATTCAAAGTTGATCTCACTGGATCTGATAGATCATATGAGAGGGTTATCTTGAGGCTTTAGTTATGAAGCCACATAAGTTATGATAATTATATGAGATTGTGTTCCTATTAACTGTTAGTTTGTTCTGAAATGCATATCTTAAATAAATTATTTTCTTTACTACTACAACTACAGTTAAAAGTTAAGTAATTCAGTCATGAGGTATACTTGAATATCTAGTAGCTTGCAAGCTACATAATTCAGTGCTGTAACTTGAGCATATGTATTTGTCGTGTGTGTTACAATTCATGTTGCTTGGTGAGGAATTGGGTGTGGGAGCCTGCTCATAATTCTGGTTGAGAGATGACTGTTTGCTTTTTAGTTAGGTTGTGTGTGGTCCTTATTGATGGTTATTCTCTTTATTTCAATGATCATGGAAGGTTTTGGGCTTCTTGTAATTCTGCACATCAAGCATCATTTCCTGTATCATTGGTTGTACTTTGTTTATTTGACATCCTCTTCATAATTCCAGGGGCAGGAGGTATTGCCTTGCCTCTCAGGTTGGGATTTAGGTTCATAATCCCAGGCAAGATTATCTCTGTTTTCTTCAGGTTGAGAGAGTCATAAATGGCCCTACAATTCCGAGTTCAGTTTGTTACATTTTGTACTACTTCAGGTTGGGGTGAGGTTCTATCCATATTGCTTGCTTTCTCTTTGTACATTTTGGTGGATCAACATTCTACAACTTTCAAGTTGGGCTCCTTTAATATTATATCAATATATAACACATTGATATCACACTGCAGTCAATAGCCTTATAATTTATATGATTAGATGTGAGACCTCAGCTTCAGGGTTAGTGCCTGGACGACTCTCGTGAACACACACATTATTTCCAGATCATGTGTCTGCTATTGCAAGGAGAACCAGTATTGCAATAGATGTTCCCCTTCCATCCATTATGTTTCTTCTGGCAGTGTTACAGTTTCTACACTAATCTGTTGGCTTTCACTTCTCATATTTTTCAATTTCATGTTGTAAGGGAAAAGAGCATACTTTTCAGGTAATAGTGAGAACCCCACTAATGTGCTATATCTGATTTTTCACACCTGTTTTTCAAAGGAGAATCTTTTTGTATGGATTTTGCCCTGGTCAATGTGGATTCTAGCTGAAGTGTAAGTTTGGGGAATTGGAAGTTTACTCTTTCATACACTGAAAAAGTGTTTCTCATAACTTTTGTCATGCACTATATCACCTTGCCATCCCAGTATGACTGGGACTTGGATCTGATTTTTGGCATTCTTGAAAAAGTGGATAAAAATTAATAACAGAGAGGGCTCATATATAGATCTGGTATAGAGGGTGCATTGATGTAGGTGGTGAGTCAAAATTACAATTGCTATGGGTGATATAGTGGAGGTATAAAGACTGAAATGTACAAGGTGTAATTCATACCAATGTTTAGATAAGCAAAGTAAAGAAACATTTGTTGGGATAAAGCTAAGTGTGACAGAAGGTAAGTATTATCAGGAAACAACATAATTATTTAAGAGGCTTCAGAGGGTATGTAAATTCAATTTGAAAACCATAAGATGAAAAGATTTATCTTAACATGAAAATCAATTTGCAGTCAGACTAGTCAACCTGATTTTCTTGTTTGCACAACTTCTTTACTAAAAGCTTGCCAAATATCTTGAAGAAACGTATAGAACATTCAAATTTAATATATATAATTCCATGTATATGATTGTTATAAGGTTGGTAAAGGTGTAACTATACACCTACACCGTGATATAATACATTTCACAATACCTATTAGCATTATTTATTTATTTGTGTCTGTGAGGGTGATAAATGATTTTTTTTTAACAATTACACTCACAATAATACTTTACTTTCATTAAGAAGAAATACATGACAAGGCACTAGTTTTACTTAAACTTTTTCTTTAGAAGAATGAGTATATGAACATTATTTTCAGTTTAAGGATGGATAGTAAGGTAACAATGACACCATCTGTGGGAAACATCTGGCAAGACACAGATAGATTCTGCAGCAATTTATAGATATGCTGAAGCAACTTTAGATAATAGTGGATACTTTACAATGTTTTCCTTCTACCACTGTAAAGCTGATTTATTAATAGTTATTTACTTGTCATATTTGTTTGAGATTATTTCCTGATCACAATATTTAGTTATAAATTTAGCAGACTGAACATGTGATATAAACACATCACCAAATACGTCTTTCATCATGTGTTTTTTCACCAGAGGTTGTTTATCTTTCCTGGCACTCTCACAGTCTGGATCAGTCTTAGCTTGAACAACAGCAGTGACACCTTGGTTTAGCACTTCTGCCAGAGCGGACTGTGCTGATGTCGATTCAACCACCATCACATTTTCAGCCCCAGTCACATCAGGAGGCTCTGATTTTAATAAATACGTATTGGGTACAAGAATTAAAACAATATTTATCAAGCTTTCCAACATTTTATTACATATCTTTATAATTAATATATCAGTTGAATCATACTGAATGGTTTGTGTGTTTCAACAATCTATGCTCCAAAGCTATGACTCATTATTTTTCTTTTAGTAAAAATGTAAGTTAATGTTGTAAGGGTTGTATCAGTAAAATTATTGGGATTGACACATAACCCATGTGATTTTTTCTTTTTTTTTAATGGTTTCAAGAGTTTCAGTTACATAGATCATTCTGTGAGAGTCTCATGTGCTTCATGGCTTTTCCTTATGTTAGGGCTCATGAGCATAGCAAACACCACATGATATTGTTCAAGACGTCTTGGAACATTTCATACATGTTATCTTCTTGTACTGATATCATCTTATGATGTGACAAACCAATTACATTCTATTTGGACTCAACAAGGTATTTGCATAACTGGTGCTGTGTAAAAACAAAACACCAGTTTTCTTCACTGGGTCCAAAAGATGAGACATTTGTGGCACTTGTAATTCTCTATGCATTCTCTCTCACAACTCCATTTTGCATGACTTAAGCTACACTCCATTTAGCTATAGCACATTGGAATACTTCAATATTAACACCAACATGAGACTTGTGTAGTGATCTTGTTTGAAAAGCATAGTTTGCAATCTGCCAATTATGTGTAATAAATGGGTTGTTATGGTAATATATAGGCCATCCATCCATCTGTGGTAAGACTAATACTGTTTGCATTCTTCAAGGTGTCTAGAAGTTCTGGCTTAACTTTATTTTACATGCAAGGATGACCTTGCTGTTGAAGTATTTTTGGCTTGGAATGTGGTATCTGGGTTACAATTCATTAATAAGACCCTTAAATCTTGGTTCTTCTGCAGCTGAATATGGCCTAAGATTAGCAGCTTGAACTGAAGTATATGGCATCCTCATTTTGAAAGCTTCATACAATCTCAACTCTCCAGAAACTGTTGGAATTTTATTAGTGCGTGATACCTTATTGACAGTTTCATGCCAGTTGATGGAAGTATGATGATGATGATATAGGTGTTCATTGTGTTTTCTGTGTTGCATATTATTGTACAACACAACTTATACTGTACACTGTTTATCTATTTTCACTATATTGCCTTCATAGATGACTAAAAAGCTAAAGGTCTTCTGAACTGGTGACTTAAAGTTGTTTGGTGGAGGTGCAATTTCAACATAATTGGCAGTTGCCATTTTTTTAAACCTTTGCAGTAACCATGAAATTAAGATGAGCCAATCATAGTTGCAGTTGGTTCTTCATTCCTAGCTTTGACTTGAACAAAAACCAGTGAATGACCAATCAATTATTTGTTTCCACAACTATAATGTGATTGAAATGCGTTTGATTCTTGTTATAAATTATTTTATCATGTGTCATAAAAGTCATGATATTGTGGGATTATTGCCTTTGTGTATGATAACACATCATTAACTAATGTCTTTACTGTAGGTTGATCAAAATGATTGAACAGATATAAATAGTTAGTAATAAGGCATAAAAAGACTCATGGCATTACTATGTATCAGGTCATCCCTTAAGTGATGTCTGACTTTAGGTTCAGAAAAAGAGAAAGGATTTCAGATGCTTTTAATGTTATTTAATTAATAATGTATGTTCCATTATTATTTATTACTTCCTGCCAATGATCACAAGCTTCAGAATGCCACTTCTATAAAATTCTTGGGGTTTGGAGAAAAAGAATGTAGAGAGGATAGTTTTGACATCTTCATGTGTTCCAAGCTCTTTTCCATAAATATAGTTCTGCAAACTTCAGAATAGATGATATCAGGTGGGGCAAGGTCTGGAGAATAAGGAGGATGTGGAAGTTTTTTCCAGTCTAGCTCTTCAGTCTTTGCAGATGTGATCCTTGCTGTATAGGGCTGTGCATTATCCTGGTGTAACACAACACCTTTACGATTGATCAAAGCAGGCCTTTTTTCTTTCAGTGAAACATTCAAGCTCTCTAACTGTTGACAATAGAAGTCTGATGTTATAGTTACATTGAGTGGCAGCAACTGAAAGTGGATCACTCTAACAATTTACCACCAAATGTTTAATAAGATTTTCCTCGCATTGAGGTTCATTTTGGGCTGTGCTATAGCCAGTTTACTTGCACTGAACCATTGTTTACAAAGCTTAACATTTTTATAAGATATCCATTTTTCATCTCCAATCACTAACCTGTCTGAAAAAGGTGAGTTATATTCATGAGAATGTAGAGAAGTGAAAATGTTCATTCTTGCTCTATGGTTGGGTTCTGCTATATCATGGGGACCCATTTTTGAAGTTTTGACACCTTTTCAAGCTGTTGCAGATGACTGTGAACTGTTGAATTGGTTGAATTAAGCTTCTGTACTAGTTCTTCAACTGTTACAGCACAATCTTCACCAAGTGCATCCAGCAGCAAGTCCGTATTAAAATCTATAGGACAACCTGAACATGGTGCATCACTTGAGCTGTAATCACCTGATCTGAACTTCTGAAACAACCTTCGACATTTGCTTTCATTGAGAGATACTGCACCATAAACACCTTGAACATTTCATGTAGGTTCTGCTGTACTATTGCCTTATTTAAACTTGTAAAGCATTACATGCCTATTGTGCTCCTTAGACACATCCATCTTTATAAGGGTTTATTTTGATTAACGCCTCTTGGTGTGGATTCCTGTACGTGGTGAGGGGACCTCCCAGGGAAGGTTCTGTTTTTTCTGGTTACCTCCTCTGGGATCTAAACATCCACCCACGTGTTTGCCGTGCATGGCGACTCGTGAAGGGGAGGAGAGGATCCTGGTGGTTGAGGGGTCCAACCTTAACACACCACTTTGGCCTGGAATTCCTGTAAACGGGCAGCCTTTGGGTGGCTCCCCTTGAGTCAGTTGGCTGGTTCTCTTGGGCTAGAGTCAACCAAGTACCAGTGTTGGAAATTTTCAATGGGTGTTGTGGACATTGTGCCTGATGCTGGTGTTTGGGTATAGTGCTCACAAAACCCTGGCATTGCAGCAGTGTCCTTGCATGACATTGTAGTGCATCCCCTCGTAGGGCTCCATGGTGGGTGGGGTCAGTGGGTACCGAAATTTTTCTTTTTCCCTATGGATCCTCCTTCAAAAAATTTAAATAAAATAGTGAAAAAAGGGTCAATAGGTAAACGACCACGTCTTGAAGACTGAGCAGCAATCTTCAACATCTGTAACACACTTACCTCATTTTTTTTTATATTACATTCTCTTTCAGACAAAACTTTAGGGCAAATGTCTCCCTTTTTTATTCAGAAGGGACTAGAGGATTTTGCTGGCTGTCCAAAGTCAGTAAAGAAGCTTCGATCTGGGGACATATTAATTGAAACATCCACAACTCAACGCAGTGAATTCCTCTTGAATTCAACGGCAATTGGGGATATACCTATAGAAGTTACCCCTCATGCTACCTTGAATTCATCACGAGGAGTTATTGTTGAGAAGGATTTGAAGAACGTCCCCAAGTCAGAGATTCTCGCTGGTCTTTCCACTCAAGGAGTTTCTGCAGTGAGGCGCATCTCCACTCGCGAAGATGGAGTTACACTGCCAACAAATACCCTCGTTTTGACATTTACATCATCACGTGCACCTGCCACCACCAAGGCAGGTTGTCTAATTTGCAGGGTATGGCCATACATTCCAAATCCTCTCCGATGTTTCCAATGTCAGAGGTTCGGCCACTCAAAGACATCATGTCGTGGTTCCCTGACATGTGCTCGTTGTGGTGGCAAGGACCATGATGCCTATGAATGTGACATGGACCCACGTTGGATCAACTGCAATGGATATCACCCTTCCTACTTTCGTTATTGCCCAAAATGGTTGGAGGTAAAAGAGGTGCAGCATTTGAAAACGACTCAACATTAGTTATCCTGAGGCTCGGAAATTGCTGCCCGCCACTCCATCTCAGACATATGCTGCTGCATTTCCTTCCACAACTACAGTGGGAGTGCAGACAGATCACTCTGTGCCTCAAAGAGAATCTTTTTCAAAACAAATGAAAAGCCTTTTGACCTCCATGGTTAAAAAAGTTGATGAATCGACTTCCACACCCATTTCTGTTTCTTCCATACATTCCAACAAACCTCAAGATCCACATCCTTCAGTTTCAAATACAGGCATTTCTTCTGATACATCTTTTTCCCCCACCCCAAGAGGCAAAACAATCATTCCTTTGCATCCTCAGTCACTGGAATGCCCTTCCAATAACAATGGAACTGTCGAGGTTTACATTCTAATCTGGATGATATCAAAACCCTGATTGCTTCCTACCATCCTGTATGTCTTTCCTTACAAGAAACATTTCTAAAACCTGCTGATACAGTCACCATTCGGCAGTTTTCTCTGTACAGAAATAACAGGCTGTGTGATGGACGAGTACATGGAGGGGTGGCACTATTGGTTGATCATCATGTGCCCACCCTGTCTTTTGTCACTCAACACACCCTTGGAGGCCGTAGCCATCCGTGTTTCCTTGGGTCATACCATCACTGTTTGTTCTCTTTACCTGTCCCCTGGTACAGTTTTCTCTGTACAGAAATAACAGGCTGTGTGATGGACGAGTACATGGAGGGGTGGCACTATTGGTTGATCATCATGTGCCCACCCTGTCTTTTGTCACTCAACACACCCTTGGAGGCCGTAGCCATCCGTGTTTCCTTGGGTCATACCATCACTGTTTGTTCTCTTTACCTGTCCCCTGGAGAGAGATATGATCAATCAATTCTTGATGTTCTCATTGAACAGTTGCCGTTTCCCTTTCTACTTCTGGGGGACTTTAATGGACATCATCCCCTCTGGGGAAGTGCTGTTATTGATGGGAGGGGTTGCTCTGTAGAGCATATGCTCTCTGATCACAACCTTTTTCTTTTCAATACTGGTTCTTCCACTTATTTTCATGCAACTAGTCAGTCTGTTACCACTATTGATCTCTCAGTTTGCTCCCCTTCATTATTCTCCCATTTTTCATGGAGGGTTGACAATAATTCATTAGGAAGTGATCATTTTCCTATACTTTTGAGAGAGACTGGCCATGGTCGATGCCACCCTACCCACGTGCTCTGCTGGAAGCTGGATCAGGCAGACTGATCCACTTTCACTGCTCTTGCAGAACTTGATTCTGCCATTGTGAATCAGCCATCAATAGACGACTGTGTGGCAGCGGTAGCTGCTCAGTGTATTCCTAAAACCTCGACATGTTTTCCATGAAATCCTCGTCTGTGGTGGAATCCTCTCTGCCACATGGCACAGAAGGCTCAAAAATGGGCCTGGAATACTTTCTGTAGATATCCCATTCTCTCAAACTGCAATGGTTTCCAACGGGCCCGTGCACATGCTAGGTGGGCAAGACGTCAAAGCCAGAAGGAATCTTGGATTAAGTTTACAACTAGCATATCTTCTACCAGCAGTTCCAAGGTCATATGGAACAGGGTTCGAAAGGTCAGTGGGCACTACAATTCTGTCCCCCTCTTCATATTACTCTCTGATGGCCCAAGAGGTAGCTGATGTCCAGAGCATCGTTGATATTCTAGGTGAATGTTTTTGTGAGGTATCTTGCACTTCTGCTTGTTCCTCCACCTTCTTGGCCAACAAAAATCTTGCAAAACGATCACCTTTTTTCTTTTGAGCTGATTATCTCTTTGACTATAATCGTCCCTTTACACTGGTGGTACTGAAAATGGCCCTTCAGAGGTCTGTCATTACATCTGTTGGACCTGATGATGTACACAATGACATGCTGCACTATCTCTCTTCTACTTCTCTTGATATTTTTCTAATTGTTTTTAACTGGATCTGCTAGGAGAATGTTTTTCCTGATGCCTGGCCCCAGGCTATTATTTTATCTTTCTCTAAGCCTGGGAAAGATCCCAAGATTCCTTCAAACTACCGTTCAATTGCTTTGATGAGCTGTCTCTGTAAGACCTTAGAGAGGATGGTTAATGCCCATCTTGTTTAGCTCCTCGAATTAAACAACCTCGTCTTGCCCACCCAGTATGGGTTCTGACAACAGCACTCCACCACGGACCACCTAATTTGACTTGAAACATCAATTAGAGAAGCCTTTCTCAAATGCCAACATCTTGTATCAATATTCTTTGACATTGAGAAGGCTTATGACACAACATGGAGGTATGGCATTTTACAAGACCTCCATATATATAGGTTATGTGGCCATTTTCCCGTGTTTATTAAAAAATTTTAATGGACAGGAAATTCCAAGTTTGTGTGGGTTCGACACTTTCCCATTCTTTTCTACAGGAACTTGGGGCCCCCTCAGGGCTGTTTTGAGCGTTACACTTTTCAGTATATAGATTAATGCCATCACTGAACAACTCTTTCTTACTGTTGCAAACGGGCTCTATGTCGACGACTTTCACATCTCGTGTCAGTCGTCAAACATGAAATATATTGAGTGGTAACTACAAACTGCCCTCAATTGTGTACTGAAATGGACCACAGCGAATGGCTTTAATTTCTCTCTCTCTAAAACCGTTTGTATGCACTTTTGCTACCAACGGGGTATTCACTATGATCCTGAACTTCGTATCCATGAAGTTTCGTTGCCAGTGGTCCCTGAGACCAAGTTCTTGGGGCTTATCTTTGACTGTAAGCTGACCTTTATACCACACTTAAAGCAGCTATGGGTCAAATGCACAAGAGCACTGAACAACCTTTGTGCCCTCTCCTCCACCAGTTGGGGAACTGATCGATGTTCTATGTTAAAGATATATCATGCTCTTATTCGATCGAAACTTGACTATGGATCAATGGTCTGTGACTTTGCCACACCCTCAGCCTTATAGATGCTGGACCCCATTCATCATCATGGACTTCAACTTTGCACTGGGGCTTTCTGCATCTCCCCACTTCAGAACTTATATGTAGAATCTCATGAACCTTCTCTGCACCTTCATCGTTTGCAACTGTCTTTACTACATTCTTCAAAACTTTGTTCCTTACCAAAGCATCCCACCTGGGGATGTGTTTTCCTTTCTCGGTAGGCCACACGTTTTCCAAACAGATGATCTGCCATTGCTCCTTTTGGCCTTTGCGTCCAGGTGCAGTTGGATGAATTGGGTCTGTCATTGAATAACATTGCAGAATCCACTGGTCAGCCCATCCCACTATGGCTTATTACAGTCCTCAAATGTGACCCATCTTTAAGTCATCTGAGAAAGGCAGATACTCCCAATTGGAAGTACCTTCTTTTATTTACTGAACATCTTTTAAACAATCTTTCCATTCCAATTTATACAGATGGTTCCAAATCAGGTAACTCTGTGGACTCTGCCATGATTTGTTACCTTTTGGTGTTTGCGCACAGAATCCCCTCTACAACTTCTGTGTTTACTGCTGGATGCCCTGGATCATATTGAAGCTACGCAGTACTCCAACTGCACTATTTATACTGACTCGCTTAATTCTCTACTGGCCCTGGAATTGCTTCACATTGGCTCACACCCTGTTCTCTCTGATATTCAAAATCGACTGGCCCATTTCTCTCTAGCATCTACTTCTATCCAGTTGTTGTGGATACCAGACCACGTTGGTATTCGCGGGAACAAGCTTGCAGACACGGCAGCTAAATTTATCTGCTCTGGCACTGTCACCACTGTGCCTATTTCATACATGGACTATGGTCCTGTATTCAAGGCTTGGCTCCGTGCAAGCTGGCAGTCAGCTTGGAATGAGCAATGCAACAAGAAGCTCTTCCAAATAAAACCCTATATTGGACTTTAGCCATCTAGCTATTGTAAGGTTCGGAAGGAGGAAGTTCTAACTAGACTACGCATCAGTCACAGTTTTTTAACTCATCGTTTTCTTTTATCTGGAACTGATGCACCAGTGTGTAGTTTGTGTAACACTCAAATCACTGTAAGCCACATTTTACTTTCTTGCCATCGTTACAACTCTCAATGACGGCACTATTTTGAACATGTTCTTTCTCAAGGTTTGTCCATAACATTAGACAGTGTTATTGGTGACAGTGACAGTGTCCACCTTGATAAAGTTTTTAGTTTTTTAATGGCCATTAATCTTTTTAATGTCATTTAAGTGTTTGATATTTATTCATTACACTTATTTAATTGTGGTTTCCTTGTAAGAGTCTTAATCTCTCTAGTTCGATTTGAAATTGGAAAATGGCCATGACATTAAATAACTCGACAGCAGGACTGGAAAGGCCAACTTCAGGTGACTAACACTGCTGTTTGAACTACCCGTTAGTCGTTCTGGCGAGTTATTATTATAATTTTGCTGCATGTGTTTTAACACTTTTATTACTTTACTTTTTGATACTGGCCATAATGACACATAACACGGAACCAGGACTGGAAAGGCCAACTTCATATGACTGATGGTGGTTCTTGTACTTACCTGTTATTCTTCCTGGTGGGTTATGATCATTACCATTATGCTACAGAAAGTCCTTTACAACTTCTATAACTGAAGTTTCTCTCGTAACATTGTAGACTAGGTGTCAACATTGGTTTTATGCCATTTATGTTTTTTAATTGCTGTTTTGTTTTACCTTCATTTCCTTTTATGAATTTTACTTTATTTTTACCTTTTTACCAGATGTTTGGTGCAGATAGCCTAGCTGCTTTGTGCCATAAAACACTAAATCAATCAATCAGTCAACTCCACCATTTATCTGAGGAACTTCTTAATGCTTCTGATTGGCCTCTTTAAATATTTGTTCCCTTCTCTGTTTGATCTCTTCAATTTCTGCTTCGTCCTTCTGTACTTTGTTCTTCTGCTGTCAGGACTTGTTTGTTCAGATTATGTTCTTCTTTATTGTACTCCTCCTTGTGAACATGTTCTTTGACATTTCTTTCCCTCTTGTAACTTGATCTGATGTGAATCAACAGTCAATATCTTCTCATTTTTTTTCACTTTTTCTCAGTCTTACTCTTTACTTGTGTTCCTGGTCCTAGATTAGTCACTTTCCCATCTTTGTTTTCCACACTTTCCTCTTTTTTTTTCTCTCTCTCTGCCATATACCTTGTCCATCACACACATCCATGAGTATCTTTCTTTTTCTAACATTGGTCTCAATTTTTGCTAACAGTCATTTTTCTATTTCTCTATCTCAGTCACTTTCATTTTTCTTCTCTTACAATTTCTTTGCATCTCCTTTACTACTTTTTTTCTCTGATCTAATTTATGGTGTTTTTACCTGTTGATCATCACCACTTGGTTAGACACTTTCCTACATTTCTTTCCTGGCCCAAATTTCTTGTTTTCTGCTTCATCTTCATCATTTTTGCATTTTTTAAATTCTTGTTCTTCCTTTCTGTTTAGGACAAGCTCTTGTATTCATTGGTATTTTGAGGGTCTTTGCTCTCTTCAGGTGGCATCCCATTTCTTTGACTCTATATGTATGTTAGCCTACTCAGAAGTTTCCTCTTTTAGAGTGGCTTCTCAGTTGGAAGTTGGGGTAGTCTGAAGTTCTAAGTCCATTTTTGTTTGTGAACTGTAGCATATCTGGTCATCAGGTTTTACCGTTTTCGTTCTCTTTCATGAGAGGCTCTTATATTTTGGAGCAAAGCCCTCTGTGTATCTTCTGTAGTAGACCTAGGGTTCTCTTTCTTCTCTTCTGTGAGCCTTTCCTCAAGGAATTGTCATAGAGACTGAATACTGCTTGCTCTAATTTCATCATTTCTTCTCTAAAATCAGATCTCTCCATTCTTCAGTACTTCTCTTTCTGATTGAGGTATTTGTTTTTAAAGTGGGACTTTTAGTGTTTAGAAGCTGGACAAGAATTCATTTCACATCAACATGCTCAACCTTCTCGTTTTTTGCAAAGAATGTTCCCATTTCTTCCCTTACTGATTACTTGGAAATCTCACTTTTTTTGCTCCAATCATCCTATGGTTCCTTTTCTAAGGCCTTTTTGTTCTGGGCATTAACTATACATTCCTAACCTGTTCTCATCCTTTGCTTAGGAGTTTCAGTTTTGGTAACAGAATGCCTCTTTTGGTCACTCCATATTCCATCAGAAGAATAGTTTATACTCCCAGATCTTTGGTGAGGTTTACCTTTGGTTGAACTTACCATTCTTAGACAATTTTGCCACTTTTCTTAACTCTAGGTTTCCTTTCTTATGGTCCTATATTCCTCATCTTTAGACTTTAGTTGATTTCTCAACTGTGCTTGTTCTTACTTCTTTCTCTTTGATTCATCTCCTCCTTTTGGATTCAGTATTTACACTAGTTCATTGTGGCTTTACTTGAAACATGCACACAAATATTACTGGGTTTCATCCTTCACTAGTTGGTACATGACCTTGTCCATGACCTTTCTTCTGCTTTTCATGGATTCATGAAAGAAATGTCACCGAAATTTCTTTTATGAAAAATTAGCAAAAGTTAATAAATAGAATGAAGGTTGTTGAGGGAGGTACTAATGATGTCACTGACCTTAGAGCCTGGTCTGGCTCTATAACCCTGACATAGTACTGTAAAACAGTAATATCATTGTTGATAATTTACTAATACAGGTACTTTAACACATCACATGTAATGTTTTAACTCTGTGGTGTTTAAATATAGTATTTATTGCCAAACCACTGTTTTATATCATCTATACCTTTGTTTTGTGTGTACACTCTTTGTATAGTAAAACAGTATGTTAGCTGACTGGTTCGATGTGATAGTAATGCAGTGTATGAAAATACACCTGCTTGATTTAATACAAATACACAACAAAAGATTGTTAAAAGCTACCCAAATCATATTATTAGAGATTGACAAGATATAACAAATAAATAAGAATGACAAAAAAAAAATTTTTTTTGTACAAAGTTAAACACCCCAGATTGTTTTAATTGGATTCACAGTTGTGGTAGATGGTTTCTGATTTGAATAGTATTCTGTATTTTGTAACATTTGATAACCAATTGTTTCATAAGTTGCATATATTAGTGTAAGATGTTTGTAAAGCAAAAAGTGGGGTACATAACAAGAATAACAATATTTTTGTTTTAATTTTAACATTACTATCTCATGTATTTAGTTAAATGATGTATGGTTATACTTGGAGATTTGAAATTTACAGATTACTCTCAAGTACAGTAATAATAATAATAAAAATTGCAACGTGATAAAATGATTTAAACACAGTTTTATTATTACAAGTACTATGTTTTAGTTTATAAAAAGTTCACCTTACATTTACATGGTTCGTTCTTCATGGTTGTTAAATATCTTTATTTCCATTATAGAGAAGTATCTTCAGAAGCAGAACATGCAGTCATTAAGCCAAAATCTTGTGTGATGTCCACTTCAATATCTGATAATTCAGATGTTTGTAAGCCTCCATCATATTCTTCTACAGCTGCATCATCTTCAAGTACTAGTTCTAAAAATCATCAGAGTGATAAAAATGTGAAGAGAGATTCACCTCCTGAGAAGCCTAGTCTTTGTAGCTCTTATCCTTCATGTAGCAAAGATGGACAATATGAACTTAAAATATTAGTACAGCCAGAGCAACAGCATCGGGCTCGTTACCTAACGGAAGGGAGCCGCGGGGCAGTGAAAGACAGGAAAGGAACAGGATACCCTGCTGTGAAAGTAAGAAGAATCCAAGGAAAAAGTTATAAATAGTAGTTTGAATTTTATTTAACTAATCCCCAGTAGCTCATTGTTAAGTTTATGGACTTGTATTCCTAAAAAATGGGTTTTGATATCCATCATGGAAACAGCAAAGATAATCCATTTGGCTACCTTTGTGCTTTACTAAAAGCAAACACACTTGTCCCCAGTAAAACAGCAGTAAGTTTACACATTGTTCTTGCTAAGATCCAGAGTTCAATTCTTCACTGTGGACCCAATAGATAGCCCAGTGTGACATTGTAATAAACAAAAAAATTCTTTTGCTAGCTCTATTAAGTTTCCAGTGGTTCCAGAGTAAATTTGTGGACTTTTAACTTATGTTTTCTTTGTTTTTCAATCTATGTGCAGAATGAATTGTTTCACATGCACCAGTATTAAGGCAATGTGCAGATATGTGCTATCAGTTTTTGGGGGGTTAGGGTGGAGGGGATATGTTTAGACTATTGACTTATAGGATTATTAGGCAGATTTGCAATGCTATCAGTGGGTTTTTGGACTTTAGGCCTGTTGAATGCCAGGATAATTAAGACTGTCAATGTATTGTCTCCTAATCATTACTGAGAACACATGCAGCGGAATAATGAAGTGTGTGGCACTTAATTGGTTGTTGTGCAGCTGCACAGCTTAAAGGGAACATTGATTTTAATGTTAGAAACTGAGTTTCAATACCTGTGGTGGGCACAGATAGCCCGTTTTGTAGCTTTTTGCCTACATATAAAAATTATGTTTCTCACATTAGAATGTTTTTAGACAAAACTATGGTATTTGCTAGTAAAACTGGAATCAATTTAAGGTCTAACTATTACAGCAACAAGAATATTGAAGATATTTGTTTTATGAAGAATAAAATTAATAAAGGCAGTAAAGGAAAGACTAAAACACTAAAACAAAATAGAAAGCAATCTATTTATGAATACAAGATTATGTTGTTTTACTTCAGTGCTAGATACCATCAGTGACTGTTAGAACAAAAGATAGATGATTTTATAAGACCAACATGCATGTGCATGCACATACAGTTGTGACCCACATATCAGGGAAGTATTTTTATAGTTAAAGAGGATAAAATGAGCAGTTTCTATCTGCCACAAATGTATTCAGATTCTTATTTTAGTATTCAGTTTAAAAGTAAAATATCTGAATTTTTGGTCAAAATTTCTTTGAAGGTGTGCTGTTTTTCAAGATATAAGCAATATATTATTTTTTTAAAGATAAAATAGTCATGCAAAAGCATAAAATATTAAATTTATTTCTGCCTAGTTTGAATGAGTATCACTGTCTCCTACTTTTTTTGTTCTCAGAATGAAAAACTTTGGCAAATGTCTTAACTGAGAAAAGCTTACTAAATAGCATCTACTTTTGGCTTTATGAAGTTTAACCCTCAAATGCAAGGCTAGCTGTTTTACATCTTGCAATGTCTCATAGAGTTATTATCAAATTTAAATTGAACTTAATTTTTGTTGACATAAATTTATAATAAACATCAAAGTGTAGTTTGTAATTTGCATGTTTATGTATTTCAGTTTATTAATTTCAAAAAAGAAATATGCAAAATTATTTTTCTGTGTGTGTTTAATATGTAATTTATCTTTATCATAGATTTTTTTAATAGCTTGTATAACATCAATATCATATTAGTTACACTATTTGACTAACTTAGACATAATCTATAAATAGTTTCACAGGTAATTCTATATCTTGCCAAATGAGGTTCTGACATAGGCATTTTAAGTAATAAATATTAATACATTCATTTCACTTTTGGCTGGTCAGATGGCTACTAGCATGGAATTCATAAAGCTATATAGCAATAGCAAGCTTCACCTTTTTGAAGAATAACTGAGGTGTCAACACCACCATTCATAACCATGTGCATGACTGTTTTTACATTTCCTTCTGTTTATGGCTCATTACTCTAAGTCTGTGCATTACAGAAAGTCTATAAAGGATAAGGGCATTTGTAGTATAATTTGTTACTGTCAAGTTATTAATAAACATACTTAGACAAGTTCTGAACTACACTTGTATAAATGTGCTGTGTATGTTGTAGAATTATAATAAACTTATTTAATATGGAAATAATCGGCAAATAGTGATGACACAATCCTCTTCCATCAATTAAATAATTGTTCATCTTCATTAATAGTTTTTAATTCAAAAAAAGGTGAACCTAAAAATTACCACTATCTTTGTTTATTTTGAGAAAAGAGAACATGGGTTTATTAAACTCTAGAATCGTGAAACAATGCTGCTGATATAAACCCCATAGACTCATATTTCTTGAATCTTAAGAATTCAAAATTTCTGGGATTGCAATAATTCCTATTAACTAGCATTGTAGGTCCATAAGTGTCAATAACTGCTGATTAACTAAAGCAATGTTGTCAGATAATGTTGAGAGAAATGCAGCAGTTATCAGTACACAAGGTACAATTTCTTTTATACCATCATGAGTCAGTGATTAATACTAACTTCTAATCAGAGAATGTACGTATTTCCAGCTGAACTAGAGATTAACTTGGCTATAAGTGTACTTGATTAGATATATTTTTCTTACATTTCTACTTATAAATTCTATAATGTATTACTTTAATGATGAGTATTTTTGTATTACTTGTTACATAAATTATGCAAATATAGTAACTTTAATTTATAATTAATTATAACACTGTTGCCAAATAATGCAAGTAGAAAGCACATCTTCTAAATATTTGTTTGTTTTTAACTTTTTAAATGCAATAAAACTTAAGTCGAAAAAATATGGCACATCTAAATATTTAAAGATTTGTTGGTTTAGAGTGTAACCTCAGTTTAGTAAAGCTCATCTCATGCATATATTTATAGTTGAAGAAATTGGCCTTTGATAAAAACAAACATTATATTTTATTTGATATAAACATTTGTATGCTACAAACTAAAACAGCATTTGTAGAATTCTCTAAACTATTCCCTGAAAATGTATTTTAGTAGTTTGTTTTCTTGGAATACCAAAGTTTAATTGAAATATTTGTTTTAACAACATTTTCTCATTAGAAATGCCACGGTTGAATGTATTGTATAGTCAGTAAAAAAAACAAACATCCAGAATCTTTAGTGAGTTTTGTTGAACTCAGTAAAACTCTTCTCCTTCTCATAGATGATGGGTATAAATCTGATTAGTGGTTCAATTCCTGAATTATTGCATTGTTAGGTCAACCAAAGTGCAAGAACAAAAAGTTGGCTGTTAGGTCTGCAATTTCTCTTTCTTACAGTCAGCATTTGAAGAAAGGAGGGTTAGGAACACAATTTATAAAAGCAAGAAAGATTGGCAGCTGATGCTTGTATTCCTTTTTTTATTATTATTCAAAATTAATGACAGTGGTATCCATAGTAGCTATGCAATAATAAAGACAGGATGAAAAAGTTTGGTGACAGTGGGAATCAAGTCATGAATCTATTGCTAACTATCCCCACTTGAATCATTAAAGCTGAGAAAACGTGAAATAAAAAACAAAATGCAAGACCAAAATTAGGTAAAGCATAGATAGTTCATCATCTAGTTTTGTATTTTAACAAATGTTTCAATTATTCAGTTCACTAACCCTAATTGATCTAATCACTGCTAAACAGGTAACAAATAGAGTGAAATTTCTGTACTTCACTTGTGTATTTATAACAGAGTTACATAAAAGAAGTTGATTGGAAACTTTTGTTCACAAACATTATCTTGTAAGGATTTAGATAAGACATAAAAAGTTTTCTTTCAAAAATATACATTTTGTTAAACAATAAATAACTTAATCAGTAGTTTGATTTTCATGTTTAATATTTATAAACAAAACTTTTCAGTGCTTTTATAGTGGTATATATTGTAATAACATACATATAGAAATACATTTATCATGCAAGGAATGTAGGAAATTGATCACCATCAAAGGCAGTCAGTTACATAAAAATTATATAAATGGATAACTGCAACAGTGGGACATAAAAGGTTTTAAGGATATTCTGTTTCAACATTATCCATCAAATATAGCTAATGATTCAGTCAACTTGCTACAATGTTAAAAAGCAGCTGGGAATGAAATTTACAATCTCAATGACACTGTTATGTGTACATGGCCTAAACAGCTAGATCAGAAACTCTTAGGATTTGGATAAAAGTATCTTTAATGTTGAACTACTGACCAAAGGGAAAACAGCATGCCTTTAATACATGCTACCATAAGGGCTTTATCTAGCTCTTGAAATCAAGTAGCAGAATTGATTGTTACATTTCTATAATTGCTGAAAGTTTAGAATTTGTCCCCTGATAATATGCTTTAAACCCTGGACCCCATGATCTGCAGCTGGACAATCTAAACATTATTCCACACATGGCTGAAAGGGATGCAACATGGATTTTAAATCCACAGCACTTCGTCATACTACCATTTACTGTCTGACCAGTTGTTATGGTAACAATTAAGTAAACAATAGAGTACTTGGTTGGTTAATCTTGTATCCCAAGTTGGCCTACCATTCATCATTCATGCTTGTTTGTAGATTTGGTAACAACTGTACAACACCAGTAACAAAGTTTATGAGGTCAGATAACATTGTAAGATTCATAATCTAAATTGAACATAAGATTCATACACAATTTTAAAATCAAAGTTAAAAGTATCTTTGAAAAAAATGTGTATGTCTGTTTTTATAAATATCATAACAATCTTGGACAACATGGTAAATGTTTGTACGTTTGGGTTGTTTCACATTATAATTTTACAAAAAGAAAAATCCTTCAAAGGCAGCCCTTATAATTCAAATACTTCTCAAGCTTTTTTGTAAACTTGTCTAATTTTACTGCCTCTGCATCATCTGAATGCATCCCAGTTCAAAGGCCAACCATCCTGTTAGAAAAATAACATTCTTAGCTGAAGATGACCTCTACCCTGCCAAAATTGTAGCTATGTTTTCTGTTCTTGCTATTCTCACTGTTAGATATGAATAAAAGATGATGTAATAACTCTATCAATTCCCTTTACAATTTTCAACATCTCAATCAGATCTATCCTCACGCTTCTTTTTTCAAGAGAGAACAACTTGAAATTTGAGCACCTCCATCCCAAGCACCATTTTAGTAAACCTTTTCTGAACCCTTTCCAACAATTTGATGTCTTTCTTAGTGTAATGAGCCCAAGACATAATATAATATTCCAAATGTTACCAGTGACATTTACAATGATGTTATAACCTTTTTAGACCTGTGTTCAATGTTGCTATAGATACAACCTGAAATCTTATTTGCCCTGGCACTAGCAAGTGTGCTGTTTGGATGGCTTTAGAAAATGATTAAGTATTACTCCAAGAATCCTTTCTGTCATAACATTGTTAAGGTTATTCTCATCCAAATTATAATTCAAGCTATTACAATCCACATCCATTTTCTTGCATTAGTTGTAATTAAATTCCATCTGCCATTTACTTGCCCAACTCACTAAATGATCTAAATCCTTTTGTAAATTAGCAGCATCCTCTTCACAGCTAGCAACTTCCAAGATCTTAGTATCATCTGCAAATTTAAATAATTTATTGACTATTGCTTCATCTGTCATTGATGTAAATCTAAAACAGCAAATATCCTAAGGCTGATCCATGAGGTATTATTCACTTGTGACATTAATTCAGTTTGACTGAATTCCATTTGTAACAACCCTTTGCTTTATTCCATCTGGCCACTCCTCTATCCAATTTGCTAACTTATCCTCTACACTTATAAGAGACATTTTTTTACAAGCTTTGTGTGTGTGTGTGTGTACTTTTACAACAAATACAGGCTAATACATAAATAACATTATATAAATTACAACTAGATCTAGAATGTATGAAATGTTTTCTTACAAATAGGACGTAATATATGTAATATAACTTTTCCTATAAATAAAATAAAATACCTTCATTTTTTCTCTTTTTTTTCTGTGATTGAAGATATCTTATAAATGTTTAGGTTGTCTTTGTGATCATGTGATTTTTTTTTTCAAACTTAGCTTTTAGTTTTATCTGAAATTCTTTATAATTCTTTTTGATATCATAAATATTAATTTCTCCATAGTTGTGTTATCATAAAAGGAATAACTTGGTCTTTTTTATATTATTATTATTGCTTCCTCTTTAATGTTAGCTAGCTTAAAACATCTCTGTTACACTTTGTGTAAAATGATGCTTCCTGAGGCAGGACTTTCATTTTATCAGTCTGAGTTGTTGAACTTCCAGGTCAGAAACATTTAAAAAAATTGAGATAGACAAAGTGGAATATTTAATTTATTGTATTGGATGATTACAATAAAGATCTAAATAATGGTGTGAATTATTAGGTTGGTAATATAAATCCATTTTGATCTCACCATCTTTTTTAAATCTATACATCTAAAAATGATAAACCTAAGTTACTCATTTCTGAAGTGAACTTTGTTAGTTAATTTGATTCATATTGCCAGAAAATACTTGAAAATCATAGGATTTGGGTACAATAGTAGAAAACAATTATCTAGTAGAAACTTTATCTAATTTTGCTTCAGTAATTAATATAAGATCCTTCAAAATATAATAAATTATTGAACATTTAAATTTTTAAAATATCCAATCAATAAACTGGCATAAGTTGGAGTCACTTTTTGTTACCACTGATTGATGTTCCAGAGATTTGATGTATATTGCTTTTATAAATAAAATAAAATTGCATAAAATAAGGTTTAAACTTTCAACTATCAGTTTTGTCTTATTAAAACTTGGATATGGTAAATCTGAGTATTAATCTAACTAATACTCAGTAGCTTTTGAACCATATTGATATTTGGATAAAGTGAAACAACATCTAATGATATTAAAAGAATGTTTTATTCAATTTTCTGTGGTAAGCAGTTGATAAAATCAATATCATCTCTTATATAATTTTGTACTTTGGATTTGTGCAGTTTTAAAATCATATCCATAATATAGCTTAGTGGCTCAATCACCTGTTTTCTTTTTATCATCTATTATTGGTCTTCCGGAAATATTTTACAAAGTTTCTCTTAACTTTTTTCACGTTGATTTAAATGAAGTAGTCATAAATATATAAAAGCATAAAATACTGGTTTTGTATCATGCGGATACCCTTCAGTTTCACAATAAAGATTTCTAAACATACGTATTAAAAAAGAAACAAAAAACGGAATACTTGGGAAGTGGTTCAGATAGTAGAAAAACTTAAGGGATTAAAAATGTTTGTAAGATCATCTTTATTTTATAAACATAACCAATAATCACCTGTCACTGTCAAAAGTTGACCTGTTGGAAGTGTTTTAGTTTCTAGAATAATATTCTAATATTGCATTTTAGTTATAACTTGTAGTGAAATTTAAATCTGTTGTTCATTTTAAAAGACTGTGTAATGACATTGATATTTTTTTGTATTTTAAGCTGTTTGGGTACAACAATCCTGTAACAGTGCAAGTCTTTATTGGAACAGACCAAGGGAAGGCATTTCCTCACCTTTTCTATCAGGCCAGCAAAGTTTTTGGTAAAAGTTCTACTCCTTGTTCTGAAAGAAAGATTGAAGGTACAAGTGTTTTGGAGATTGAGATGAGTCCAGATAAAGATATGACTATTAGGTAAGTTAATACTTTATTTATTGAATAATTGCTGCTGTTAACCTTTTGTTTTTTCAGTCTTCGTAATAATGAATAAAGTTGTGGGAGCTTGAGATACAAGGGAACAAATAAGAGATTTATAAAGTTGCAGTAGGCTATCTGAAGCATGTGATGACACTTCCAAATTAAAGTAATTTATTATCCAATTAACCATTAGATCTTATGATAATGTTTACAATTTCTTCCTCCAACATCAGTAGTTCATGAGCCAGATTTTAGTACAATAAAACAAAGATTAAAGTTAATAAAATTAGTAATATATTAGGAAAAATAAATAAATGTTTAAAATTCAACAGTTCAGTAATTATTAAATTTTCTTCCAAAAGGTCTTGATATAAGGAATCTTTATCTAATGTTGATCAAGTAGTGTCTGCAGTTGTAACTATCTTCTTGAACAAGATTTTGTACAATAAGTTGTTAATTTTGTGCTGTAGGAATTGATTTGAAATCAAAATGATTAGTTATTACATTTCTTTTTAAATTTAGTAAAGAGTTAATTCTTAAATTAGGCTATTCTCTCCTTTCATTTTGGTTTGTTACAATTGCACACTTCTTTTACAGCTGTGATTGTGTTGGGATTCTTAAAGAAAGGAATGTTGATGTTGAACACCGCTTAGCCCTACTTGGTGGAAGTCATCGCAGTAAAAAAAGAAGTACACGCTGTCGTATTGTGTTTAGGGTGAAAATTCCCCAAAATAATGGGGCATGGGAAATACTTCAAGTGGCATCGGCTCCTATATTGTGCAGTAAGAATTTTTTTTTCTTATATCAAATTTTGAAAAGTGAGTAACCTTATTTAATGAAAAACACAGTACTAAGAGAAAAGCATTTTATTAATTGAATATTTGAGTGTAACAAAAAAAGTAAATTCTTTAAAGATAACTTTATCATAAGTAGGGATATTGAGGTGATGTGTTGTTTTCACCTTCATTACAATATCATAAAGCAAAAATCTTTGGAAAATAAACAACTCAGTTTATAAATAAAATTTAAATGGTTTATTTACAGCTCAGCCACCTGGTGTTCCTGAAGTATCCAAAAAGTCTTTGTCCGAATGTCCTATTGATGGAAAAATGGAGCTTTTTATCATTGGAAAGAATTTTCTCAAAGATACAAAAGTTCTGTTTCGTGAAGTTGAAGGTACACAGAAACTTTTTTTTTTAAGAGTCAACATATACAAGTTTTTAAATTATTTGAAATGTGTAAATTTGGGTTTGAGTGTAAGAAATTTAGTTTGTCTAATACCTTTGATATGTATGTTCACAAGACATTACCATAAAAATATGTAAATCTGTGTTCAGTATTTATAGATGCATGGCAAGTTAGGCTTAAAAGCTACACAAGAGGTGTTGGGTAATTGTATAATGCAAGTCTGCAAAGCACAGTTACTCAGTTACCCTTTCACAACAGGCTGAGTATAATATACATGACCGCATCTACACATTTGCACAGTTTAAGTATTTGCACTATAACTTTTGATACTGCATTGTCTCTTCACAAAATTTTGTAGACTTTTAGTAAAAATAAGTATTTTGTATACAAAAAAAAATATTTTTAATGAAATATTTTTACTAAAGATTCCTTTGTGAAAATAGTCTATTTTGTTATTAGTCCAAGTGCAAACTGGGTTTCACGTTATGATTAAAAAAACTATTCTTTGTCCCAAAAACCTCAAATATTATTTGCATAATCTCTAAAACATCTGAAGTAAATTTCAAACATTTGTTTTCAGTAAAACTTTATATTTTGTTATTTTCTATACCCTGTGTCTTTTATTTATTCACTTAAAATTGGAACACTCCATATGGTGCATTTTTGGAACACACCAAATTAATTACTAAATTTTGATTGGTTGATAATTTATTTCTTCAGCAAAGAGGTTTACCAACCTCATGAATATCATAAAAAAAAAAAGAAATAAATATAAATTGTTTTTTCTTGCTAGTATTACCACATTATAACACTAAGATACAAATATCTAGTCTGAGAGGCTCAAGTCCCATAATGCTATATATTTACAGATATATTTATTATTTTTTAGTATACTGACTTTCCAGTCATGCCTAGCTAACAATACATAACCTGCATTGACATGGTGCACGTTCTCTCGTTATGTATTCAGTAATGTAAAACTGACCTTTAGTCTTTCTTCTCTTGGCTGTGTTGTAGTGAACTAGTATTTTATAATGTTCAGTCACATTTCAATTATTATACATTATAAATACATGTATACAGATTATTGGTATTTAGAAATAAATTATTAAACTTATTTTTCTTAAAATATAGAACAATAAATCAAGAAGTAAAGCAAACAATTATCTCTTCTCACTATGACCTTTGTACTCGGTTGTTGCTGGATATAAGTTGTTAAGCCTTTTTAAATTTTGTACATGGAGAATAACCAAAAACTTGTAAATAACTACACTGATACATTACAATTCCACTATAATTTATTAAACTTAGTAACTAAGGTTTTTTTAGATTTTATAAAATATGAAACTTCAAGCAAACTAAAAACATAACTAACCTCTTTAAAACTTGGATTGAAAGAAGACGTAAGCCTTTTCAAAGATTAAAATGATATGGGCAAAATTATTGGGAACATTCTAAGCTGTTGATTGGTTATTTGCATGTCACATACTGTTGTAAGAGTATAAAAGGGACCATTTTAAAAAGGAAAGAGTTGAATGGGGTCACCATTTTCAGTGCATAAGCCATATCTCAGCAAAATAAAAAGATGTGTTCTTATTTTATATTCTAGCTTCTTAATATCAGTAATTTGAGTTTCTAATTTCAAAATTATAGACTTAGTATTTTGACTTGCAAACATCTAATTTTGAACAGCACTGCAATCAACATACCACGATTCACTAAAATTTGTATGTTGGTGTGTTCTTTTAATATTTACTTTAATATTATATATGAGTTAATTTCTTTTTTAAAAGTTTGAATTATAATTTACAATTAGATTCTAAACTTGTTGACATAAATTTATAAAATAGTAGTTCAATAAAATTTTGAATACAAGTCAACAAATGTGATGACATTGCCTTTGAATCCTGACATGCATTGAAAGGGGTAATACATATTTAAGGAACATAAAAGATTAAGTAAATTACAAAATATTAATGGAATAATATTTTTTGTATTATACAGGTAATCTAATTTGGTGTCTAGCTAGTTGTTGTATTGTCCACTGTTAGCATTTTTCATGGTATCAGCCCATTTGAAATTTGGATCAGACTAGACGCTAACCAAAAAAGTGTTTAACAGTATGCTTTCAGATCTAGTTTCCTAACCTGACTGTTGGCTCTTGAAAGGTTTTGAGATATTTTTTTATTTTTTTCTTGATCAATTTACAAACTCTAAATTTGCTATTTTGTTAAATCAATATTTTGAACAGGTCAAAGTGTGCATGTTCCAACTTAGCAGAAAACTGTGATCAAATTTGAAATAACTTAAGTATCATAGTATACAAATAAACATGGTACTAAAACATAGTTAGTAAATGAAATGTTAGTATATAAATCAGGGGTGGGCAACTTATTTTTCATAGTGGCTACAACTGTGACTAATTAAAACAACATTGGCCACACTGATAAAAAAAAAAAAATTGTTAGTGTAATAAAAATAATTGCATTTCAACTAACTTTCAGTGTGAAAAATGATGGAGGTTTTCATTAACAAGATTTGTGAAATTTGGCTTAATACCTATGTGCTCAATGAACATCTTGGCTCTGCCTCTAAATTTGTCAGTAAACTGAGATTTGTACCTAGACTTGAGAAAATCTAGCTTAGAAAATGTTGACTCTCACACCCATGTGAATCCAAACATGGAAAATAATTTTGAAATTACTATCTTTAAATTTGGAAGACTCATTTATCAGAATAGTGAGTCACATCTTTCTGATAGAACATTTTTGTTTACTTTTTATGTGTTTTATATTTTGCAAGGTAGGCATCTCATCTTTAAATCCACACTTATCCATAGACAAAAAAAGATGTAATTTCCTAACTGAAATTTCCTAAGTCAAATTGAAATAAATCATGCAAAATTTCAAATATCAATTTAAAATTTTTGAATTTGGAGAAATGTTATTCAAATTTTTGAGATAGATTGTTGATCCAGTTTACATCATTAGCATCAGAGAAATCATAGTCCTTATTATTTTGTAGAAAACTATTCAACTTTGCAAATTGTGTCAAATCATTCTTTTGTAGTTGTTCTTCAAGGAGGTTCAGCTTCAATTGAAATTCATAAATAGATTGTGATTGCTCACTTATTTTATCTCTTTCTTGAGGCTTCATATTCAAATTATTCAAGTGAGCCATCATGTCACACAGAAAAGTGCAAATCACACTGCCATGCCAAACTTTCAATTTCAGGGAAATTTTCAGTCTTATATTTTTCAACAAGATATTCTTTTATTTGAGGAAATATGGAAACAAATTGCTCCAAGATTTTTCTTCTACTTAACCATCTTACATTTGCAAAATCTGTAGGATCATCAAAAGTAAGTCACTGCTCTTCTTCAGGCTCAACAAACTGTCGATGGATGAGATGTCCATCAAATTTTTCAATTCATCACTTTCAGACATCTGAGCACATAAATTTTCCTGATGCAAAATACAATGGAAAGATGCCAATGTGGATTTCACATTATTTTCAATTAAATGCTGCTTCAAAAGAGAAGCAAATCCTAATTTCACCCCAGTCATGGTGAGAGTACTGTCTGTGACAGAAACCAGGTTTTTAAAATTCAGATTGAATTTTTTTGGCATTTCAAGAAAATTTTCAAAGATGTTTTTACCACATGTTTGATCTCATAACTCACAAAGGCCATGCATTTGTTCCCTGGCTTGAAGATCTAAAGTTACATATCAAACCCAAAATATCAACTGTGCAGTGTCACTGACATCTGTTGACTCATCTAGTGCTAAAGAAAAATAGAAATAGTCATTTAGTTGTTCAAGCAAATGATTTTCTATGTCTTTCTCCAACTCTAACATTCTGCAGACAATTGTTTTTCGACTTAATTGCAAATTATTTACCTTTCGAAGAATATCATCTTTTATTTTTAAATTATAATTCTCCAACAGAGTTTCAGTGAGCACAATCAATATTTCTTTTACTAGTTCAGCATCAGAAAATGATTGTTTTAACTAGAATCAAAGTCTACTTTATAGCTAGCTAACATAACTAGGTCTATTGATGATAAAAATCTTTTCAGACCTACCTTTAGTTCATGAAATTGTGCTTTCAGATGGCTGATTTCGTTCATATGATTTTTGCTATCAACTGGAAATTTTACATCAGATTCGTTGTGAAAACTGTTGGTGTTGCTCAAGGTTGTATACTTTATTATTCCTAAAATCTTTGTTACACAAAAGACACTGGCTTATTTTTTTTCTTCAATCACTGCAAATTTCAACTCCTAACTTTTATTAAATTATCGTTTCATGTTTTTCCAGTCATGCGCCATTCTCTTTTTGGCAATAATGCCAGAATCAATTAAACTGTCTTTATTTTTTGTGTTCACCATCTGGATTCTTTCATTTTCAAATTATCCTCTTATCCATATTGTGGGATTAAAAACAAAATATATTTAAACACTTGAACAATAAAAAATGTTTGCAAGCTCATGCAGAACAATGCACACTTGATAACAAACATCTAAACCACACTGACGTTACAAAACGGAGTCTGTAGCAGTGATGAAGCACGCAACATTAGTGATGACGTGAGGCAGTGCAGTTACTGATTACCAAATATGCATTTAAAAAAATATTAAAAAGTTAATTCCTGAACTCTAGCTGGCCAAAATTGTGCTATCCACTGGCCACATGTGGCCAGTGGCCTTGGAGTTGCACACCCCTGATGTAAATGTTAAGTTCTTAATTTTGTAGGGAATTGTTTGAAAGAATTCTCAGTCTACCCACATATGAGAATTTTGACATTTGCTCTCTAAGTCATTCGCTTTATCTAATTTACCACCCATCTGAGAAGTCTGAAATTTAATGTTCTTAGTATAATATCAATATTACTCAGGCAAAGCATAAGTTTTGTAACCTTCAATCTTATTTGTTTATAGACCCATAAACTAGAAAATAAGACCAACTTGCCACTCACCTGTTTCATGTCATCTTTCACAAATTGCCAGTTGTTCTTTTCAAACATTTTTATACCATATAGTACATAACCAATAGAAAGCCAAAGTTTTAATCTATCAGATAACATATGTTTTTTTGCACCTAGAATTGTATGTGACCTCCATTTTCAAATTGTACTTTTATAAAAATCATTGACAAGCATAGCTGAATTTAGAAAACCAGAAAAACTTTGACAGTTATAGAACATTGTTTGTTATGTGCATGTTATTTGTTGTTATTAGAAATTTTCTTAGATGCATTATTTAATCCAACAAAAGTTTATTGCAGTAGTACCATAGGTATTTTTTAAAAAAGTAGGCATTAGTGTCAATGGCAGTAAGAAAAAGACGACCAAGGTAAGTACTATAACTCTTATTTTTCATATTTATTCTTTTTGTTTTTATAAAAGTAATTAAAATGTAAAAATTAGAAACCTTTTTGGTAAGATAATGAAAAATAATAAACATTCTTCATGAGGTATGCTCAAGCTACATGTTCTCCAAGTGATTTGCATCTTAAGTGATGAGATTATTACTTAGACATGATTCAGAGGGTAATGAAACAATAAAAGTATAGAGAGATGTATACTGTTAAGAGCTTTAAGCAATTTAAGGTAAACTGTACTTGTTACAATTTGCAGTCACTCTAAACAGAAGAAAGGAACAATTTATATTTATTTTATATTTTTAATGATGGTTGTAGGGTCATTCAAATAGACTAAATGTGTTTTTAATTTTAACAAGAAGTTCACTTTGCACTAAGAGCAGTCAACATTTTGACTCTATATATTCACAGATAATCTTTAGTAAAAATTCTTATTAAATAAGAAAAATTGACTTTTTTTGTATGCAAAAGAACTGTAATGTTTACTTAAAGCTTGTAAAATGTTATGAAGACAACACAAAATATTAAAGTTATCATATCACCATGGAGTCAAGAACTTAGTTGAATCAGCTGTACCAATAATAAAAGTTAATATATATTTTCAGCATTAAAAAATGTTAAAACAAAAGGAAATACATTTTATTTTGAATTCTGTGTGTGTTTGAATTAGTGATAGCAGTTTGTGATGTCAGTGTTAATACTTGTGTTTAGTAAATTTCCAATACTTTCAGAATTTTTTTTGGGCTAACTGTTATATAATAACGGAAAAATAAAACAGTAGTTTACTATCTGGTGTTACAAGTTTTTGTTTTTTCTTTTTTCGCATGGATCTTTTATACACAATTTTACAAGCTATTAATAAGAGTGTCAGATTGACTTTACTGTCAAGGATTAAGTCTTCCCATAGGAGTCAGATGATGTAATTACCTCAGTCAGCTGACCTTGTAACCACTAAGTAACCATCAGGGTTTCCATACTACAAATTTTAATATGTCTTGTGCATCTTCAAGAAACCTGACAAGCTTTCAGTATACTTGATGACAACATAAGTTTGCTAAAATATTGTTTATTTGTAATAGCTTTTTTTATTACCAATTAAGGAGTTGTCTACGTACACAGGGAATCAGAGTATTGACTTCAGTGATTTTCATGTCAGTCAAAAATACTTTCTTCATCTGAAAATTTGTAAATTTTGCATGTGTAACCTCTGAAACCTTCAAAATAAATATCAAATTTTTTCTTCAGAAAAATTTTAGTTTTTTATTTTATCTGTTATAATTCCAGGTTAAATTGGTCAGTTTAACCAATCTTTTAACCACCATTTAAAAAAACAAAATTGAAATTATCCTTGTATCTTCTAAAATTATTCCAGGTTGTAACAAAAACAAACTATTATAATTTATCCTGAATAATTTACTTGTATTAGAATGACATATGCAAATTGTATGTAGGTTATGCAATTCTTGTGAAATGGCTTCCCCAAAATCACACCAGTGGATGAAATTGTTTGAAGTTTAAGAATAACTTGTATATAGTTTTAGAAAACTTACCATAATTTGATTTTTTCTGCTATTTATGCTAAAAACTTGTGATTCGCATTCAGACTCAGTATGAAAATCACCTTGCAGGTGAATTATTCAAAGTATAAAAATGCTACTTATCTTGCAGTTACACATTTCACTGGCATAATCTCTCTAGAAGTTCGTCATCGAATATCAGTAGTTTTGATGTGGTAAATGTTTATATCTGCCCTTTTGTCTACAACATCAATTAGGTAATACTGTCAGCATACAGTGTAATTGAATGTATAAAATTAAGTAAAGGAAATATATAAAAACCTATTGATATCTTCATTGAGTAATCTTACAATATTTTCTCTGTCTTATGCGTAATTTCACATCTTTACAGTTTATTTTCAATGTTGTATTTTCCTTTCATGTTCTTTATTTTTTTATTATTTGCATTGATGCAAGTCAACAGATGCTTGTAAGTAAGATAACATTAATTCTGGAAGAGAAAGTCTAGCCTCCAACAAAATGGTGGATGCATTCACCAATTTTATGAATGTCCATTGATCAAGGCAAAGCATAGAATAACTTACGAACATCATGAGCCTTTCAAATTAGAAAGTTGAAACACAAATAATACATAATTAACTAAAATATAAAAGGAAAAACTAAATATAGTTTAACTGACTATCAAACTGGTTTATTATACAAGAAAAAAGTCAAGCACTAGGGTCACTGATCTCAGCAATGTACTAAGTTTTGTTTCAACTTCCTTTGTAAAATGAAACATTACCTAACTTTCCTGCCATTGCTACAACATGTAACATGAAATTTAATTTTATTATTCATTATAAGTGTGCTTTTCAAGTTAAAATTACACCACACAACAAAGTTTTTGTTTCTTGAACACTGTTGGGTGTTCCTTATAGATTTTTTGGCTGCTGATCATGAAAATCACATTCAAATTTGCCCATCACGTACCGTTTCATCGAAATCTTCAGTTTCACCATGATATTACTACAATGGAAAAATGATATCAGGGCAACTGGAATCTGTCAATGCTTGCTGACTTCTGTTGGACACTGCAGCGTGATGCACCAGACATTGAATACAAATGAAAATCAGGAGCAAAACATTTTTAGTTATGTTGAACTTAATAGCATATCAGAAACATAAATGCAATTAAATACGTTATTGCCAGTAAACAGTTAACTGTCTGTTTCTCAGAGTTCCTATGTGATGAAGCAAAACCAAAACTATATTTGCACATACTCACCAGATACCTGTCACAATCAGCAAAAACTTTTCAAAAAAATTGTTGTGCAGTGTTATTGCTTAGTAGTACAGCTTCTACTTTGAAAATGGATTTGGCGTTTCTTGAACTGAGGGAATTTTATAAGTTTCCTGCAGAACAAATTCTTTGAATAAATTCAAATTAATGGTAAGCATGTATGTGGTGTACTTTGAATGACTAAATCGGAATATCTACACTTCACACAGTTTCTTCTATATAGCTCTTACAGTTTAGATTTGTCACTGTGAGGGCATTGCACAAAACAAAAACGGGTTAATTATTGTTTAAAAGTTTCTTTTAAAATAAAAGACTTGAAACCTAGGTAATAAAATTTTGAATTATAACATACTTGATAATAGTAATTAAAATACATTCATAGTAATGGGGTTTAATTAAATTTTGAATGTAATGCAGTAACAAGTGCAGAAAAGAGCTTAAAATGTGATTGTACTGATAGAGCTAAAGCTTTTAACAGGGTTTAAAAATGTTGTAATTCTGATAAGGCTGTTATGAGGCTTATAAGCCTAGTTCTGTTTATAGTTAATTTTTATTGTTGTGTTGTCTTTTGAACCATGTTTACCCGATAATCTTACCAAACAGGTTGTAAATCACTTGAAGAACACAGTTTACATTACTGTATTGAATGGTGTAATGGATGGGTTACTTGAGAGCATATATGAAGAATTATTTTTGATTATCTAATTTATCTGAAATGTAAAAATTAGAGACTAGTTACTTTATAACCTTAAATACAGAATACAGATAAAATAAAGACAGTACTTACCTTTAACCTCTTGTTTTTGTTGTTGATTTCTGATTAAGTTTAAGCTTACTTTTTGATAATGTTTGTACTAGTAGACTAAGTAATATTTAATTACTTAAATAATGCATCTAAGAACATAGCAAGCACAAAACAAGAACATCATTAATTTATTATAATTTAAGTGTATTTCAAACTAGGACAATAGGTTTTAAATTAATTTATATTTGCTGCTTGATCTAAATGCTGCAAGATAAACTTTCAAACTGAAGATGAAATTGACAATACTTTGTACTAAATACAGTGGATTAACATCTGGCCTTTCTGTTGGTTATGAATGATATAAAATGTCCGAGAGAATTATTGGCTATTTTTGAATAAGAGTATGTGGTAAATGGATTTAATTTTCTTGCTTATGACTTTGTAAACAACTAAGATTGAAAGACATAAAAAAAATTGAACTTTGATCTAATTATACTTATATTGTAATGAGTAATTTATGTCAAATTCCATACTTAAAAGAGAAGTGATAAATTAGAAAAGAGAGAAAACATAAACAAATCTCATGATTCTTGTATAAGATTGTGATATACAAATACTGACACATCTCTAGCAAGAGGGTTAGTATATTTTTGTAATGATTCTGATAATGGCCACGATAGAAGTCAAAATATTGCTCTCTGACTTGGAAGTATTTAGTTCCCCAAAATAGTTTGTCAAATGTATTTAGAAATATTTACCATTTGTCTACAAAGAATAAACACCATGTATGCTTGTTTTCCATTCATCAATACCATTGATAAAGAATAGTAAAATCATAATATTTTTTATAAACAATAAAGTATTTAGAGGTAATTTAAAATAGTTGTATTTTCATATGTTTATAATTCTTAATGTCAGATATTTGTATTGTGTCAGTCTTTTCTATCTTTGCTGTGAATTTACTATTGTAAGAAATTTTTGTGTTGTATTACTGCACCAAGTCATACATTAAGACATCATGATTGAATTATTAGTTTGTATTATACACTTGTTTCAGATTATTCTGAAGATGAAGAGTTTGAAAAAGTTACTTGGGAAAAAGCAGTAGATCCAGATAAAGAGTACCTTCAACCGGTATGTTTTAGACTTGATTTTACAGATTTTGTATATACACATGTACACAAGTATGTGTATAAGAATATTTATACATGCACCATGTTAAGAATGTCTGAATATTAGTGATAGCAGTACCTTTGTGGATTTTATACACTATTTATTAAATTATATAACTATGTCATATAGGTTAAATTGAGACTGCTCTTATGCTGAAATGTGTGTAATGTTACTCAGTGATATGAGTTACATAACTCTTCATATGTAATTGAACAAAATTAAATGTTTGTATTTTTGTCATTATTGTTTAAAATATCTTTGACATAGTGCATAATCAGAAAAGTTCCATGTCAGTGAAACTTCCTAAGCTTTGTAAAAGCTACCTGCTTCTTAGCATAAAAGAAGTGCTTGCACCAACTACAGTTCATGGAGGAAGCAACACTGTTTAGGAAAACATCAGGTGTCAATGAGATGTGAATTAATATTATACACTGAAATTTAAAAAGGAAATTCCTCCATCATTTAGACACACCTTGTATGTAGAGTACCTCCATACAGAGATTCGGACATCATTGAGCCAGTGAATGTGCAGCTGCTAGTTTACAGTGGGGGTAAGACAAGTAAACCTCATCCGTTCACTTATTTGCCAAACTTGAAAGGTAGGTGTCTTCTTTAATCATAGAAGGAGTGGGTTTATCAACCAGCCTATTCACACCAGTGCTAAGGAACATAAAGATAACCAACACCAATGGAATGTAACATACCAAGTAAAAATTAAATTGATTATATGGTAGCATCAATTTGAAATGTATTTGGAAAAAAGTTTCAGCATCTGGAGTACATTATATGTTACTCCTTGGCACTGGAGAGAAGGAGTTAGCCTGTTGTCTGTACATCAATATTATAGCAATTTTTGAATCAGTTATATAAATACATAGACATATATTTGTGTAGTCTGCATGATTAAACATTCAAACATCAGTAATTTTCAAAGATTAAAAGCTAGATGTCGAAGAGTCACACAGGCTAACTGGGCTGGTTTTGAACTATTTATGAACAAAGAGAAGTTTGACAGGTTTTGTTTTCTTGTTACAAAAGGAACAATATAAGAGAAATGTGTACAAAAAATATTCAAATGAAGAAGATTTGTTTTTTGCACTCAGTCGTTCTAATTTTTGGTGCTAACATTATGAAAAATAGTTTCTTTACTGTAATGTCCGAGTCTCTTCTTTTGAAGTAATTAGCATAATTATTAGAATTAAAATGTAATTTATAGTACTTTCACATGCTCTTGGCACTTAATATTTTAATTGTAAATTCTGACATACCTACTGAGCATATTGGCCAATAGGATTAGAGAAAGGTCTAAGCTATGATTGATCATGTGTGTATTATTTTTCAAGGTTGCTTTGAAGTTATAAACATGATAGGATATGTAACAGTTTTTGAACTCATAATTAAAACATATAATCTGTAGTGTTTCAAAAGTGAGCCACACTTCTGCTTCAGATGTAAAATATTTTGGGAAATGCATGAAATTAATCTATTGGACTTAATCTCTATAAAGGGTTATACTTTTTTATACTTAACTTTTGAAAAACAAATTATATAAGCAAAGTAAAACCAAAATCTATGTTTTTGAATTAATGAGCTAATACATATTTTAATCTTAAAATTGTACAATTAAATGAGAAATGTAAAAATGAAGCAGATTTTTATCTGAAATTAAAATCTTCCTTTTTGTAGCTGCCAAATTTCTCTTTGTTCAGACTGAATTTAATGATTAAAAATGATTGGAGATGCATGTTTAAACATTCTGGCAGCTTGTTCTTGTAAATTATATTTTTGTATTAAACCTAGGTTGGCTGTAAGTTGCATATTTATGTACTGTAAAGAAAATGGGTACTTATTAAAAATTTATTTTGGGAGCAAATTAATGCTTTTTGAGAATGAATCTGAGTGTTTATTCCCATGAATTATTGTTTTAACTCATTTAAGCAAAACTTGCCACCCTAGGTTTTTTGTTGTTTCTTTTTTTTTAATATTAAATGAAGAATGACTTGTGAATTTTTTGTAATATTAGTTTTTGTACAAAATGAATAACAGCAGTGTTGTTGAATGGACTTGAAATTTCATGAGAGTAAGGAATAAATGTGAAGAGTGAAGCAAAATCTGACTGGTGTTCAAATTTGTAGGATAAAAGGTGTAATTGCAATGAATTGTAGAATGAAAAATTCATATGCTTTTGGTTGGAAAGAAGGGTGTGTGATATGTTATGGATGTTTGGTGTTAGATGGTTATTGTGAGTAAGTTTTGTCTCCATGGGTTACAACACTGCTGTTAATATAAATCTTACCTGTGATTTCATATTAAATTGGGGTTAAAGTGCCTTTCTTCACCCCTTTTTTTGTTTAAAAAATTCTATGCAATTTTTCTCTTCTTAGTATCCAGGTGTAAAGACTGAAATCCGGAAACTCTCACCTTTGTGTTGGTGAGGCGCGGGGCATTGCGCCCAGAGTACATGGGAATGTGGTGGTAGGCTTTTATCATAAACTTAACTTTCCTACCAAAAAAATTTATTATGTGATCAGTAATATTAATGTTTATCTTTGCGAACATTGTTTATTGAAGAATGAAAACCAAACTAATCATTCTTATAACATTGTTTAAGAATACTCTCATGGAGTTATCAAGGTAGTACATGAAAAAGCTTACTTTGTAATAGTTTTACAGTTTGGTTATGTGAAAAATTGTTAGAATTGTGGTGTAAAAAACAAAAGCTTATTGGTTTTTTTTTATCATTGTTGGTTAAAATCACACAGTTTTCAAAATGTTGGTTTTCACAGCTTCACTGTATATTAACATCTGGTCAGAAGACTTCATTTGACTAAGCATGTCAAGAAACATTTTCCTTTAACTTTGATGTAAAACAGGTTCAGTAGTCTTTTGTTAAATTCTACTTCACAGAATATTGCATTTAATATATTTAGAAAAGAAATGGAAATGCTCTTTCCTTTGAATAATTTTAGTTTAAAACAGGTGAGAAGAATTATTTTGTAATTTCAGTATACAAGATGTGAAAGAGACTGTAAATTGGATTTATTTTTTGGTTCTTTATAGTGGATACTTTGTAGTTCATTCTTTTTCTTTTTTTCCTTCACATAACTACTTCATTTGCAAGTAACTGTGAGGAAAATATTAAAATTTATCTTTTGTTACTGTTTTTTGCATTTTACTTTTAGTGTTGTAGTATATTCTGGTGAGTTGACTTGGAAAGATGAATAAAAATAGGAATTTTTCTTTGTGGAGAGGCTTAAAACATTTCTATACAAGGCTCAAAATCAACAATGGTTAACTGGCAAAAAGTCATTGGATTCGAGGGTTTTATTAGTAAACCTGAAGGGGCAGTAGTACCTTTTCGCTAGTTGATGATTTATTCTGGATGAAGTGGTAAATATGATAAAAGATTAAAAAGTCAACTTCAGACACAACATTTATTGGAAAAACTCTACTATGATGCATTATTGGAAAACCTATTCTGGTAGTTTGTTATGCATCATTCTGTTCGTGACTTCTCCAAGTTTGAATTAACAAGTGAAAACAGTAAGTTTAAGTGGTATTTCAGTTTTTTTCTTTTCACATTAGGAAATGCAATTTTAACACAAATGTAGGTCTAAAAGTTTGATAGTGCTTCAAAGAAATGAGTTTAAAATCATGATGTGTCCTGTAAATTTAAATGAGTTGATTTGTTGTTATGTCTGCTTAGGGTATGTAACTTGTCAATCATTTCTCGTTTCTAGTCGTGTTTCCAAAATGTAAATATTTTAATCGTGTTCTTTGCCAGGGCTTAAATTTTCATTAATGGTCTGGCCTTGGAGACTAAATTGGGTAGCGTAGGTGTGAATTCTTTTTCTGGTTGGTGAGGATGAGTTACTGGGTTCTTATTAGTGTTATTTCCAGTTGATACAAAATCCTTTTTGTAAATTTATATATAATTTTTAATTAATGAAATGAACTGTAAAATGCTTTATTTTTAATACTAAATAAATTACTTGATTTGTGGACTATTGTATGGGCTTTTTAAGTTTGTTTTCAAGGCATTTTTGGACTTCATCCTGATATTTTTTTTTGGATTATAGAGTCAGGTTAACCCTTTGACAGGCTTGGTATAAAGTACACAAGTTTGTATAAACACTTGCACACATTAATTATTTTTGCTATAACTTATGCAGCATTTGTATCTTCACAAAATTTGGTAAACTTTTAGTATTGATTACAAATATTTTGTACACAAAAAAAGTTTTGATAAAGTATTTTTACTAAAGGTATGTTTATGAAAATAGTGTTCTATTATTACTCTGAAGGTAAAGTAATTTTTATGTTATGATTAAAACCTATTCTTCGTCCAAAAAAAATCTCAAATGTTATACATGTAATCTGTAAAACCTCCTAAATGCATTTCAAATGCTTCTTTTCAGTAAAATGTTATATTTATAAATATTATCTTTATTTTACAAACCTTCCAATTTTGTCTGACAAACATTAAAGAGGTTATATTGATGTAACACACGTGCACTCTTGTTACCATATTCAATAATATAAAACTGACCTTTAGACTTTACAAAGTGCCCTGTCTTGGCTGTATGTTACACAGTATTAGTCCTCTAAAACACAGTAACATTTCAGTTGTAATTCATATGTGTATATACATTGTAACTATATACAAATAACTTAATAAACTTGTTTGTTCTTGAAACATACAAGAGTAAATAAAGCATAGCAAACTATTATCTCTTTTAGTTACAAACTTTGTACTTGTTTGATTTTTGCCTATATAGGCTACTAAATTAAGCCTTATCAAGTTTTCCACATGGAGGATGTGAAACAATTTTTGAAGTTGTACATATATAGTTGGAATAACCAAAAATATTAAATTACTATATCAATACCATAAAATTTTATATGATTTATAAAATTTAGTGACAAAGTTGTATTTGGGTCTTTAAAAAATAGGAAATTTTGAGCTCGCTAAAGTTTCAACTTACCTTCAAATTGAAAAAAAAAAGGATTTCTCACAAATAATGTACAAAGGCTCAAAAAGAACAAGGGGGACATTCTGAGCTTTTGATTAGTTATTCAGATGTCATAGAAGTAAATTTACGTAACCAAGTGTTGCTCAAAATGAAAAGAGGTGAGGGTGGGGAACTACTTGATTCAGTACATGAAGCAATATATCAGCAAATATAAAAAAAATTAAGGTTCTTGTTTATTATCCTAGCTTGTCAGTATTGGTAATCTGAGTCCATTTTAATTTTTGTTGTAAATACTGTTGGTTATGTACATAAGCTGATAAATTCCAAATCCTGTTGTCAGCTTAAATGTTTTTTCTGGTTTAAGTTCACTCTGATTACTCTAAATTTTCTTTGAAAACATTGTAAGATATATAATCTGATACATAAAACATTCTTGGAGCAGAGGCTGAGTTGGCTATCTCTTGAAAAGTGCTTTGTTGCGTTTGAGGGTATGATCTTATGGTGTTGTATAACATTCAGTTGACACGAGCAGTGGTTTACTGCTTTATTTTTAGTGGGTTTCTTTAGTCACTAACATTTAGCAGTTTAAAATTTCACTGGAAGTCATGGGAAACTTTGACCAACAATAAAGAGCACAGCTGCTGATATTATTTCTGATTTTAAAACTTTTCATTATACTTTGATGGTTTGTCTACAGGATGAAGAATCAAGTATATCATTGAGGTAAGGGTAATAACAAATAAAATAAGTTTTAATGAAAAGTTTTATGTGTTCAGGAGGTTTTAGAGTTTCCACAAATGGAAGTTGATGTTTTTAAGACAAAGAAAACTATTTTTAATTTTAACATGAAAATATCTTTGTACTCAAATTAGTAAAAAAAAAAAAAGATATTCATAGAGAAATCTTTAGAAAGATCCTTCACTAATAAATTGATTTTTCATGTGAAAAAAAAAATTATATTTACTAAAAGTCTGCCAAATTTTGTGAATATATATATATATATACACAAATACTGTATTAAAAGTTATAGTATGAAAACTATAACAATTACAAAGTGACTAGTTTTCTCCACAGCTACAGAATTCACTGTATGTTTTAAGGTGTCAATTAAAAATATTTAATGGTCATCCTCTATCAGTATGTACTGAATGTTTGTTTTGGGAACCCAGATGAAGAAAATAGAAAAATATGTCATCTCTGTGTTTTCCAGTGTTCTTTTTGAGCAAACCAAATGATAAAATGTTCATAAAAGATTCAGTCCATACGGTGTACATACGTGCTTACCCATACCTTTCATGAAAGAACTTGTTCTGATTATTCATTAACAGAGTTTGATGTAAATTCTTTCATTGAAAAATGATATAAAATGTTTAAATTTCAAAATTTGTGTTTCCATTCTTACTGTTTAGTCCCCTGCTGGTATAGTGGTAAGTCTATAGATTTACAACACTAAAATCAGGGGTTTGAATTCCACTCGGTAGACTCGACATACAACACTAAAATTAGGGGTTTGAATTCCACTCGGTGGACTCGACAGATAACCTAATGTGGCTTTGCTATAAGAAATCACCTCCCCCCTACTATTCAGATATTTTTCTTTCTAAATTAATTTATGCCAAAATGAATTTTAAAAATATACTTCAATATTTTAGTTAATTCAGAGTTAACTTAAGTCAGTTTTATATAATTCAACTTTTTTAGTACAGCCAAGACTATAAACCAGTAGTTGTACTTTATTTTCTGTAATTATCACAATGACAATTAAAAGGTTTTTCATTTTATTACACTCTTTCTAATTTGCCATAAAATTACACTTCATAATGGAGAACACTCTGTAATTTGAATAAGATTATTATTACACATGGAATAAACATTTTGATCACCTTAATTTTTTGAGTTTTCAATTGAAAGTTTGCCTGTAAATTTATTTTAAAAAAAAAACGAAGCTATGTTCGAAACAAAATTTAGTATTAACTTTTAAATTTTGAGATTTAAATGTTTGTACATATTAAGAAATTTTATTATTATTGAAAAAATATGAACATACCAGTTTATTGTTTATTGTTTGTATGAATTGATCAGTTTTATTTCTAGCTCAGTTGGCTAGTACATTTGCTTCTTTGGCAAGAGTATTGCTGAATATTGCTTTTGATCTGTTTTCGTAAGTTCAAAGGTTAATGAAAACTACTCAATAAATTTGAGAAACACTAAGCTTCTGTGTTAAGCTAGGTTTTCATTGCAATTTGCTCAAAGAAAGTAAATCTCTGGTGTGTTCATTTTTTTATTAATGATACAAACAGAAAAGTGAACAACTGATCCACACCCACAAATAGTACATTTTTATCATTGTAGAATTATTTTTTAAACCCACAGAGTCAGGAAACATTTCATTAGTAATATTTTGCCACTACAATTATTGTACACAAAATTAACAAAAAATTATTATATTCTCAAATTAGCAGTAAATATTTTAAGACTTTAATGGAGTGCTTGTATCTTTTTGTTTACTGTAAAACTTGTGTTGTAAAATGCTTCTGACCAGATGTAGGAAAAAAAGTTTTTTGGATTTTCTTTAAATTTGCAATTATTTGTATCACTGAATATTTGTCATTTGAATAGCACTTTGCACTTCTAACAAACATTTTTAGCTAAAAATATTTAGAACTGTGGTTTCATGCTGGTGTGAAATGTATTCCCTGTTTTAAATACGTATGTATTTATATTGTAATATACATTAATTGTAGTCTTGACTAAAAGAGAAACCAGAGAAAAAGATCCTGTTGTAAAAAAATTACAACTTTCATTAGAAGCATTGATTTAAGTTATGAATGAAATATAAAAGGAAAAATATTTATTGTATTGGTTGGTTGCATATTTAAATAAGAAAAAGTAATCTACCAACATTCAAGCATTATGGGAAAAATTGCATAAAGATATGCTAATGAAGGAAGATATTTTATATTGTAAAGTGTATAATGCTCAGGGTAGCAAAATATACTTTGTCTCTTGACATAATAAGTGTGAATCCTTGCACTATTATTCTAAAAATCTGCAACATTGGCATGTAAGAGAAATTATAATTAAAAACCAGCCATACAATAGTCTTTTTAGAACCCAGTATTGAACAGACAAGTTTGAAATTTTAGAAGTAGCATTTTATTCAGATGTTTCATCAAACATTAGATTTTAAAAACAAGTTCCTTTTATTTTAAAATAGTTCTTAGTTTTATTAAACATGAGTTTTTACCAAATGTTTTGTACAGAACAACTTCATGAACTTGTGTGTCAGTAACTAATTAAAATGCAATATTGTTCAAAATAATGTAAGTGAATACTAAATTTTTACAATAAAATATAGTGATAATGAAACCTTGTATAATAAGAAAAACTATTTGTAAGCACTTTTTATAAATGCAGGATCATGTTTTTACTTTATCTGATTCTCAGTTAATAATCACAATTTTCTGAATGTTTAATATATATTTCGAAGTTTTACTCTGTTATCAACAAATCTAAACATTTTTAAAGTCACTTTACATTGCATTTGTTATTTGGTTATGTAAATTTTCAAAGTTATAATGAATTGATGTATCAATATTTTACTTTAGTTTGAATTTTATACTGCTAATGTACTTACTGCAAAATTATGTTGGGAATTTCTAATTACCCAGGACAGATATAAAATATGCATTAATAAGTCATGAAAGCATAATGGATCTTTTAGAATATAAGATTTGAGCAGTATTTAGTATGTTGGAGCAAGGACAAGTCAGAATTATGAAGTTATGCAATCACACACACACACACAAATGAGCCAACTAATCTAATATTTTGGTTAAGTCCTTGAATCAAGAAATCTAAGTATGAGTCAATTCTATATCCTCTTAAGAATGCCATTTAAACTATAGGAGTGTTTGTAGCAAATTGCACTATTAAGTTTTTTCACAATATGTATATTTTCACACTTAAGAAATATAACTGATACAAATTTTTAGATCAGTATGAAGTAAAATTAATATTCAGTTTGCCAATAATGGTCTTTAATAATACTGAATTTGTGCAATGTTATATTTCAATATAAAGCCACTGAAAGCATTCTAAAATATTACAATTAAATATATTTTATGGGCTTAACAGTTGCTTTCTTTATTTTAATTTTCAAGGCAATTTCAAAGGGAGTTTTATGTTTGTTTCAGTAATTGGTTTAATTGAGTATAAAATGCAACTTGTTTTTACATTACTTTTCTTTGATCTATTTAATTGTTAGTATTAGGTTCTAAATTGAAGAAGTTTAAACTACCTATGTTAATGAAAGTTATTTTCATTAATTAGTAATATATTAGTTTTATACCATCAAGTATTTGAAGATTTGTTGTATACATTTTCCCTGGTTTGTCTTGAAATCTAAAATGAGAAACTAAAGATTTTAGTTCTGGTTTTCCAATTATTGTGCAGGGAATCCATTTCATAAAATTGTGATTTGTTTCCAATATTAACATTATTTTTTTTAGGTTTCCTGTCTTTGAAGACAAGAATTGCTTATCAGAAAATTTAATTTAGCACAACTAGAGAGAAACACCTGAACTGTAGCTCATAAAATTTCTTCTGAAGTTTGAAATTGTGTCATGTTAGGCAATTTTTTTTCTTAAATTTATGGGTGATACAGTAGATTGGTGGTTTTGTTTATAATATCCCTACTCTGTCTTGCATAACAGAAAATGTAATTTTTTATTATCATAAAATACTGCCCTTATGAGTAAATATTTATTTTTGTCATCAATGTGTGAGATCACAAAGATATATTTACTGTTTATGCTGATTGTAAAGTGAGCATAAACTTCTGGTCGGTAATCTGATAGCCAGAGCAGGGATGTTAATACAAGCTTTGGTGTAGCAAGATATAAATGTCTGATTGTACAAGTACTAGTATGGCATGGTGTAAATCTGTGATTATGCAAGTACTGGTTTGGCAGGGTGTAAATCTGTGATTATGCAAGTACTGGTTTGGCAGGGTGTAAATCTGTGATTATGCAAGTACTGGTTTGGCAGGGTGTAAATCTGTGATTATGCAAGTACTAGTTTGGCAGGGTGTAAATCTGTGATTGTGCCAGTACTGATATGGCAGGATATAAACTTTTTCTCTGTGTAAGTTTTGGTATGAGAGAGTGTAAACCTTTTGATTTTGTGGATACAGGTATGATAGGATGTAAACCTTGAATTGAGTGTATATCATACTATGAATGCAATTGTAAGATAAGTGCTTGGATTATGTTTTTCAAAACTTTCAGTGGGTTTTGTTCCAAAAACTGTAGAGTGTTTTGTGTGGTTAAAAGATTTGGTAAATTTGGGTATGAATAAATAATAGTTATTGCTTTAGGGACATTAGGCATAGTGGTTTTAATGATTGTTGATAGATATAAATATCTTTAGAGTAAATGAATACAAAGTTGAAGTTCTAAGTATATAAATACAAATATATCAAGCTGATTCTGCTTAAGAATTTCATTGAACATGTTAAAATGATTGGTATCAGTAAGGGCCCAAAATTGCTGTTACAATGTGTGGATAAGAGTTTGGGTGGAATAGTGACAGGTGTGCTCTTTACTGTGTTGTAATGTTCAAGGTAGGTTTTCTGATGTATGCAGATTTCTTTGTTAGGTGATATATTGTATATTCTGTATTAGTTACTTCTAAAACAAAAAATACACAAATGATACATACTTATTAACAAATCTAGTAGCATATATCAGTAAGTTAATAGATGGAAGTATTCTGGGAAGTTGCATTTTCATGTCAGTTCATACCACTGAAAAGTCAGATTAAACTATTGGTGTATGTTACCTTTGAATTACATGATTGCAATTAAAATAAATTGGTGTTTGATGTAATTTTCCCAACACACACATGAATCTGTAATATGGTAATGTAGTCATTTAAATCGTGCATTGCTCTCTAACCAATTTCCATTTCTGGTCACTTTTATGAAGTACACATTTTTAATGTTGTGTTGGAAGGGCCATGTATGTGATTTGATAAGTGATACCATATAGCAGACTTAGCATGAGTGCAACATTTGCTTAGTCATATGTCCAAGTAACAATGATAATATCGGCCACATTTCGGTAACCAACTGATGATGTGTGTCAGGGTAACTACAGGTAGTACATAATCTAACATTCTTCTTTCTGTTTTGTTTGTACAAGTAAGATACACTAAGTAGCTTGCAAGAGTGTACATAAAAATGCCTGACTAGATAAAGTGGGGGCATTGCAACCATTATCAAAAGCAAAATAATGAAATTCATGATCACAAGAAACCCACTTGAAGTAAAAATGTATTCTCAAGATGGCTGGAATGGGTATTAGCAAAGTTCTGTACTTGATTTTGATTAAAGTACTAATACCCATACCAGCTGTCTTAAGAATACAAAGTCATGAAATGAAACAGATTTGCTGTAAATTTGATGGAATAATTTAGTTGTATCATAATGTAATAAATTAACTTTGTGAAATCGATTATAAGTGAGTTGGTAGGACTTCTGTTGCAAGTTTATTGGTATTTTATAGACATGTTCTTGAAAATGCTCTGCAGAAAGTGGTATGTGGTATATTGCATGATGTATTTTTTATAACTGTACTGACTGCTTAGTGACACAGTATGCAGAATTTAAAGAATCATATTCAAATAGGTAAATTCATATTGTTTACACAAGTTATTTTTGGCAGTTATATCAGTTTGTTTGTAATCTTAATACCTGGATAAAATTTTATCTCTTAAATTTATTTGATGTTCAAGTAATACTTACAGCTAAATAATAACAATGTTGCTAAAGTTATAGTGTTTTGAATATGTAGAGTTGTCAGGGCAGCCTATGAATTTCAAAGTAGAGGGTTTCCAAAACCAGTAGAATGATAAATGTTTAGGATCTTCCCTTTGCTTTTTAAGTTTTTCTGATATTTGAAAGTTGATAGTGGTCAATTCATACTTTTTAAAGGTGAAGTTCCTAGCCCTTACATACACACCCAGTTATGTACATTGATTACATTTACATTTGACATTTTAAATGATATATTTCCAGTATGTTGTTCTGTGTAGTACAGAGCATGATTATTATAAAACAAATCATTTCCCAAATATTTATACAAGTAAAAATATTAAATATTGCTGGTTTCTGTGAGACTTAAATGTGCAAATCATGATTTGGAGTCTTGAGTATTTTATAGTTGAAAAAATAAATTATTTTAGTAATGTCTGAAAATAATCCATGTAACAAGCATGCCTAATTCTTTATTGGAAACAAGCATTGACAGATTATTTATAAAATATCTTGGCAAATTTACCTTGATGAAATTAAGAGAGATACAATATTTAGACTACTTACCTTGAAACACATTCACACACCACACTTGTCACTTTTCCATATGAATCGAAACAAGCAAATGTATATTTGCTACAACATAAAGTATTTTGTATACTTTCAGTGATATGTATGTATATATTTCTCTTGTGTCAGTGGTTTTGTTTCTACTCAAAATGAAATACATTTCCATTTCCCTTTGTTAAAATCAAAAATGTCACTCAAACTTCTTTCCTATTTTGAAACAAAGTGGTGGTGGTTTGGACATTTTGCAGTGTATTATGAGGAAAATTTTAAAAAGTACTGGATAAATCATCTATTGAAGTAAACATTGAGGTGATTCAGTCTCCATTTTTGTCAGATCTTGTAAGTTCATGAGTTATCTTTTGAATAAAGTACTTAACTGATGTAGAAAATGATGAGTAGATGATTAATAAAAAGTCATCTTTTGCCAGTGTTTTGAAAGATGTTTCTTTGAATTCTTGGATGCCAGTGGTAAAAATTAAAGGAATGTTATCATTAAAGTATGGGGAATTAAAACAATATTACAAAAATAGGAAGCAGCCATTGGCCATTTATGGATTTCTATGTTATCAGAAACCTATCTTCTCCAATAATATTATTAAGCCTTTTATCTTCCATAGTTGCTAGTCCATGAAGTTTTGAAACTTGCCAGAAACTAAAATTTCTATTTGGCTAAGTTGTAAGTTTCAGCTTATAATGCTAAAAGACAAAGGATTTCATCACATGTAGGGGGAACAGCACAAAATACCCATTGTGTAACTTTGTGCTTAATGTAAGTACTCAGGAAAGAGCTATTCTGAAAGCCAGGTCATATTATTTTCCTCTATTTGTTATGTTGAGCACATCTTTGGAGCATAACCTCTAGATTACATAGAAAATATGGATTTCTTTTACTGTGTGGGAGGTGAAATATTCAAAACTGCCTATACTGTTCAAAGTCACATTATTTTGTGATGTTTTAGGCCATTAATAGCATTCATATTTTGGTTGAAGATGTTGAGTTTTAAAAAACTTTCATTTAATAATGTTTTGGATGTGATAGTACAGATGTAAGCACATGTTTTCAGTATATATTTTTTAAATTCTGATTATTAAGTTGAATCTAGAAAATTACTTTTTAATGATGCAGAGTTGAAGTTGATTGTGTTGTAAGGTGGAACATAGGTTCAGTAAGTAATATTTTTATAAAAACAGATAATGAAGTTGTATATATAATGTGGAAGTGGAATTGGTAATCTCTTCAGTATGAAACCAAGAGGTGTGAGTGAAGTTAAAAAAAAAAAAAAAAAAAAAGCATTGATGAAAATTCTCTACCAATGTTGTAATATGGTATTCAGGTACATTGGAATCTGCTGTATAATTAAAAGTACCCATAAGAATGAAGTTCAGGAAACATCCTGCAGAGGATAATTTCAAACATCGAAAGCAAAAAAAAATACAAGTGGATTATTCATAGTCATTAACTTAAGTCTTAACTTTTTGACTGGCCTCTATGTTGAAATAATGGCAGTACTGGCTGCTAGATAAGCTTCCTGAAATCTGTGTACATGGGATAATGACAGAGGGAATAATTATATATTGGACTTTAAAATAAGGTGGCAAAAGATTCAAGTGTGGTGTCCTGTAAATGAAAGCTGTGTACATCACCAGCTATTCTAAATGTATACCTGGTCCAACTCTTACTAGTCTCTACAAGTATCTTTGTTAAATTCCTTGAGATGGGCTTATTCTCCAGGGAGTTATTACAATATGTATCCTTTAGCTAAGTAAAAGAATTAGCGCATGCTTATGATTTTTCAGACATTCACATAATCAGATTGTTGCAACAATGCAGAACCCTTACACAAAGATAACACTATGTAAGACAAATTTTGCTCCTGGATAGTATGTTTTATTTCTTAATTGCTTATGTTGTAAAAGTACAGAAAATGGCCATTATTCCCTTCAAACTTTGCTTTTGTGACCTGGATAATGAAATTTAGAAATTAACCTATTTTCTATGTAAACATGGGCAAATTTGCACATTTTCATTTACATGAGGTCTGAATAAAATAACATATGAATCAAGATTTACATGTATTTATACTAAAGTTAGACAAAAATGTTTAGAAGTGAGTATTTTTTTGAGATTTGTGACTGTTATCACTTTCATGTATCAGCTCCTAAATATAGTCTCAGCATTCGACTTAGTTTCACCAAGAAGTCATTGAGATCTCTAGATGGGGTAGTATGGGTTTCTCTTACCAGCTGCACCTCTGAAATTGTAATCTGGATCTTCAATGTCTACCTCCTTCTGATTTCCTGCTCTCTTCTGAGGATGGCTGCTTTCTCTCTGACGGAGTGGATACAGGGAGCTCAGGGCAGTGTGGCACTGGGGTGAGGGATGATGGAAGGTCCGGATACATGATAGCAGATGTATTCATGCCAGCCTAACATTTGAAAGGGTCCACCATGCAGAAGTAGCAATTGTTTGAGTGGTCAGTGGGTTCGTGCCAAATTCTTGGAATAGAAAACATCATTGCTTTCTTTTCCCTTATGTGCCATCCTGCAAAAGAGCAAAATTGTTATTATGAAGAATAAATTTATTTCATCCAATACTACTGTGTAAGAGGTTTATGCAAAATATTTTGTGATATTTTTTCTACAGTACTGGAAATTTAAAAAAAAAGATATTTAAATTTTAAAAAGTCTAAAGTTTGTATAATATAAAATCTTATTATTCAAGCAAGCAAAAATTGTCTGTCTTACCTTCTAGAGTTTTTTTGCAGTGCTTGCAGGTAAAATGAGGTGCCCAGGGTTTGTCTTGAACCCTGACAGGCATGCCGAAATATGCCTTGTAGGCTTAACACATTTTAGCAGATGGTGTCACAGTGATTTTTCACTCTTGTCTTGATAAATTGGCTACATACATAGCAGAATGTCTGGAGAATGCTTGCAGCTTCTTGATGCCATCTCTGATAAAATCAGATAGGTCTGTGTGTTCACTTAGGCAGCTAGAATAAAACTGAACTGGTGAGCCTCTGTGTGTGTGTGTGTGTGTATGTATGTATATTACATTACTATGGAAAGTTTTAGAAAATTCTAAAATGTTCTTGAAAGGTCTTGTAAGTTTGAGAAAATTCTCTATCAGCGACTTAGCACTGTATCTATCTGAAATGTTTTGGAAAATTTCATTACCCAGGTCACAAAAGCAAAGTTTGAAGAGAAAAATAGGGATTTTTCATTTACTTTAGGCGCAAGCAATTGGGTAGTAACACTTTCTGCTCAGGAACAAGAAAAAGTAAAAATTTTGTTACATAGTGTAACATACAAAAGGATGGAATTAGTTGCTGTTTTGACTGTCACATTAACATCAGTGACTACATGAGTGTATAACATATGATGGTTCATTAGCTTTGTAAATAATTTGTAGAGATGATGACTGTAGAGCACATTAACTTATTCCCATTTTTTCATATAATTTATCATTGAAACAAGAATAACTTACTTTCCATACTTAGTTGTGATTCTAGTGGAGACCCATCAATCTGCCAAGTGTTTGGGTTTCTTTGATACTACTTGACAGACTTTTGATCATTACTTTTTTAAGTCATTATGAAGATATTAATTTCAAATTAGAAAACTTTTGGGCCAAAGTTATTTTCATTTGAACTCTTAGAATAAAACTACAATGGATGCCCTGTTGTCTAGTTAGTAAGGCTATAATGAACCTTTCTCTTACATTTTTAATTCATATATTCTTAAACAACTGAAATAAAAAGCTCTTTTGCATCTCAAATAGGTTTAAGTGAATTGTATTTCAAGACTTTTATACCCAAATGGATGATTTGCATGTATACATGTTATGTCTCTTGGTGTGAAAGGTATGTGAAATGTATGAAATTATTCAATTCAGTATTTGTTTATGTGTAGATAATTCTTTTGTTATTAATATTTTGCTTCAATTTTTATTTTGTTTGTGGCAACTCAATTCTTTGTTTCAAAGAATTGACTATTTGATAGTAAAGATGACTGGAAAAGTTTTCTTCCAGGAAGTGGAAGCAGCTGTATTTGACAAACTGCTCATGCTGATGGGATAATTGGTGAAAGCTGACATCTTTATTTTATTTACAGAGTTTATTTTAATATTTCTTTTCCTTTGCACAGCACCAAATTGTATAAGAGGGACCACTATGCCAAAGCTCTCACCTGATGTTGCACAATGTAAGTGTAAAATTGTGTTTATGTACTGTATATAAGAATGTAATTAAGTATTGACTAATTTATTACTGGCAGCTATTTGTCCTAGTAACTTATTTTTATGGATATTTGGAAAAAGTTCTTTAAGTTATTTTGTTGCAACTTTTAGCTGCTTACTGATTACAAAATTTGTTTAGATGGTAACTTAAAAATAATAGGTAATTAAGCTATAGAAAATGACTCTTAAGAATTGTAAGAATTGCACCTCCTGTTAGTGTGTTTGTGTACACACACACACACACACACTAATTTTAGAAATGCATTCCTGCCTTGAGGGAAATTTACACTTTTGAATCTAAAAAAAGATAGAAACTAAACTTAGTCCTTCTTTACATGTTGAAAAACTTCAGTTGAAACGTATTTAGTATTACTTAATTCTATACATAAGAATTAAATAAATCATAAATGTTTAGTTGATTTTGAGTGAAAGCATTAGTGTTTGTGGCATAATCAGTAATTAAAAAAACTTAAAAAAAGGTAAACACTTTAAACTGATCCTTTGAAAAATAAAACAACAGTGAAATGTTTTTTTTGAAGCTTTGTCTTCACAGATATTTCTAATAAAAATATATTTTTTATCCTATATAATTTTAAAAATTTGAAGTTCCAAATTTTTTCAGGTACTCATTTTACTTTAAATTCAGTAAAATGAACCATACAGTAGACCAATTAAATTGGTGCATTTTGGCCTTTGAGGATTACTGATTTTTTAGTGGCCCTAATTTTCATATTTTCATCAACCTTCCTAACTTTGCTTCAAAACTGCAGGAGTCATTTTTTTTCAAAACATTTTTACTTTTTTGTGATTTAATATCACATCATTTATTGAAAAGAGCTGCAATTGCTAATTAATTGTAATTTTTGATTTTATTAATTGTTACAGCTGTAGCAAAATTGTAACTAAATGTAGTTATAAAAGAAATGTGAAGATTCCGTAATTATAGCCATACAGTATAAATCATGTTTTTGCAGACAAGTTTTTGTAGTCACCTCCAACAAAATGCTTGGTATAGTTTAAAATTTTGTTGGAAAATTTGGCCCATAAATAGTTTGGAGCTCAATTTTCAAGATTTATGGTGGATATGTTATCAGTTTTATATTCATTGAAAATGTATGAAATAGCTTAATAACACAGCTTTTTTTTATTTATACCATGTTAAAGTTTACTTTTCATGTGATTCTCAATCATTTCAATGACTTTTGAAAGAAATGAAAAATGCCTGGCTTATTAATTTTGTTTAATTAATGTCTGGATATTTTCATTTTAGCATTACGATAAGAACTTGAGTATGGAGAAATAGTATATTTCATGTTCGTGTTCTGTGTTCTTTTTACTTTATTGATTTATATAGGTTTAACTATGATGAAATGGTGTCAGCAATGTAAGTAGAGGCTCAGTCCAAATATAAGCCTAATTGGTCCAGTTAAAAACTATAACTGTAATTTTAAGTATTTAACGATTTCATAAAATTGTGTAGTGTTTAGACCAGAATTTTACTGCTTTTTTCCTGTCTTTGAGTAAAGCCTTGGATATTGCGAGTAAAACAGGCCTTAAGTCCATTTTGGTAATTTCTTTATTGATTATAGACTTCCTTTGGTCAGATGTATTGACTTGCTCATACACAAGCTAATGAAAATTTACAGATGTTTTTCCTTTTTTCAGTTTAAAAATAAGAATATTTGCATTACAAATTCATATAAAACATTGCTGTAAAACTATGATTACTTAGAAGAAACATAACCGTTATGAATGTAAATTAAGAATGAGTAAAATATATCTAAACTAATTTATGTAATCAACTTGCAGTAGTACGTTAAGTTAAAAAGATATCAAAGTACATCATATTAGCTAAACTCACTAATGCAATACAGAAGTGTGTTAATTATTTAATATTAATGCACAGTTTTTTGTGTGTGTGTGTGTGTGTGTGTTTTAATTCTTATACTTATGGAATTTTACATGTTCATATAAATACACATTGAATGTTGATGCACAGTTTCTTGTGTGTTTATTTTTACAGATGTAGAATTTTACTTTCATAAGTAATATTGAAATTATAAAACGTGGCTCTCGTACAGTTCATGTATTGATCTTATGTTCAACATTAGTAAATTATTTTTAACTGAACAAAAAAAAATTTTTTGTTTAATTTCATACCAGCTGCTGTCAATATCAGTAAACACTTCAGACAAACGGGGGTGGTCCCAACCGTTATCCAACTTCCTATGATAACACCTGGTAGTGGAAACATGCAAGGTTTACAGCCATGGGTCTCAACTGTGGTTATTCCTGAAACAAATCAAACTGTTTTTTCAGTAGCTCCACAAGAAAGATGTCCAGAAGTAAATTCTCTTGGAAGTCTTTCAGGTAAAAATGTGTCTTATTTTATCTTTACATAACTTATGATGTTTTTTACCATTATGTTTCATTACAATGTATGTGTTATAGAGTATATTGTTTACCAATAAATGTCAGTAAGGATGGGAAAAATGTGAAGTTTTTCTTGGTTTTCTACTAGTTTTTTTCTCTATTACCACTAAGTATTAACTGCTATTAATGATTGTTTTCAATTTTTTAAGTACAAAAGTTTCAGTGGTGGTTGTAAAGTGTTACTTGTTTTTATAGATCTTTTGGTTATTTACAATATCATTCTTAACCATCCTACCATGTATTCTTGAGGAAGACAGGAAAAGCTATATTGCTAAACTTTTATATATGTATCTAGATGGATGTTTAGTTACACTACCTGATGGAAGTAAGCCTAACCCTGTCCAGTTACTTCTAATTCAACAGCTTGCTGCCCAAGGGCTAGATGATAATCATGGGCAAAGAAAAGGAGAGAAGATTAAGGACCATAATAAACTTCAGACTAGAACTATCAGTGTATTGGAAGCAGGAAAAGCAAAAGAATTAAACAAGGTGAAGTCAACAAGGTTTTTTCTTTTCACAAGATCATTTTGATTATAAAGGGCACAAAAATATTTATGATGCTGAAACTTTCTTATTTATGTAAACTTTTCTGGGGTTTCAGGGCAAAGACCAGCAAGACTCTGGATGGACCATAAAAAGGAAAAAGGTGAAACTTCCCACAACCAAATGTGTTCCAAAAGGATTGCTAAACCATGTTGACAGCTATAGTCGAAGAAGATTTGGTGGTCGCCCACATATCATGAAATTTAGGCGAAATTCTAAGCAAGAAACTAACAGTTTGCGCCAGCTGTTAATTCAAAGCCATAATTCTAAACCTCTTGGGTCTAATTCAAAATTTAACAGGTTAAAACCTAATGGTAAACCACAAGTTAACATTAGCAGTGGTGTACATCAACCTGCAACATCAATAACACCTGCCAACTGCTCAAAAATTGATATGTTTAATTCAGCTTTACTACAGGAAACAGTACCATCTTACCAAAACAAATTGGCCACCACTCAAGAATTACAAATAGAATCATCAGAAAAAATAATACCATATTGTGAAACTAATGTGAGGACAGATTTAGAGGACAGAACATCTTTATATGATGAAGCAGAAAACATTTCCCCTGTGTCAGCTGAAACTTTCTTATCTCCAAATGAATTAAAACATAACTACTATGGAAATCATCAAGCTAGTGGTCAAGTCTCTTGGGTGGGAGAAAATCTAAATTCTGAAAATGTTACTGAGACAAGTAAGCAAAGTTTACATAATGGAAAAGATGTTAAAGAGTTTTCCAAAGGAATAGGAACAATTGAAGATGGAGTTTTTCAGCTCCAGTCACTTAGTGAAGAAGGAAGAAATACTGAAAATGTTTTGTATCATTTGTCTTTTGTAGAAGGAAATGATAGAATTGACAATGGTACTGAGCTATCAGTGAATGATGTTCAGAAAATGAGAAGAAATGATGAAATTTCTTTGGCTGAAGTAAAAGATGTTGCTGCAAGCATTTATCATTTAGCTTTGAATGAGGAAAATAAAGGATCTGGGTTATTTAAAAAAACTGGAGAAACCCCTGATACTGTCCAGTCAGAGAATCCAAATCTTACCCAATCCAAAGGTCAGGAGTTAGATTTTAGTTCTTATGATCCTCATTCATTTTTGAATTTGGAGCAAATTTATAATGATGATTGTAGTATTAAGACATTTACTGAGACTCCTGAAAAATGTAATACTTTAAAATTGGACTGCAAAAGCTTACTTGAAAATGAACACAGTTTTTGTGGAACTGACTGTCATGAAACCAACCAAATTGTTTTTGATCCATCTTCAATGTATAACCTAAATCAACCAGTTAGTCAATTATCTAGTCTGGATTCTTTGACAAGTAAAATAACAGACCAGATTGAACAAAATCAATTGGTTTCTTACTCATGTACAACTGAGGTTCCTGTATCTTCAGCTCTAACCTTTGTTCATCAGAATCAAGAACTACCATCCTTCTCTGCAGCTGAATGTAATATCAGAAATATCCAGAAAACATCCAGTGCCCTAAATCACTCAGTTCAACTGAACTCAGATGCTAGACAACCTAACCAAGCATCTAATCAGGTTGTGTGTGATGACCTTTTGAGTTATACTGTTTCTGAAAGTTCTGTGGCCACAACTACTACTAAGACACCTCAGACATTGTCTTATACTTCAGGCTGTGTGGAAAGACCAGCACTTACCACTGTACTAACTTCTACAGATCCTGACCAACCTTCATACTTGAATAATCTCTTTCAGCCTGTAGTTATACAAAATCCTGTTTCAAATTGTAGTACATTTACTCCAAAGACATTGGCATCAAGTGGCTCATGTATTGGTCAAGCTGTGTTCACTACATCTATGAATGAACTAAAAACTGTCCAAGCAACTCCTCAAGCCTCTGGTCAGAAATCTCCTGATTCTTCACTGTTTGCTCTCTTGAATGGAAAATTAGTGAATGTTCCCCTACAATTAATAAGTTCTCATGATACTAGCCATTCCGGTGGTCCTGGATTATCTGATAACCAAAGGATGGTGCAGTTTATTTCATCTGAAAACACTAACAATCAAAGTGTTGGTGTTCTTTCTGTTAGTCAACCTACAGTATCCAGTGTAACAGATGGTCAGTCAGTCAATGTACAAGGTGTTAATGACCAAACTCTAAGCACTGCTGTTCAACTTGTAAAAGCTATAGCAACAAACATAGAAGCTATTGGTCAAAACTCGTCCACAATGAATTCTGACCCTTCTACCACAGCAACCAACAGCTTTCAGTCTATGAACCAGGAGACACTAACAGCTGCAGTGGAAGTAGTGAAAGTAATTGTTTCAACAATGCAGGAAGCTAGTCAGCAGGACATGTGTAAAACAGTACAAAGCAAAGTCTGCACAAGGCCATCTGGGACAGATTCCATTCCTGTGTTCACAACAGTTGCACTCCCAACTAATATAAGTTTAGAACCGGTTGTATTAAGTAACAAAAAGCAAGGAAATGGTGAAGAGTTTAAAATTTTTCAAAGTCAGGGTTTACTTGTTAATGAACCTACACACATTCAGAATAGTGTAGTTGGCGAAAACAATTTTAGTCTAAGTACTGAAAAAGCCCTTCAGAATGAAAATAAAGATGGAAAAGCAACCATTCAAAACAGCATAGAAAATAGCATGCTTGATGATAGCAGTAGGGTTTTCTTGTCTCCATGTGTTGAAGAAGAAAGGATTAGTGCAAATCCCTTAAGTGGAAATCATATTGGAGAGGACCTACTGAAAAAACCTGAAAGCTTAGAAAGAAGTGAAGTAAACTTTGTTGGACAATCAGTAGAATCAAATTCAAACAATTTTGTTTATAATTGGCAATCAACAGATCAAGGAAATGGGCAGAACAAAAGTGACACTAACTTTGACCTGTTTGGTGTGACAGCATTACCAGAGTCAGAGTTATTGAACATGATTAACCCAACAACATTTGAATAATGATTTGATATTCATATGGTGAGAATATTTGTACATTTTCAGTTCATTAATGAAAATAATACAAATCTTCCAAAACATTTATCTGTTGTTGTTCACATATTAAAATTGTATTTTGATTTAAACCTTGATTATAAATTATTTCCAATCTAGTATTAGGTTGTCCAGAAATAAATGTTTTTTAACTGCAAAGTTTGGAAATGTATAAACCAGTGTTGTAAAGCATGCTTTAATCAAAGTAAGCACCATTTACTTCAACACATGTAACAATGCTGTTTATGCCTCTGCTGTAGAAATCAGAGTTTCTATGGTCATTGAACTCCCTGTAAACTTCTTCTACAGTTGCCTGGTTTTGAAGCATTTGTTGTTCAAACAGTTGTCAAAGTGCTTGAAAAAATGAAACTCTGTAGGGAGAAGGTCTGGGGAATAAGGTAGATGAGGCAAAACCTAGATTCCCAATTCATTCAATTTTTGGGGTAGATTTTGTTGATCTTTAGTAAGCTCATGCAGAACACACTTATCCAACTTTTTTGTCTTTTCAATCATACTCGGGTGGTTGGCAATACTTGATCTACTTGTGCCTAGCTTTTCTGCAAGTTTGCATACTGTTGTGCAAGGGTCTGTCTCAACTGCCTCCCTTAATGTGTTTCATCTAAGGATGGCTTCCTTCCACAACCTTTGTGGTCTTCAAGACTTTCTTCTCCATGTCAAAACCTTTGGAACCAATACTGAAGTGTGCATTCAGTAACAGATCCATGGCTGAATGCCTGGTTGATGTTCCATGTAGTTTTGGTAGCTTTTTGTTCAAGTTTGAAGTTGTAGAGAAAAATCAGGTGAAAGTCCTTCTCCTCCGTGGTGCCTTGGGGGTTCTGAAACTTACTCTGAGTAGAGCTGAAACAGCAGACAATTAAGACACCTTGGAACCGATCAACCAACAATAAGCTACTCAATATTCAGCTTCTAAATGTCATTGTGAAAATTCCAACATTTATTTCTGGACAACGTAATAAATATATAATAACAAGTTGAAGCAATTTTTATTAATGTAAAACTCGTAAACACAGTGAAATATGTAAACTTAGCAATCAGTTAATGTTAGTGTTAATAAAATAAATTTTTGTTTTTATCTAAAACTATGAATAACTTTTTATACAAAAGCCTGTTCAGATATATTGTTTTTTTTTTCTGTTTTGGGGTCCTGCTGTCTTGGTGAGTTTCAAAGAAGTAATATAATGCCAAAATTTCTTATCACATTTAAATTTATCAGTGCCAGAAATAGATAATTGTGATGTATGTGACTGAGATTGAGTGTTTGTGGTTTCAAAAAATAATCTCAAAAATTCATCACTATTTCAATTTTATTTTTTAGGATCTTGTTTCTTTCTTTTTTTCAAATACAAGTTTGCAGATTAGCATTAGAAAAGAAAATGCCCTATTCATATGCATTTAGTGCTGTTGTTTGCTCATGTTAAAAACTGCCTTTTTAGGTAGTGTTGGGATTTAATAATTTCTAACATTAAGTATATTGAAAAGTTTTAGGCAAATCTTAAAATCGATTGCTGTGGTACAGTTCTTTCAAAATGGGTAATTTGTTTTTATTACTCCAATTTGCTTCTTTAATAAAGATAAAGCAGTAGTGGTCCTTTCACATATTTTCCTTCACAATTATTTTACTTATTATGGTACATTGGTGAGTTTCAGCTATTGGCAGTTTTATTTTAGCTGTGTTATATTTCACTGGTTATAAATTTCTGCAACACCTTTGTTTTTTTTTCCTTTAACAATGATAAAAATGTTGTTACATGTTTCCAGATATCAGAATCAAGATTTGGCCAGCAAGGTATGTGTTTGATAGTGAAGATTGTGTTATTGAAGTATTTTTTGTTTTGGGCCAAGGTGTAGAAAAGAAAAATCAACAAGAGAGACAGTAATGTTTATAAGTAACTTTTATTTGTACTTACATTATTTTTCTTAACATTCATCTGGAAAGTGATAAAACATTCAAACATTTGGTTAGAAATTATAATGGCAACAGTTTTTTAAAAAAAATAACATATCTACTTAATGAATAACATTTATCTAGTAACTTACTAGTAAACTGTGTTAAAGTTTAAATATGTTTTGTCACTGAGAATCTCTTAGTTAATTTTTTTTGTCAAAACACCTTGCAAAAAAATTTTACTTTTCATTCATGTATACTTTCCAAGTATCGGTACATAAAATTATGACAAATATCTTGTTCATATCTATAAAGACATTTCCAGCAATGGACAACTAGCAATTAGTTTAAAGTTTGACTCTCTACAATAAAAATAAAGTGAGATTTTTTTGCTTGTCTTTAGTATAGCTAATAGTTTTTAAGTGAACAGTTCTGATGAGTGACAGTAGTTGTCACTTATTAATATTCTTTTGTAAAAGAATTTACTTGTACATAGAATAATTAAACTGTTTTTCTTTTTTATTCCAACTCAATTTTTTTGTTGGTCACGAATTCCCACATATCTAAGATTTCATTTGGAATTTAATTGACTGTGAAACTATGTAAAGTTTGAAATAAAGAGTAACTTCTTTAGAGAACAAGTTTTGCTCCTATTTCATGTCATACATTAAGATACATGATTGTTAATTGCTAAAATTGTAAAACCGGTCTTAAATAACAGTAGGAAAGCTTGAAATATAGATCTTTGTGTTTCAACATAACGTCAGTTATCTAATTAGTACCATGTTCCAAAATTTTAAAACTACAATTTTATCATGAAATAAGATGGAAGAAATATTTGTAGAGGTAGTAATATTTCTGTAAAATAAAAATAAAATCATGAAGACATCTGTGGTGATACTTCATGAGTTAACATATTCCTTTTTCACTTTATATTGTTCTACACTACACATACATGTCTGAATTGTTTGCTTAACATTTTATTAGCTTTCAGTTAATCATGTACTGTTTTTACTTGAATAGTTTTTGAGTGAAAACCATAGCTTCAATTGTTTCTTTCAGTTGTTAAACTACATATGGAATGGTTGGTATATTCCATGGAATGTCATGATGTTTGTATTTCTTGCCATATGTGAAGCCAGAATGTGATGTGTTGAATGCCACATCTGTAAACTTTTCTCTCTGTGTGTGTGTATATATATGTATATATAAATATTCTTGTAAGCAGTGAACACTGAGTTTAAGGGTGTACTTATAAAGTCTAGAACAATTCTGTAGATATTGAACCTAAAATATTTTTGTTATAGCATAGTTAATCATGATTTGTAACTGATACTACAGTGAGAGTTTTTGAAATATGTTCTGTCACTTTTTACATAATTAGTAAAAGTTAAATGTATAATTATTTAATCTCATAGAAATTTTGCTGTGTGTATTTTTAAAGTAAAATATTTTCATGTTAATCATTCAGAGTTTATTTGTTATTGATTTTCTTAGTAGCCAACTAATCTCAGTATTGATAGTTGTCCAGTGAGTATTACATCAAGACAAAACCTCTTAAAAACACTTGTTTGTTGTTTTTCTCCTTCTAACAAAGAAATAAGGTTGTATGAAAGTGATATCACGTAACAGAAATACAAGTTATTGTATACATTGCACAAGTTTGTGTTGTCCATTAATGGTGTAAAGTACACAATAGTGTGTGTTGAGCAGTCATTGTATAGTTGTCATCACTTATTGTAGGATATATGTAGTAGCTCTGTGTTTGTGTTGTTGATACCAAAATCTTAATGTCTTGTGGCAGCATTCAAGTCTTCAAGAAACACAGGCCATTCTATGTGTGTTTGTGTATACATACACATATCTATATTGTGATCACCATGAAATGTATCTTGATACTATTTGGAGTGAGCTGGAGTCTATACTGTTGATTTTGTGAAAAAAAAAAAAAAATATACAATGATTTTCTGTAAATTGTATTTTCTTTCATTACAAGGATTACTAAAACCTACTAGTTTGCTTTTTTTACTAAATTTTTTTTTGAAATTCTTCAAACTTCACTTTTCTTTTTACTGGTATTTTGTATTATAAAGGATATTTACAAACATATTTCACTGTTCGTTATGAATGATTTTGTTTTTATAAATTGTGTTCGAGATCAGTTTTTATCAGATGCTACCATGGCTTGTAAAATATATATATATATATGGCTTAGATGACAGTTCTATTTTTGTATTTTTTGAAGCTTTTGCATTGCTTCATATGTCAATGTTGTTGTTTTTTTCTTTTTTAAGTAAAATAAAACAAGTATGAATTTCCTTTTAAAATTTAAAGCAGGGACTTGGTCATAACTGACCTTATAATATTATACCATGATTGGCTTGATTTGTATCAGCATATTTTTTTTAAACTAACAATAAAAGCTTTAGTCAGTTAATATTTTACCTGTATGTGTTTATTGAACTAGAATATTGATAAGGAATTTAAAGAACACACTTTACTGTATTACATAAATATCAGTGATGATGGTAGCTGAATGTATCTCAAGATGGCTGGTATGGGTATTAAAACTGTTATTAAAATAAAATAGAGAACCATTTTTTCGATTTTCTTAGGTCATCTTCAGGTTAACGAAGATCGAAACATTGTTTTCTGCTTTACTTTAATAAAAGTTTTAATACTCATAACCAACTGTCTTGAGATACATTGCTACTTCCAGTAGATATCGTCATGAATGGTAGCTGAATGTTTTTACTTTGTCTCCTAAGAACACATTTATGTGTAATATCTTGAGTAAGAATTCTGTTGTAAAATTATATCAGATATCTTGTGAGAAAATTAGTTTTCTTTGAATAAAAATTATGAAACAAATCTAAAAGTTAGTCTTGTTACAAGATGTTTTTTTTTACATACCAGAAAGAAGTTTTGAGGTGTATAATTTGCTGACTTCATAAGTTTTAAACTAGTAAGAACTTTCTCAGAACTGGATCATTGAATTTAAATAAACTAATATTGATAATTTAAACATTTTGAATTAGTCACCAGTAACTAATTGTTGATTATTGTGTTAGTTTTTTTAATGACACTAATCATAGCTTAGAATTATTTTAAGTTATCTCAAAATGATTAATTTTTATTTGAGGCATTCCCAGAAAATATTGAGGTTTTAATGAAATAACTTGGTGTTAAAATAGTACCTTAATATAAACTAAGTTTTTAATTTTGTATAGTTTTTAATAAATGGCTATAATTTTTATTCAAACTTGAGGAAAAGATTTTTGAAAAATTGGTTGTAAGAATCTGCCTTTTTTTTTTTTTGACAGCAATAGTTTATGGAAAACAAAGATAAAAGTTTATGGCTCATTTTGTACTTGCAGTTTTAACTATGTTAGTATTGTGGTTTACTTGGACAGCAGTTGATACAGAGACTAGATGATATTTGATATAGTTTTTTAACTACTAGAAATAGCAATTCCAACTAACAGTTTAGTTATTTAACCAACATTGTGTGCTGAGCATGTTCCTTTTATGTCTGGTTGCTCAAAAGATTACCTTGTTAAGACATTTCTACCAAACAACCAGTCAGTGAGTTCTCAAAACTACCTAAAACATACTAAAGATTATTTAACCCAGTTTATACTCTCTCTGTGCTCATGGTTAGTACTCTGGCATATTAATACATAGAAACATTTTATATATAGATTATATCTTAATTAACTAAGCAAATTATTGCATACAGTGTACTTACAAATGTTTTTAAAATATATTGTTAAGTTCCCCCATGGAACAGCGATGATGCTTTGGATTTATAGTGCTTTGAGTTCAGTTCTCCTCAGTGGACACAGTAGGTAGCTCAATGTGGTTTTGCTATATAAAAACACACGTGTTGTTTTAATGAAAATGAAAATATCTTTGCAAAAATGAACAGTCTGACAAAAGAAAAACAAAATACAAGCTTTCTTCTCGTAACTATTTTGGAATCCAGTAATAAGTGAGAAGTGAAATTTGACTAATTTGCATTATAAAAAGTAGCAATTGACCTTGCTTTTAATACAATTTTAAACTAGCTCACAACTACCATCATAATGCTTATGGATCTTGAGTGGTGGTGTATTTAAACTAATATGAATTATGGAAACATTGACATCTTATTTCAAGTTAATATTTTGGTCATAAAAATTAATCTTTCAGTAGCACAGAAGAAAGTTAATGGACTTATGAAAAACTCTGTTTTTGTACTTGTTATAAGCACAGGTTAGATAGCCCATTGTGTAGTTTTGTGCTTAACTACAAACAAATGATGATTATTATATTTTTGAAGCTCATATTAACATTGTAATTTCAGAAGTGAGACTTCCATTCTTTACATTTAGCTTTAATAGCATACCAATTAAAACTATTTTGAGTTTTGTACAACTTTGAGAGTCTCTATTTGACAGAGTTAGGCATGTGACTTGAATGGACTTTTGAACTATTAATACAGTGAAGTTCTCATTAATTGTGCCTGACATTGTCTCATCACTTTTGTCTGTAAGTGTGAATGCTCTATTTTGCGAGATTATTAATAGTAATGTTTCTTTACCCTGTAAGCTGCCCGTGGATAACTTTTAATTGTATTTTGTGATGACGAGAAACCAGTTAAAGTAAAAATGTATCTTAGGATGGCTGATATGGGTGTTAACACTTTTACCAAATTAAAGCAGAAAACAATATTTTAACCTTCTTAGGTCATCTTCAGAAAACTGCGAGTACAAAATAAGCCATAAACGTTTATCAGAAGATGACCTAAGGTCGAGATGAATACTTTTCAATATATACGTTTCTCTACATATAGTAGTAGGAAAACAGTGACACGTGCACAGGTGATAACCAAACACTGTATAAACGTTTCATCATCCTATACTTGAGGATTTATTCTATTTTACTGATGATGTGCGATCGTTGCCTTGCCTAATTGACAACGTGTTCTCACAGATGTATCAGCAATTTTTTGAATAATTTACCGAGATCACGTTTTTGTGTTAAGTTCAAATGGTTAAATATCTGGAGGTTGTATATTCAGTCTTTGATGTTGTATAGTGGCTGTGTCGGTAGCAACGTAGCTTGTTTGCGACGTCTCTACCTCCAGTACAGCTAGAAATTGAATAAGCAAACACACACAGTTAAATACTTGTACTATAACATGAGCACTTTGATTAATTGTCAATATAAATTCAGCCTTTTTTTTTTCAGGCATAAAACATACTTGTTCATGCATTAGCTTCATCACTGCAGAAAACAGTAATAATTAACTAAAATACATTTGAAAATTCAATGATACTACTATCTCTTTCTTGAAAGTAAGACTGTGATCTGCTGTTTTTGGATTCAATCTAGTTAGCACTAGAGGGTTTTCTGCAAAACAACACGTCATATGTTACATGAGCAAAATTCAGAGTACCTGGTACATGGCAAATCGGATTAGGATCTGGAAACTTCAGTAGCCATAAAAGCTCAAACTTTTATCTATATATCACTATCAGTGCGTACCATGTGGTTGATGTTATGCCAGTTCTATGGTTCCTTGAAGTATATGATGTTCATATTCTGAATCAGAAAGTATACAGTATGAGAAAGATCGCTATAAGCGGAAAAGCCAATATGTAAATATAATAATTGATTCATAATACGAGTCTTCTCTCGTATATATAATAATCTGCGTGTTTATTTGTCAGTTATCTAACTATTAGTAGGTCACTTTGCGAACATCAAGCAAACTTTGTGTGTTGATAGTTTGAAACAGGGGCATGATAATAGGAGTCCAAAATCCTCTCCACCATTATTATTACTGTTATTGAGCATCTATTCTCTTTGGCGTAAATTAATATTAACTCAATTTAACTTAAATTTGCTATAAAACAACGTACAAACATATGTACATATCTCTTGGTAAGTATGTTAATCTCTGTGAAGAATGCAATGAAAAACATGTTGCCGCCAGTATTGGAATACCACATGAACTCAGTTGAAGTTTCTACTCTAACAGCCATCATAAGTCTGATATGAGGAGCCATTTCTTGAAATATACGCACTTCCTACTTTGATCTGTGATTTTTCAAATTTGACCATCAATTAATCCGTGTGAAATACAATGGAAGAACACGACAGCCATGTTTGAAAGTAGGTAACAGAAAGCACCCCTACTGTCACTACCTCTTCCTTCAAAGTGATCTTGACCATCGCATGGTGTATATCGTGTTTTAGATATATATGTAATAAGCTATCAAAGTTTATATGAAATCCTTTGTAAAGTACTCATATAAATAAATTATGTAAAGTTAGGTTTTTATGTTATTTATCCCAGCATCCACCTGCACAATTTTAAAAGTTCATAACCCGGACAAAGAGTGGGTATCTCAGCTTGTCGTACTAATAACATATATGTATGCGAAGTCTAGTCGTACTCGTATTATTTGATTGGGTGGTAGTAAATCAAGTCACTAACTACCGGATAATAACAGAAAGTGATGTGAAGTTTCATACTCATTGCTGAAAACGTTATGAGTGAGGAAGACAGGAACGGCGTGTACAAAGCTCTCATTGTCTTCTCCCAGTGTTTCATGTGGCTAATTAATAGACGGTCATTGACTACAGAAGTGCGTTTCGAGCAGAAGTTGAAAGGCCACAGATCAAAGTAGGAAGTGGGTATAACTTAAGAAATGGTTCTTTATATCATCCTTATGGTAGCTGTTGGAGTTGAAACTTCAGCTGAATTTATATAGCATTCCAGTATCGGCAGCTATGTTTTTTTTATTACGTTCCTCACAGAAGGTGTTAACACATTTTCTAAGATATATATAAAGACGTTTGTGTGCCCTCCTCCTCACTATTTGTATACTGTTTCATAGCAAGTGTAAGTTAAATTGAGGTAACATTAATTTACGTCAAAGAGAATAGATGGTCAATAACAGCAGTAATGAGGGTTGAGTTTAGTAAAGCGACCTACCAATAATTACATAATGAACAGACACACAAATTTTGGGTATTACATGCGAGAAAAATTCATATTATCAATCAAAGAAAATATACTTAATCGGCGTCTTCACTTACAGTAATGTTTGTGAAACTGTACTTTTTTCGATTCAGAATATGAACGTCACATACTTGAGGGAATCGTAGAATTGGCATCACATCGGTCACGTGGTATGCATTGATAGTGATATATAAACATACGTTTGAGCTTCTGTGGATACTGGAACTTCCAGGACCTTACTCAAACTTGCCGTATATCAGGCACTTTGAATGATGTTTTAAAAAAATAACATAGTGCTGACTAGATAAGATCCAAGAACACAAGACTACAGTCGTGCATTCATGAAAGAGATAGGAGTATCGTTGAACATGCAAAATAGTGTTCCACGGTACTGTGACTAAATGTTTGTACATATAATCAATATAATGTCCTAGTGTAACTCTGAAATTACCAAGGTTCTGATCTTGCAATAAACCTTTTATCCTTCAAACAGAGATTTAAGGCTGGGCGACCACTTAAGTCTCACACGTGCTTTTTACCTCCCAGTGGCACATCAATATATCTGCGGACTCGCACCGCGAGTAACCAGGTTTCGACACCTGTAGGGGGCAGAGCATAGATAGCCCAATGTGTAGTTTTGTGCTTAATCCAAAACAACAACAACACTTAGTTTTTAGAGGTCCAGCATTAGTTTTGGTGGGTAAATCGCTCGACTCTGTTTGTTTTTTGATTTCGCGCAAAGCTACACGAGGGCTAATTTAGCAGTGTAAGACTAGAGGAGAGGCATCTAGTCATCACCACCCACCGCCAATTCTTGGGCTACTCTTTTATCAACGAATAATGGATTGACCGTTACATTATAACTCCCACACGGCTGAAAGGGCGAGCATGTTTGGTGTGACGGGGATTCGAACCCGTGACACTCGGATTACGAGTCGAGTGCCTTAACCACCTAGCCATGGTGGGGCCCTCGTAATCTGAGGGTCGCGAGTTCGAATCCCCGTCGCTCCAACTACGCTCACTCTTTCAGCAGTGATGGCGTTATAATGTTATGGTCAATCCCATTATTCGTTGGTAAAAGAGTAGCTCAAGAGTTTGCGGTGAGTGGTGATGACTAGCTGCAGCATTATATCGCTAAATTAGGGATGGCTAACACACATGACCTTCGTGTAGCATTGCACGAAATTGAAAAACAAACATAATTTTTAGAAAATTGTTTATATATAAATAATTTATAAAGAATAAACGTCATATATAAAATTAATTGTTCTACTTATATTATTACTAAATTGATTCAAGAATTTCTAAAAATTAGTGTAATTGCTAAAAAAGTTTGATCCAGTCATGAGAGAATATTTGTGTTATGTCATGAAAAATTAAACACGCGATTATTGGTCAGTAAGACCACAAAGAGTGAGTTGATTGATTTAATGGCTGAAAACGAGAAAAGTAAGATGCAAAACAAAATGAAGGGAACTAAATACAATGTGTTTATTTTGGTTTGTACACATGATTTAAGTTATGTCGAACAAATGACAGTGTTATTACATTATGTTGAATGTGACACTGGGGAAGATAATTTTATCAGTTTGTTGTGCATCAAACAAGTAAAAGTAAAACTTAAGATTAAATATTCTTTATTGTCATCTTAAAATGGTTGAAATTTAAAGGTCTTTTTGAGAATCATCGCATGCTGACAAACAGAAAGCTATGGTTTTACGTATTTTCTCTACTGATGAAAAGGTTTTTGAATTTGGTATTTTCAATGAACATTAGCATTAATTTAAGTTTCTGATCTTACTTGCAAGTTTCCTGTGAATGATTAGCCATAAATGTTAGCATTTTACTTCGAATCATATTCCTCTATCTAATACCCAAAGTTCTCTGAATAAATGTTTCAATATATGTGACAAAAATATTATTTGTAAAATTTGTGATTTTACTTAAATATATTAATGATTGAATAACTATATGGAGGTCTGTATTGGATGGCTAACTACACCTACTAGGAACATGAATAATAATTTCATGGATAATAATGTAGTAGAAAGTATACAAAAGTTTTGCACTAAATGAAATGTACATATTGAACATGCACCATCAAATATTTAGAAATACACATTTCTATCACTATGTAAAGTTGTAAAGAAAAAATTCAATAAACTACATTCGTTGCCTTTTAAATTCAATGACATACAAAAGCGTAGAAAAAGACCCTGATGAGTCCCATTAAATATCCAATATAAATGAAATATCTGCTCGGTTTGAGATTGCCTCTATCGTTTACATTCAATGTTAGAATGATAGAAATGGAAAGATGGCCTATGTGCAATTAATTTTCGTCAGCATTATGTGCAAATATACAAACCAGCAAGAATCAAGCTCTGGGCAAAGAGTAGTGAACATTTTTTCAGAAAGGTAAAAATATAATTTTTTTGCAATAGCAATGGTTAGAAATGGCTATTTACATAGATCTTTTAAAATCAAACTTTAGCAAAACAAATCATCTTGTGAAGATAAACATGAAAATTAAATTATTGTATATTATTTAGGAATGTACATAAGTATCCTTTTAAGGGCAAATACATGTTGTGCAATATATTAATTATATATTTAAGACTGTGAATTAGTAATAAATATTTTACGTGTGAAATGTAAGAAAATGCAAATTACGTATAGAAGTGAAACTAGAATAAAATAGTACTCTAATTTAAATGTGCTAACACCATCGAATCTATGGCTATACCATCCAACTTTGTGAAACTTGTGTAATACAATAAATAATAAATATATATTTGTATATATTAAAAGAAAATCATAAACATAAATTAAGATAAGTTAAAATCTATACACAGTCCTACCGGAAGATAGTAAAACTGTTCATCTATAGAAACACCAACTGTCTCTGCAAAACCTATGTTGCTAATATTTGTTTCAGTACTGCTAATTCTGCGATTTAACCAATATGTATAAATTATATCTGTATAAAACATATTAGGATTTTTGTATAAGTGAAAGCACAATCAATTTGAAAATGTAAAATATGTGATGTATTTGAATGCTGTATTTATCATAGAGTAAAATTATAACTGGTTTAAGTTTGATTACTGGCAAGTTTAACACGTGACGTTACAACAGATAAACATCAGTAAGTAGACTGTTTCATTAGTTTCATTATCTCGCTCAAATACCAACATATAGAAGTGAAAAATGCTGATGAGAGAATCGTATGACGTAGTCCTATTAGCAGTGCATTTGTAGCAACGTGCTCTCTGGTACTGGACAACTTTTGCTTTTCAACAACAATTTAACAGATAATGTTGATGATGTAATTATATTATGTCACCTCTCTCTTATAGCAATTCCTCTTTAGTAAAATGGTGTTGATGATGTAATCATATTATTTCACCCTTTCCTAGCAACGCGTCTCCAATAACATACTCTCTGATGAAAAATAATTTCCGTTTCTCAAGTAGCATCCTAACTACTACTATTATACTCTCAGAATAATTTCTGAAATGACTTGATGAAAACAGACAAACGAGCTTTAAATCAGCACAATTACAGGCAAGATTTGGCAAAAAAAATAAAAAAATAATAAAATCGCGATGTCGATTTAAGAATAAAATAATCAGTTAAAGAGTGAAGATGAACGTACCAAAGGTTGTAATTAATTAAACAATATTACACATTTTAACGTTATGGCTGATACGATTCGTATGAATACTAAAACCCGTTTTGAGGTATGTTGGTAATTTTGGATTTTTATATAATGTATCAGAACTTCACACCATTGCAGAACTTTTACAACATTACAAAAACTTCAATATTATACTGAGCTTTGCAGGGTCTCTCCCTCTAGCACCAATAAGAAATGCACCTTTAAATTCATCTTTGACGATAGCTTATATGTGATATACCCTAAGGCTAATGTAGAACTTTGCACAGTTCTTAGTATACTAGTTACAGTTGCTTCAAGAGAAAGAAGCTATTTTTCACTTAAATACATCAAGGCATACCTCTATTCGATGACGTCCCAAGAAATATTAATTTACTGCTAATGTTTTCGATAGAAAATGGTATAATAAACTGCTTAGATTATTCTGATATGATAGAGGGCTTTATGTCACTGAGGAGTTGATTAGCAATTGAAGTATTCTACCTGGGTTTGGCATGTAGTGATGGACTGTATAGTTACTAGTCATAGAACTCACGAGAAAGTTCAATGTAACATGGCCAAATGTCAAAAATTTCAATGAACCAGTTGCTTGAATTACATTTCAGATTCTTAACAGTGATTCATATCGACCACAGAAGTCCACATACAAGAATCTGGGATATACTAGTCACTAAATTTTTATTTTATTGATGTAAGGGCTTGGATTTTATAAATAGTGAATGTATGATATTTTGTATGGGATATAAAAAACACATTTATGTTTTTTAATATGGCATTTATTTAAAATATATGCATGTAAGTAAATATTAGGAATTTGATAACCAGTTTTCCTTCATGAAAGTTTAATCGTATATGCGTTTAATAACATCAAAACGTGGGTTTGGTACACTCTTAAGCTTGCACCTGATATCCTTTCTTTCTGCTGCAACATCTATTGTACAGAGTAAATAATCTTTACTGTAGAATGTGTAAAGAACACGAAGATAACTAGAACGAAATAATTTTAACACTTTTATGAACGATACTAGAATTATAAATAAAGAAACTATTCGAAAATATCAAAACTTTCTACATTTATGACATTAGATGCCTAAAATAATTTATTTTCAGGTGAGATAGAAACTATAAGTGTAAATGACCTGAATTGAACAACTTTACCCAAAGATTTGTTTTGGAATTTCGCACAAAGCTACTCGAGGGCTAATCTGTGCTAGCCGTCCCTAATTTAGCAGTGTAAGACTAGAGGGAAGGCAGCTAGTCATCACCACCCACCGCCAACTCTTCGGCTACTCTTTTACCAACGAATAGGGGGATTGACCGTCACATTATAACGCCCCCACGGCTGGGAGGGCGAGCATGTTTGGCGCGACTCGGGCGCGAACCCGCGACCCTCAAATTACGAAGCGCACGCCTTAACGCGCTAGGCCATGCCAGGCGCTTACTCAAAGAACTATTGTAGTATTATCAGGTAAAAACTGTTGATTTCCCATACTTGCCAGAAAGAGGTATCTGAAAATAAATACAGATTCATTCATGAACTAAGCAGAATGATTCTGACTAGATTACTTAAGTGAGTCTTTTCAGTTTCTTTATAATGATGAGACTGAAATAAGTTGGTAAAATTTAAAACATTTATTACAATTTTACAAGCAGTTCGAAAATACAGCTTACGTACTTGTAAACACAAAAAGACAGCCACACAGCCTTCTTTCTCTTAAAGCAGGCCTTTATTGAACTAAATACGGTAATAAAAAAGAGAGTCATTACTCTACTGCGTAGTAGAGCTGAATAAAGAGAACACAGGTATTTTACAAGTAGACTCGCTTTTTTAATGCATTGAACAACTTCACTTCATGACCTCATTTCCCTTAACCATGGATTGGCTGTTGCATTTTGTCAATGTTATACAAGGTGTGATTAAAAAGTTCTAATACTTCACTTTTATTCCCAAGAATAATGCACATACATCAGAATTATGTGCTATCTCCTCCAAAGTAATCTCTCTCAGCTGATACTCACTTGTTCCAACGTTCCTGCCATTTTCGGAAGCAATGCTGGAAGTCACCGTTATGCGATCAAGTTCTGCTTTAACATTGTTATGGGCGGTTGGAAAGACATCAAATCTCTTTTCTTTCAACTTAATTTTGATTTTTAGGAACAGAAAAAAATACATGGGGCAAGATCGGGAGAATACGGGGGGGTGTCACATGAATGTTTTTTTCTGCTAAAAACTCTTGAATAGACACAAAGGTGTGTGAAAGCACGTTGTCATGATGAAGAAACCAGTGACCATTTTCCCATAGCTCGCGGCGGTTGCTTCTAACTTTCTTCCTAAGCGAATTAAGACCTCTTTATAAAAGACCTGATTAACTGTCTGGCCGTGAGGTACGAATCCGTATGAACAATACTTCGAACATCAAAAAACACGATCAACATTGTCGTCACATTTGATCGAGACTCTCTTGCCTTTTTCGGACTTGGTGATGATGGAGACTCCGATTGGGATGACTGAAGTGTCGTTTCAGGTTCGTAACTGTATACCCATGACTCATTACCAGTAATAATAACGTTGATGAAATTAGAATCATTTTTTAGCCTTCTTATCAGATCCTCGCACACTGGTCGATGGTGAAACTTTTGGCCATCCTTCAACAACCATGGAACAAATTTTGCAGACACTCGACGCATGCAGAGTTTTCAGTTAAAATCGCATAACACGATCCAAAGGAAATGTCCAGTTCATCAGCAATTTCGCGGATAGTTATTCGTCATTCACTTCGAATTTTGTCTTTCAAATTTCTTCACATTTCGATTACTTCCGTTCCTCCTTTACCATTTTTTCACACAAAACTTGATGGAAACACGTTGCTCCACTTTTATTACGACAGGGGCAAGAGATACGTCTGTCTTTGAACACATTTTTCGCAACACGGGTATAAGGTCTGGAGAAATGGCTTGTTCGTGGGGTAGATCACTATTTGTACTTTGTACATACCTCAAGTGAAGCTCACTGACTTTATACTGGAACCTGTAACAGAAAGAAGTCTTAGAACTTTTTGATCAGACCTCGTAAAAGGCCAGTAAAGGATATTACTCTACTAATCCTTTTAACATGGAATTTGTGCATTATTGACACAGCAGCAAGAACACGGCTATTTCAGTGACTTTCTGGATTGCTTGTTACTTTTATTACAACACGAAAAAAAATCGAAACTTTTCCATATTGCAAAAGCAGGTATAAAGTGTGAAATATGTACATATATCACACTATCTGTGCTTTGTCCAGCCTAAGAATCTAGACTCGAATTTAAACATTATGAGATCTGAAATTTACCAATGAACTACCAGGGGATTCCTATTTAACAAAGTCGTCGACGGATACTTTTTTGATGATCAAAACAATACATAATATTTTCTGATACATATCTTTAATTTTACCAGAAAATTTATTTTAATTTTTGCAGAGAAAAAATTGATAAAATCAACTGATATTACTTTAGAAGAGTAATGTTATTTCATTGCTAATGAACTATTTTATTCAATGTTATAATATATTTCTTGATTTCCATGTTTAACGATAAGTCATATATCGAAAAATAAACCATATTTCATAAAACCATGATTACGATAGCTCGTGGTGAAGATATTCTTTGTGCAGTCAATATCATGTTTTGTTTTCAGCAGAAATTTTGTATGTTTAGTGTCAAACGTTAATTGCAGTGTTATTAGTAGTGTATATCGATAAAAAGTAATGTTGAAGAAAACGTAATCAAAATTATTACTACTGAAAGTCTCTTGTGTACTGTTTTCATGAAAACTTGACTGACCTTATGATTTGTACGGACCATGTGGTATAGGCCTAATTCAGTATTCGAAATTTAGCTAATTGTATTTACGTTTACAGTGTAATTCTGTATTTTCTTCACTACTAATAACTGTTAGTAGTAGTAGTAGTAGTAGTAGTATTTTACTACTGAATTTGAAATATTTAAAAATAATTGTCAAGTTTTGAGCAGTGTGCTAACTTAGAAATAGCATCAGTAACAATTTATTAATATTATACGCAGAAACTTTACTGAGTACGTCTATGGTGTGCAGAAAGTTAAAACAGATTAAGGACGGAGTTAGTAGTTTAGTAAATTGCTAATACTGTAATATTGTGAGAGGAATATTAATAGCTATACTAATAGACATACTCATAGAGTTTGGCTATTAATGTTATCTTTACTACAACTTTTACTGGTAGTAGTCATTGCTGTCAGGTCAGTAAATGTATTTTGGATATAAGTATATCCAGAATTTAAGCTTATCTTATTTGAAAAGGATTTTTAACGTGACTTTATTTACAAGGATTCTTAGTCTTACTCATGTAAGTTGTGACTTGACTGTCCATTCATCGTCATCTCACACTGAAATCAAATTAAAAGTTATGGAAATATCAAATGTGACAGAGAATACAGCTGTAAAGCGCAAAGCAAAGGAGGATGTTTTATCTACTACCTCTAAAAAGGTACACAAACTAATATGTTAATAATTTTAAATAACACTGAAGGAATAACCTATATTTATAAAATTATATTAATCAACTTGGTGCATTTAAATGAATAATCATGCATAATATACTTACAAAGAACATGGTTCACATAAGTTAGAAATGTTTCAAACTTAATAGCATACTACTGTTGCTTACCAGTGAATTCAGTTAATCAAGTAAGGGTATAGTCAGTAATATGTAAGCAAAGTAATGAGGAAAAAGTGATTTAATTTAATCAGCATTTCCACATTTCATGTCATATGATACTTCTGATTTGTTCACCCGGCCTAGAAAGTAATGAGAAATAACAATAGAACATCTCAAGATATTAACCATCATCCTTGATATTTTTATTCCATGTTTGTGATCTTTTATTTAACAGTTCAGGAAATTTCAAGAAGCAACTAAAAAAACAATAAAGAACATTATATTTAGAAGCTTTAAAATTTTCTAGATAAGGTTTTATCAATATTTTGTTTGTTTGTTTTGGAATTTCGCACAAAGCTACTCGAGGGCTATCTGTGCTAGCCGTCCCTAATTTAGCAGTGTAAGACTAGAGGGAAGGCAGCTAGTCATCACCACCCACCGCCAACTCTTGGGCTACTCTTTTACCAACGAATAGTGGGATTGACCGTAACATTATACACTCCCACGGCTGGGAGGGCGAGCATGTTTAGCTCGACGCGGGCTCGAACCCGCGACCCTCAGATTAAGAGTCGCACGCCTTACGCGCTTGGCCATGCCAGGCCCGTCAATATTTTGTGTTAACTCAATTATCCAAACTGTTTATTTACAAGAAACTTAATATTTCAAGTGAGCAATTCAGTGTTTGAAATATATAATAGAGTACAGAATAATGTCACTTTTGGTAATGTACTTTTTCATAAAGGTTTATTAAAAATTGTGTTATAGTTAATGTTCTTTAACCTTTACTAAAAAAGTATATGGATATTCTACTGAAAAATTTCTGTTACATTTTACACTGATAAAGGTAAAAGTCCTGTAAATATCATCTGTGTAAAGGATGTTTAAGGCCATTAAATGCTTATAAAATGACAATTAATGAAGTTTGTGTTGAAGGTGGGGCTGAAAACTAATGATAAGTGTGTTGAAATAGATGTTTTGTGATTTTACCATGTACAAAATATACTTATTTATGGTAAAATTTTAAATAAATTTGATCAGTTGATATCACATAAAACATGGTTGTTCACTGTAGAATTCTAAAAAAGATAAAGAATTCAAGCAGTATTATTTTAACTTACTACTTTTGGTTTAGGTGAAAGGGAGTAACAAGCCGTTTCGGCCTGGATTTGGAGAAGAGAAATTTGATGAAACAGATTACTACTTTGAGAATGGTAATATGTAAATCAAAAGACATTTGTATTGTGCATTTTCAAATGAAAATTAAAAAGTATTATTTCAGTACTGTATTTGTTTTTGAAACATTTTTTAAATAGCTGTTTTAAAAAGTTTGATAATTCATTATTTTATTAGAAACTGAGGATTCATTTAAAAGTTTTTATTACTTATTAATTTAAGATCGGTTTCTTTTCATCAGGTTTGCGGAAAGTTTATCCTTACATGTTTACATACACTTCATACTGTAAAGGTCGATGGGTAGGAGAAAAGCTTATGGATATATATGCTCGAGAATTTAGAGCACACCCAAGAGAAGAATACGTGAGTGCAAAATATCTTTAATAATTGCTTGTAGGGTGAACTGAGATGTGATGTGAAATATTACTGTGATTACACCTGTTATGATAATAATTACTTGTAGGGTGAACTGAGATGTGATGTGAAATATTACTGTGATTACACCTGTTATGATAATAATTACTTGTAGGGTGAACTGAGATGTGATGTGAAATATTACTGTGATTACACCTGTTATGATAATAATTACTTGTAGGGTGAACTGAGATGTGATGTGAAATATTACTGTGATTACACCTGTTATGATAATAATTACTTGTAGGGTGAACTGAGATGTGATGTGAAATATTACTGTGATTACACCTGTTATGATAATAATTACTTGTAGGGTGAACTGAGATGTGATGTGAAATATTACTGTGATTACACCTGTTATGATAATAATTACTTGTAGGGTGAACTGAGATGTGATGTGAAATATTACTGTGATTACACCTGTTATGATAATAATTACTTGTAGGGTGAACTGAGATGTGATGTGAAATATTACTGTGATTACACCTGTTATGATAATAATTACTTGTAGGGTGAACTGAGATGTGATGTGAAATATTACTGTGATTACACCTGTTATGATAATCCATAGTTCTTTGTTCTCAAGATTTAAATAAACTCTGGAAACTTGATATCAGCAAATAGCTGTGTTAAAAATAAAATTTCATGCAAGTGTTAATAATTGTTTCTGCCTCTTTATCCTTTTCCATTTTTCTTGTACAAATACATGTACATTTTTTCTTCAATGGCTGAATGGAATACAAAACTTGAAGTCTCGTATTGTTGGTTTTTGCTTTGTTTTAGTAATAGTTGAAGTAAGAGAATGAAATGTATCATTTATAATTACAGTGATAATGAAACCTAAATAGATTTTCAAGCATTTGGGAAAAAATAATGAGGTATCATTAAGACTTAGCTCCATAGGGCTTGTTAATAAAGCTCTTATTTGCAATGTTTTTTCATTCTGTGCTGATGAGATAATGCTTAAGTCTTTGTATGCAAGTGCCTCATTATGTGGGTAAATACTGAAATGAATTTTATTGATTGGTTCAAGGTTTTATTTGGTAAGGACTGTTAATATTATACCATGGAACCAGTATAAATATGTTTGTAAGAGATACATCTATATGAAAATTTTCAATATATTTTCTTATTTTAAAACTTAAAGAACCTGAAAATGATAAGACTGTTGGTTAGACATCATTTAGGAGCAACAAACACTGGTACTTTACTGTTGTTTACATTTTTGTAATTTTTATTTTTGCCACTAAAGCTTTATTAAAAAGAAAATAATTCCTGAGATAAAGGATTCTTGACGTTGTCAAGTTCTAGATGAAACACCAGATTTATATTTGTTATTTTAAAGGGACTGTAATTAACACAAAAAATATTGGTGCTTATGGATTTTCAAAATTTTTTCTGAGTGTGACATCGTGCTCAAAGGACCATGGTAGAAAGTCAAAATAGATTATTTAAATAAAATATCACAGTTTGGATCTTGTAACTTCAATAAAAGTGCTACTTTATCAGTTTTATGGCTTCTGATTCATTGGAGACTCACACAGAAATTGTAACAAGGAGATAAAAGCTTAGTTTGGTGATATGATGCTAGGAGAAGAGATATTTCTGAATAACTTCCACCACAATTATGATCGTGATTTTATTTTAATTGTATTGTAATTGGAAAATAAATGCTCTTCATGCAATAAGATAGGATATGCTTAGGTCAGTTTGCATTCAGCTGTATCATGTTGTTTTTTATTGACAAGGCTGCTGTTGTTTGCACAGCTTTATGTTAGACCTTATTAGCAAATCATTTCTTAATGGACATAAAAAAATCACTTCAAATAAATTAATATAAAATGGGTTCAGAACTTATTACATGTATTAAATGAAGCTCTCTTCTGATTAACAATTAAATAAAGGTTTTTAATAACACTATGTAACAAATTTTGTTCCTGGATAGTATGTGTCATTTCTTAAAAGCTTGTGTTGTGAAAGAACAGAAAATGGCCATTATTCCTTTCAAACTTTGCTTTTGTGACCTGGATAATGAAATTTAGAAATTAACCTGTTTTCTGTGTAAAAATGGGTTGCATTTTCATTTACATGAGGTCTGAGTGTGTTTTTTTATAGCAAAGCCACATCGGGCTATCTGCTGAGCCCACTGAGGGGAATCAAACCCCTGATTTTAGCGTTGTAAATCCCGAGACATACCGCTGTACTAGCAGGGGGCACATGAGGTCTGAATAAAACAGCATATGAATCAAGATTTATGTGTATTTATACTAAAGTTATACAAAAGGGAACAATGTTTAGAAGTGAGTAGTTTTTTGAGGTGACTGCTTTCTCTCTGGCAAAGTGGGTACAGGGAGCTCAGGGCAGTGTGGCACTGGGGTGATGGATGATGGAAGGTCTGGATACATGATAGCAGATGTATTCTTGCCAGCCTGACATTTGGAAGGGTCCACCATGCAGAAGTAGCAATTGCTTGAGTGGTCAATGGGTTCATGCCAAATTCTTGGAATAGCGAACTTCATGGCTCTCTTTCCTCTCTGTACCATCCTCCAAAAGAGCAAAATAAAATTATTATGAAGAATAAATTTATTTCATCCACAACTTCTGTGTAAGAGGTTCATGCAAATTATTTTATATGTGATTTTTTTTTATAGTTGGAAATTAAAAAAAATAAAATAAAACATTTAAATTTTAAAGGTCTAAAATTTGTATAATATAAAATCTTACTATTGAAGCAAGGAAAAATTGTCTGTCTTACATTCTGGAGTTTTTTTGCAGTGCTTGCTGGTAAAATGAGATGCCCAGGGTTTGTCTTGATCCCCAACAGGCATGCTGAAATATGCCTTGTAGGCTTCACACATTTTAGCAGATGCTGTCACAGAGTACTTTTTTGCTCTTGTCTTGAAAAATTAGCCACATACATAGCAGAATGCATATGGAGAATGCTTGCAGCTTCTTTATGTCATCTCTGATAAAATCAGATAGGTCTATGTGTTCACTTAGGCAGCTAGAACTAAACTGAAGTGGTGAGTAGTGAGCACCTGTATATATATTACTATGAAAGTTCAAAAAAATTGTCATAAGTTCTAGAAAGTTCTTGAAAATTCTTGTAAGTTTGAGAAAATTTTCTATCAGCTACTCAGTACTGAATCTACCTGGAATGTTTTGGAAAGTGGGTAAATTTGAACATTTCATTACCTAGGTCACAGAAGCAATGTTTGAAGAGAAAAATAGGTCTTTTTCCATTTACTTTAGGCATATGCAATTGGGAAATAACACTTTCTGCCAAGGAACGAGAACAAGTAAAAATTTTGTTGTATTGTGTAATTTGATGTAGAAAAAGTGCTGTATTTATCTGTGCTAGATGTAAACATGATGAAACTATGCTGTCTTTTCAAACACAACAAAGCTAAAATTTACAGTTCTATAAAAAGAAAAGTTCTTTATTAAAAGATGATATCATAATAAAATTTTTATGAATTTTCAAAGCTATTATTTTGTACAAATATTATGTATAAATAAGTTTTTTTGTATATCCCGTGTCTCATCTTGAAGTTTTTATATTGAATATTTGAGAATTTCTAAAGTTTTTTATGTTATTGATAGATCTTGAGATTATAATTCAGACTTCTGTAGCAATTTTAACAAACATATTTGAATATTTTAAGTAATTGACATCTCAAACAGACATTCCTGAATGAATTTATCTCTCATGAATAAGTAGTCACTTTATTCTCATTTACATTACTTGTGGTTTTTTGTAAAGCTTATTGTAAATAAAATAACAAGTGCTACTTGTTTTAAACCTGCTGTGATTTCTAAACATAAGCTATTTGCTTGTTTATTCACAAGTTAGTTTTATCTATCTTCAAGGTGGTACTTTAAAAAAACAAAAAACAAACAAATTGTATGAACACCTGACGTTGGAATGTTGATTCTATAATTTTTATTCTCAGGTAAAAGCTGTTCTATCAGGAAGTGTAACTGTGAATGGAAAATCAGTGGGGATAGATTATGTCCTGCGGGATAATGATTTGATAGCTAACAAAGTGCACAGGTAAAGTACTGTACTATGTGATGACAGATGAAGTAAGATACTTATTTATACACTCCAAACATTAATCTTGAAAATATTTATTGTATACCAACTTTATTTATGTGGTGTTATGTTTCTTACTTCTTAACCATTTAGGTGGTAATAGTTCTTTTCATGTAAGTTTGTGAAGTTTATTGTTATTTTCAAATTCTAAAGACAGATTACTTTTATTTTTACTGTTCTGAATGTAATAAATCTAAAAATGCATCATATTAAAATCTTATATTGAACTGTTTGATGTTTTTTATCATTATCTTTTTAAAGGTATAGATAAGATTGTATAAATTATTAGAACTTTACTATCAGCAGTTGAATGTTTAAAATAAATATAACTTAAAGGTCAGATGATTTTTTTAAGGTTAGTGAGTGAAAGAGATGTTAAGTAACCACCTTTAAATAAACATTAACAAGAAAAGATGTGTGTTTACCTTATCACATTTCTGTACAAGTTTTTTTATTGTTTACGATCTTTGACATATTGTGCATAGTGATCTTTACTATAATTTTGAATTTACTACTACTACCTTCACAAAATTTAGCAAGCTTTTTAAAAATGCAACAGTTCTGTTGTGGACAAAAGATCAGGTTTTTTTTAGTAAAGTATTTTTAGCAAATATTTTTCTGTGATTTTTTATTTAGTCAATTAAGACTGAGTAATTTGACTGAAAAGTTGAAATAAATGAAAAAACACAGACAACTTTCTGATGCATAATTTACTCTGTTTCAAGTTTTAACCTTATCTATTTTCTGTAAGTTTATCGTTTTATTAATGTATTTATTACTTCAGCATTAATTCTTCAATCTAAAACTTTAATTACTGTGCAGGATAATTTGTGACACAGTTTATGACCCATGTGATCTTTACTAGTACATGCCATAACTGAGCTAGGCCTCACTTTTGATTTACTAAGCTAGCTCTTTAAATACCAATCCTTTAAGCTTGAAACATGCATTATTGGACATAAAATGTTCATCAAGTGCTGGGATAGAAAGCCCTTAACTAAGCTACAAATGGGTTTTAAAAATTTTTATTAGACACTTTGTTGATACTTTTCTGGGAAAATATTCTCTTTTTGTTGGCTCTAAATCTGCGTAAAGAAGAATGGCACGTGGTATAAATAAACTTGTTTGTAGCAATATCAAGATGAGAGGAACCTTAATGGTGGATACCACATGGTTATGTCTCAGCAATTCAAGAAGGTGGAGATTTAGGTTCCAAAAATGATCTTACTACTTCTCATAAAGCTAAACAAACAACCAACCAACTCTCCTGTGGTGATTATACATACATCCATTCACTTTTGACTGTGGCATATCTGATCACTTTTCTTTGTGTTTTATTTTTAGCTTCATAATTGTCACATATTTATGGATCCCACTTCGTGGTGGGTGTTGCTTGCTCAGGTTTATACTTTACTTAGAACCCACACTAGTTTCGAGTAACTATATAATGCTCACTGATGAGATGAGGTGTTTGTCAGACCACTGGCCACTTACCTAGTGGCATGTATAGATAATATATGGACTATATATTGATCAGTTTCAATCACAGACTTCATGAGTAAAGCAAAAGGGGATTTTTTTTCTCATCCCTTTCAACCTTTTGATTACATATATTGGGGTTGGTGTTATTAAGTATGACAGTTTATCCCAGTTGAATCTCCAGTTTAATACATAACATATTGTAATTTTGAATAGCCTGACTGACACTGAGTTAAATGTGAATTGGATTTAGAAGGTAAATACATTTTGATATGTATCCAGTTTACTATACTTTCCAAGAAGGTTGATATACAAAGTTTTTTAATACACATATATTTTAATATATAAACAATAATCACAATTTATAGTAATGGTTATTACAAATAATTATATATGTACAAAAGGTTTAAAACAATATTGAGTCTTCTATCAGGACAGGAACTTCTTTAATATCTTATAGAAAGTTCATAATGAGTGAATTAGTTTTGAGGTGATGTAGATACAGTTCACTTAACAGAGAGCTATCCAGCTCTGTGTTCTTCTCCAGTCACTTGTAAAGTTATCCACCACAGAAGTTTTATAATGTTTTTGTAAAAATACTAATGTCTGATATGAATCCACTGAAGGTAAATGATTTGTAATATTCACAATCTATAAATGTTCTTGGTTATATATTGAAAGTTCCAATTAATAAGTGTTATAACAATCACAGCTATAGCTTCTGAGGTTTATAGCAAACCAGTAATATATACTGTCTCTTGGTGTGTTGCATTGATTATACTTCTGTGTGTAAGAAGAATTTCGTGAAGTTTTAGCTTGCACAACAATACAGGCAATACACTAGTGTTTGTGTACACACATATGTATTGTTGATTCTTACACACAATCCTTTTCAACAGTGTTAGTGAATAGGCTAGTATTTTGCAATACAAATTTAACAACATAAATTATGTGCATTTCCAAATATTGATTAAACTTAAACAAACATCAATATTAAAATAGATATACAATAGTAAGTCTGCCACAGTCAAAACAGGGAATCATCAGTATCCATTGCACAATCTCTGGTGCAATAATCTTACAGACTCTCCAGTGCATTTTTCCACACCTTTTTCCTTCGAGTAAGCATGGAAGTATTTATCATTCTCAGTTGCAAGATGCTAGGGTGGTTGACCACAAAGGTTTTTTTCTGTGTTTTGATATTTACTTTCCAATACTCATGTTTATCCACTCAGCAAGAGGAGGACTAAGTTTGTTAAACTACTTTTAGACAAAGTTCCTTATTCAGTTGATTGTGCATTTCCCCTCGATGGGATTGCACTGGAAGAAAATATTACTTAATCCATTTATGATGTCTTTCACCTGGATGTTTTTTTTCCAGATGGGCTGCACTAGATAAAATATATTATTCATTTTATAGTGCACTTCCCTTGTATGTTTTTATCTGGATGGACTGCACTAGACAAAATACTTCGATCAATTTTAAAATGTTTTTACTCTGGTAGACTGTACTAAATAATAAAACTTCATCAATGGGTCACAGTGTTAAAACCTAGCTTGAATTATCCCTGGATGTTTTTGCCCTGGTGAACCTCATTAGACAATATAACTTCATCAGATGATATAAACAAAGGCCCTACTTGAGTTTCTCCTGTATGTTTTATCTAGGGACTTCACTCAACAGTATAACTGTATATTAATTGTCAAAAACAAATACTATTTCTGGATTTTCCTGTGAATGTTTTTGCCCAGGTGAATTTCAGTAGGCAATATAACTTCATAAGATGATTAAAAACAAAAGCCTTTTTTCAGTTTCCCATGGATGTTTTGCCCAGGATGACTTCACTTGACAATATAACTTTATTAATTGACAAAAACAAATACTCCTTCTGGATTTCCCTGTGGATGTTTTTGTCCAGCTGGATCTCAATAGACCAACTACTTTATTCAGTTGATGTTATCAGATGACCTACTTACATTTCTCCTGAATGTTTTTGCTCGGGTGAACTGCTTTAGACAATTTCTTTAATCTGTTGATGTCTTCATGTGTATATCACATACACAGTTTTCATGCCCTAACAACATATTGTTATTCTGTTTCTTTTGTACTAGTACATTATCAGTCACAATCCTGTGAAAAGTGGTAGATATGTTCTTCAGTGCATTTAACACTACCATCACTTGTCCAATGCTGTAAGTGTTATTGTATTCAGTTATGCCTGTTTTTTCCATTCTGACCATTTTGTATTACTTTTCTGTTTCCTGGGGAAAGAGCATACCTGTCACACTAGTAGTGTGCTTCATTTTCATATCGTAGCACAGCTATTTATTCTCAACTGTCCATTTGGTTTGATATTTGTAAACCTAAACCAGCTTCATCACCTTTGCAATAAGGAATTGTAGCTTGGTGTGAGAGAAGATAAGATCATTTGGAAAATTTACATTCTTTTCAACTGAAAATGAATTTCTAATAAGTATTTGCTTCCTCTCACTGACAATGTTTTTATGTTAATAAATGTGAATTCTCGAAAGTGAGAATTGAATGGGAATAGTAGAGAGATGTTGCTGTGCCGGTACAGATGGTACAATACTATTAGTGAAGAATAGTCTCATGATATGTACCTGTTCAGAAATGGTGCAAAACATTGTGGGGTATAAAGACTGATGCATTAGAGGCAAAAAAAGAAAAGACAATGTTTAGAGGACAAATAAGGATATAGATAGGTTTGTGTGAGAGGAAGTGGTAAGTTCCAATAAAAATAGATTTTAGATTTTAAGTATAAGAAAATGTTAACATTTATCTTCTGGTGTGTCAGTATTTATAGTTTCTGTTTGATTGTTGGCCTATATAAAATAATTAGAAGGGAATGGAGAAAATCTAAAAAAGAGAATCAAAAGGAAGATGTGTGATATGGCATAAAAAATCAATATTAGGTACTTATAGAAGTATTTCCTTTTGAAATTAAGAAGACAAAATGTAGATAATGTTACAACTTTGAATTGTAGGCTGTGTTTAATGCCAAGCTTATTAACATACATAATAGTTTAATTAATTTTGAATCTAACACTTAAAAAGGTTCTGATGAAGTCTTTGACCTAGATGTGCATTTCTTACTATGATGGACTTAGTGTGTCTATCTATGTATGTAACCAAAATAATACAGTGTTGCACAAACAAAATTTCATAAACAAATTTCACAGTTTGGATATTCAATATTCACACAGTTATAAAAATAACTGTGTTTTATGTAACAGTAATTTATTTATAACAGAATATAATTTTGAATAAAACTATTCTCACAACAATAGCATGACTTTCATTAGGACTTTGTGTGAGGGTTTGATTATATCTACATTGAAGTAATTTGTAAATATATAACTAAAGAAATGGACTTCTTAAAATACTTATTTTTCTTTCAATAGAGTTCCATTTTTATTATATACAGAAACATTACAGTTTATATCAACACAATGCAAACACTTTTCCTGTCTAGTACTTTCTAGAAAAATTCTTTTTTAGAAAATGTTCACTTTTAGCATATTTTTTTCAATATAATATGAATACTACAATTTGTACAAACAACTGTCCATAGGGCTGTTCATCTGTTAGTAGAGTTAATTATTATTTTACTGTGACTGAAGTAGCCATAAATGGTTTCTTTATTCTTGGAAAACTATTTGGCCATATTTAGAGTTTAAGCACATGGAAAGTGTGTGTGTATGTGTTAGATGCATAATGTACATGTTCATAGTATCAACTTACACTAAAATATAAAGAAATGACAAAAAATGACCAGATTAATTGTAATAAAATACAAATCTACAATTTGAAATAACTGTTGCTATGAGAGTGAGGTTTGTTATTTTTGCTCCTAAGAAGTTTCCTTTTTTTTTTTAATAACTTTTGATAATCTGAAAACTTCTAAATGGTAACCAACATATTCTGGAATTTCTGAGAAAAAATAAGGTTTTTTACACATTTAGTAATATATATAGGTGTAGAAATTATTGAGGTTTCATAAGGTGATTTTAAAAAACAACATAATTTTGCGAAACTTCATAACACTATAACAATTCTATAAACAAAAATTTTGTTAATTTAAATTCACTAATCTAAATTGGTCTGCTCATTTAGTATTTTGACAGAAATTAATATCTATACCAAAAAACTTTAATATCCACATAGTTATTTAGTTTAACAGCTTAAACATAAAATAATAATGAATATAAACATCTGAAACAGTGGTATCAAGTAACATAAGTTTTGGTTGAAGAGGATATTTATTTTGTGAAACAGAGAAATACGAATACTTTTTTGGTTTAACGTAGCAACTGGAGTCATTATTTTTTTGTCAATATTATAATTGAATGCGATCATAAAATGGTTTCCAGTTAGTACTTGTTTGCATGGATGTTTAATCAGTTGTTTGCATGTGAATTGTGTTTTGTGTAAGCAGTTGTAAATTCTGAAAAGAAGCTGTAATTACTTAGAACAATTTTGAAAAATATTGGTTTATTTTCTTCTATTTTAGGCATGAAATTCCTGTGTTAGGGGCTCCTCTGAAGATCATTCATCAGTCAGATGATTTGGTTGTCATCGATAAACCACCATCAGTTCCTGTTCGTAAAAAATTCTTATGTTCATTTTCAAATGAGAATTTTCTACCAACTATTAGGTTTCTAAATTTTTAAGCCAAGGTTGCTCACAAGATTTGCAGTAACTTGGGGAGAAAGCACTAATTTTTTATTTCATAAGCAAGTGCTACTGTATTGCAGTTTGAAACAAAAATGACGTGTTGTTTATTTATCAGTTTTTTTAAGACAGTGCATATGTGCAAATAGAAACAAATATTCTGCTAAAACTACAAGTCACAACCAGCATCCAAAATTAATGTGAAAGAAGTAAAGGTTAAAAATAATTGTATATTATTTTGAATATAGACAGATTATTTTATTGATTCAAATTGCAAAAAATAAAATGCAAATAAATAAAACAGTTTTCTAGTTTCTTAAGAAAAAGTTATAAATTAAAAAAGAAACATCATTAATTAATAAATAACCTCAAATTTTCTCTTTTAAATTATGTTTGTGTGTTGTGAAAACATTTCATATAGAAACATGAAGTCTCCCTGTTTTTTAAAAGCTCGATATATTGGCACATGGAGTGAGAAGTGACCTTTCCCTGTAATGCTTGGGGACTTGGGTTGATCTTTGAATAACTCACATTATTTACTGTAGTTACTGTAAAATTGTATCTGATTTGTTGCAGAAATCATGTGTTTTGTACCTGAGTTGCTGTAGTTGTTGTGGTATTGTTCCTCATTTCTACTTTTGTATTTTATTTATTGTATCTAATTTAGTATTGTACCTTACTTTCTGAGACTCATACAGTGTTGTGCTTTTAACATTTACTCTGACTTTTGTGGTGTAAGATTTCTCTTGAATAATCTACTCACAAGAAATGAATATTTGTATCATTCTGCTGGAAACTGTTAAATGATTCAAGTTAAGTATGATTATTTTAAATTAGGTAACCCAGTGTTAAAAGCACGAGAACAGAGACTGAACTAAGTTTTACAAAAGCCCACATTGAGTTTTAATATGTTTTTCTGGTGTTCAGAATGCAACAAGTTCTGACATTTGACTGAACAATACGATTACATCTGCAGGTTCATCCATGTGGGAGATACAGACATAACTCTATAGCATTTATTCTGGCAAAGGAATACAATCTGAGGAAGTTGAATAGTAAGTAATAATAATATTTTATATAAGGGTTTTAGAGCAAATATTTGACTAAGACCTCATTTCTTCTACAGTGCTTATCTGTAAAAATAATATTATGATGTGGTTATGTTAACAGTTTGAATTAGTATACTAAAAACAATAAATACTGTATAAATATTATTAGCTAAAGTGTTTATGATCCTCAGTTTATGTCCTTTAAAAGTTTGAATTATTAAGTTTCACTTTGTACTTAATTGTTGAATAGTTTTTAAGTTGCTGTCCTCAGGAACTCAGATGTTGGTACTATAACAATTGTGTCTCCAGAAGAAAGTTTAATTTCAAGATAATTATTGACAGAGAGAGAATCACTATCTAGCCTCAACTTGAGTTGAATATGAGTTACAAAAAGATAAAGTCTAACCACACAGTTAATAGACAAAAGATCAAGAAATGCCAGAAAGAACATGGAAAAAAATGGCTTAATAGCAAAGAGTACACCACAGCATTGTATTTTTTAAATTTTGTTTCTCTGTTTGATGAACAATCTCAGATATGCACTTTGAAGAGAAATGTGCATAACCCTATTGCAACAGACTTTTGTATTTGTGTGAAACTGTGATAATCATGTAACCATAGTGGTAAACAGATTATAATACTGAAAGTACTTAATCTACCTTCACAAAATTTGGTATGCTATCAGTAAACATTAAGTCTTTTGTAGACAAAAAAATAAGAATTTAAGTCTTTTTACTGAAATATTGTAAACAATTAAATAAACTCAGAGTGTTGACTCCTCCATGTACAAAGTGATTTTCATGTTAAGACTAAAAATACTTTTATTCATCTGAAAATTTTCATATTTCACTTGCATAATCTCTAAAACCTTCTAAATAAACAAGTTTTTTTTTTCCCCCAAAAAATGTTATTTTTTATACTATAACTACATGCATGGTTGGTTGATTTTACTGATCTCATAACCACTATACAAAATTCGGAAATAATTCTGAATTATCCTTTTTTCTTCTTGGAATGACTTCAGATTGTGACAGGAATCCATCATTGTTTATCCTAACTAAGAATCCTGCCACACAAATTGTGAATGACTGGGGACAACCCTCCAAGCACAGCTCACTCCCTATATATTAATTGTAAAATCATCACTTCTCAATTTGACATTCACATGTGCAGACATGTTAAAATTTTGCTCATGTCAGTGATTAATATTTCACTTGTTGACAATTATTTTTCTCTTGTTTCTACTTATTTTGTGGCAGACTTAGGTTTTTGATTCCCCCTCCTCTTCCTTTCCATATTATGAACTCAGAAGTTTATATTACTTTGTTTGGTGAAGATCCATTTGTTCTTAATCCTGCTAGACAGATTATGATTGTGATGTTGGATTTCTCTCTTTCTGTCAAGGAGGTGTAGGCCACAGTATGTCAGAATTTGAAGCCATATATATATATATATATATGCAGCTTGGTTTCTTCTGACCCAGGGATAAATATTTTCCTTGGGGATTGTGTTAAAGATAACAATTTTGATAGCTTTTTTTCTTAACCTGCTTTTGCTACACCCTCTCAATCCTGTGCCATTGAGCTACCTCATCCTTCTTGGATATGTTGTCTCAGGGTTGTCTTTCGTTACTTTCTCTTGTATCTTTTAAATCCTCTCCTTCTTTGCCCTGTTATGAGCTTACTTCTGTTTATTTTGTTTTCTTCCTTCCTCAGATATTCAAGTACATGCAGACTGGCTTCTCTCACCTTTGTGCTGGAGTCAGCATGCCTCATCCTTTTTGTTTGGTATACACACATGCCTTGATCAACCATCAGTCTGAGTTCCCTTTTCTTGAACTTCAGACTTTGGAATACCTTATACAGGCAAGCGAGTCAGATCTTTTCTCTTCTCTTTGCTTTTCCCCTTCCCAATTCTCTCATCTTCATTTTACCCTTAATACTCTACTATGATATCTTTTATCTATCCACCATTCCCCTGAGGGAATGTTTGGTGGATACTCATTCTCTTGTCTTTTCAACATTAATCGGTTATCTTTTGCTTTGTCTCACCATGCATGGTTGATTTGTTGTTGACGTCTCAGGCACGTTTGCCAGATTTCTATTTTTGTAAACTTCAGCTGGCTCCTTTCCTTTGCCAGTGTGTTTTTTGTGGATCCTTATTTCTTTTTGAATCTTTTATGAAGGATGCATGCTGCCACTTCTCCATTTCATCTTTGGTTTCCCATCTTTTGCATTCTTTTCCTGCATTTGTAATTGTATCTCATCCTGTCCTTTTCCTTTTCTCTCTGTGTTTCTGCTGTGGTCCATTTGTACTCTCACCATCATCTTTCCCATTCTTGAAATGAATGATAACTATCTCTTGGAGCATGTTTCCCCAATGGCACCCATTTGTTGCAGATTGTTGGGTCCTTTGGGTGTTGTCAGGGGACAGGATCCTCATTTTTCCTCTCCTCCTCCTTTACACCCAGTTTGTTGCCAGTATCTGTTGGAAGAAGTGGTTTAATTTGCCTCTTTGGGTTTTTATACCTGTATGTTTGTCATATCAAAGAAAATGGGGGATTGGTATTGATTGATCTGTTGGGCCTCAGTTGTTTCAGTGACCTTCCTCATTTTACCATGGAGTCCTTTCTTGTCTTTTGGTGATCTTTTACTCTTGGTTTATGGATGACCAAGAAAGCTTGCACAATTTAATATTTGAATGTTTAGTTTTTGTGGCTTAGAACAAATCACTTAAACACTATTAAGTGTTAAATGATCTGTATTTCTTTTTAAACCTTTAGTACTTCATCGATTGGACAGGTTAACCTCTGGATTACTGATGTTTGGGTTGAAAGCTGACAGGGTTAGGAACATGATGGATCAAATACGAGAAAGACAAGTCAGCAAAGAATATGTTTGTCGTGTGGATGGTAACTTCCCTGAGTCAGTGTTATATTGCTAAACATTTCTCAACACAGTGACTTTTAAAGTTAAATAAACAATGAATATTCTGCCTTTGGTTGTCTTAAAAAAGTTAATAGTGTCCTTTTTCACTTAAGTTACTGCAGTTTCTAAAATAAATCAATATTTGGAGACCTGATTTCTTGCATAAATTTTTTAACCATTTTACCAGAAATCCTAAGATATATAGTGTTAAGAATGTTATTTTAGAAAACAGATAATTGGAAGATAAATGTAGTAAATGTCCAAGGATAATTACTAATGAATTATGAATTTGAAAAAACATTATTTTTTTTGTCACTCATGTTAACACATATTTACATACAGATAGATTGCTGTTTTTATAAACATAGAGAATTATAGTTTCAAACCTTATAAAAAGAAAGAATTGGTCATAAAGCTTATTATGGAATTATTTCTCAATACAGTCTTGTATAGAAAACATGTATTGAAGCTAATTGTGTTAGTTTAAAAAGTACCAAGCTTTCAGTGTTAAAACAAGTTCTACTGTAAACATTTGGTATGTAAATTTACTAATGTTTATTTTCTTAGTCATAAAAAAAAAAGATGGCATGCATTGTGTATTCTTAGAAGATTCAGTAAATTACATACTTTGAAAACAACTGTGTGTTTATAAAGGAAGGTTAATTGAGAAATCATTATGTTTAGTTTACAATAAAGAATCACTGTGGTAAATAATAAAAGCTTTTATCTTTATCTTTCAGTCAACCTGTTTGTTGTATTGAACCCATTGAAGTAATATCTCACAAAATAGGAGTATGTGTTGTAAGTCCTTCTGGTAAAAGTTGTAAAACAGAGTTTTCCAAGCTTAGTTATAATGGAAAGTCAAGTGTTGTAATGTGTAAGTACTCTAATTTGTTATTAAATAGATTCGCCTATTAGATGTGGAAGTTATCTTTATAGAAAAGAAGTTCTTCAAACTGTTATTTTTTTATGGGTCAGAAAGAGCAATATTTATTTGTCAGTGTTTTCTGCAAGTACTAACATAGCAGAATGAGGCAAGACATTGTTTTTATTCTGATTAGTAAACTTTTGTTTAGACTAATTGTGTTATTTCAATGTTAATTGTAAGTTGTTTTGTTTGTTCAAATCCTTATAATGAAAATCAAAATATTTTATAAAATATTTTAATTTGTAATTAAAAAACATATTGTTTTTTACCCATAGAACTTTTACCTTTAGAAATATTGTTCTCAATACTAGTAACAGAATGATGCGAAAATGAAATATAAAAATTTAGATATAAGAATATAAGAAAGGACTCAGCAGCAGAAGGCCATTTGATTAATTGAATTTACCTTACATTATGTCATCTTATTTAAGGAATCAAAGAGGTAAAATCAGATTTTTCTCTCAGGTCGTCCAATAACAGGTCGAATGCATCAAATAAGAATACATCTGCAGTATCTAGGTAAGTGTTTAATCTTATCATATCAATATTTCATTGATTATTTTGTGGAAGTGGAAAAAAAGAAAAGCTATGAATAACTTTTTCCAAAACTCACCCCTGCGGACACTTGTGGCTATTAATTACTCAATCCTGGTGGTCAAGTAACAGCTGTAAGTGTCAGTAAGAGTAAGTGTTAGTGGAATTACATTTTCAGCTTAAAAAACATTAACTTATAATGCTTTTGCTTAAAAATGTCTTTGTGTTCAGATTACGTTTAGGGATACATTCAACTTTTATTCAAGCAACTTTGTATTCTCTAAACAGTGCAACAAAACTATCTTTAGATAATATCCTTCCTTACAAGGCATCTAATTATTTTATATAGTTCTTAACCTAATTATGATTCATGAGATTTAAAAATGTGAAGAAAGTAAGATTTGTATTAATTATTACTTATTTGTGGAAACTTAGAAATTTATAAACGTTTTATAGTGTTTATCCCATATTAAATTTTGTACTTAAAACGTTTGTAGTGGAAAAGTGTAATTATTCAATGAAAAATAAATACTTTCATATGGTTTTATGGGTTGAAACTTTCTTAAAATGAACCATTTCTGTAGCAGTGTTTTGAGGCTACATAAACATTTAACAGTATTGTTATTTTTAAAATACTTTAAGTTTTAACAGTTAATTATGAGTAGGAAGTGTTATGTTCTGTTACTTGTACTTCTTAACTGTAGGACATCCTATAGTGAATGATCCTTTGTATAACCATGAAGTGTTTGGGCCAAACAAAGGGAAAGGAGGAGATTTGGGAAAATCAAGGGAACAGGTGAGAGATTTTCATTGTGAAAATTAAGCTTGTTTCTGGTCTGGTATGGAAATATAACCACATATTGAATAAGTACAAAATCTATAATTGGGGAGCTCTAAATACCACAGTACATTATTGAGTGACTGCAGTACAGTAACTGTATAATGCTATATGTTTGGTAACAACTAGAGAATAGAGAAATAATGTATGTTTAGTGACTTACTGTATTTTTCCCTAAATATATATTTAAAAAAATGGCTGGTATGGGTAGAAAAAGCACTAGTAGAGGAGCGAACAACATTCCAAGCTTCTTTGGTCATCGTCAGGTTCGTAAAGAAAGAAAGGGTTACTGACCAGTAGCTGACCACATGTTTGAAGGCAGTTATGTAATTGAGTGTAGGAATGTATAGGGCGTGTTTAGATGTTGGATATATTTATTAACATAGATGTAAAGGAGTTCCTTTGTATTGTTTTATTTTGGGCTTGAGTTGTTATATAAGTAAGGCTTTTTTTAATTTTGCGTTTGTTTCTTTATTTAGTATTTGAGTGTTTTCTGTGGTTATGTTGTGTTTATTTGACTTGCAGTGTTTGAAAACGTGTGAATGTGACTTTTTATGTTCTTTGAATCTGGTTTCCATTTTCTACTTGTTTCTCAATATAGAAGTCGTGGCAGTTATCACATTGTATTTTATAAATAATGTTGGTGTGGTGTTTGTCAGTGTAGTTTTTACATAGTATAGACCTTAGTTTTGTGCCTGGTTTTTGAATAAATTTGGTATTAACTGAAATGTCATTTTGTTACTAATTTTCGCCAAATGTTGGTTATTTTTCTTCTGATGACGGGAATATATGGTATGCAGCAGTATATGGTTTCATGATGTTTTTAAATCGTGGGGTATATTTACTTTTGTTAGTTGATTTTGGTTTTAGTCTAGGTGTGTGTGTATCATGGAATATAAGAAAATTATAAGGAAAATAATACATCTATTTGCATGAAATATACATACAGAAAACAAACAACTATAAAAACATTTAGATGTAAATCTTTCAAAAAATGTATCAAGTAAATAACATTCAGCTAGATGTTTATTGTGTGGTAGATTCATAAGCATGGTGTGTCACAAAGTGGTACATCACAGTCAAAACAAAAGTATTTGCTTTCTTCTCAGGGTCTTTTACCTTTTCTTATCAGTAGCTGGCTTCACAATTACCAGCTTGTGCTGCTAGCCTTTGGTGAAACATAGAATTAGTGTAAAATAGATAATCAGTGATGACGAGAAAACTCACTTGTAGAGAAATGTATATGTAAAAACGGCTGGTTTGGGTTGAGAAATTTTTCATGTGGAGGAGTGAACAACGTTTTGACTTTCTTTGGTCATCGTCAGGTTCGTTTTCTTTCTTTATGAACCTGACGATGACCAAAAAAGGTTGAAACATTGTTCGCTCCTCCACATAAAATATTTCTAACCCCAACCAGCAGTTTTTACGTATGTAGTATAAAATAGAATTTCAGTTTAACAACAAGTGTTCTTGGGTGAAAATCTTTCAGAATATAAACATTACGATTTAATTCGTTATAACAGCTACTTACAAGACTGCTTGGGATAACCAGGGAAGTATCAGGCTAAGCATATGAAATGTTTGATTTTTATGTGCAAATTTGAAACTCAATTTTTAGTGGCTGAAAGAGAACCATTCTTGTAAATTTCTCAGCATAATATAGTGTGTTGTCTGGTTCATTTCAAACTCACTTTATTTTTCTTATTTAAGAAAGTAAATCGTACTTATATTGATTTTTGTCACTGTGATAAAATTTATATTAATATAATTTTCTGGTATGAGTTCAAGCTTGGCCACAGTGTGGTGACAGCAGCTTGTAATATCAATCATGCATTTGGTGATAGCACAGCTAATGAGTACAAAACACAGCATTGGTTTAGGAGATTACACAAGCTTTTAAAATGAGCCTCGAGGCTACCCTCAGACAGCTATCTTAGTTGAATCAGATACCTGACAAATAGTGAGAGAATTTGCTGAAGAACTTAATATTCATTATTCAACAGTTTCCCAACATCTTGAAGCAATTGGTAAGGTGAAAAACATAATAAATGGGTACCGAATGAACTGACTAAAAACCACCCAACAAAACAAACGAAATTTGTTTCTCAAAATCAGCTCTTCACTCTAAGAAGCTTATAGTCAGTGTTTGGTTGTCATTAGCAAGTGTGATCCATTATGCATTACTAAACCCAAAAGAAACAGTCACAGCAGAGAAATGTTCGTGTGAACTTGAAATTATGCATCAAAGTTGTCATTAAAACATCCAGTGGTAGTCAATCACAGTGGACCCATACTTCCAGCAGTAGACAGTCACATTGGACCCATACTTCCAGTAGTAGACAGTCACATTGGACCCATACTTCCAGTAGTAGTCAGTCACATTGGACCCATACTTACAGCAGTAGTCAGTCACATTGGACCCATACTTACAGCAGTAGTCAGTCACATTGGACCCATACTTACAGCAGTAGTCAGTCACAGTGGACCCATACTTACAGCAGTAGTCAGTCACATTGGACCCATACTTACAGCAGTTATCAGTCACAGTGGACCAATACTTACAGCAGTTATCAGTCACAGTGGACCATACTTCCAGCAGTAGTCAGTCACAGTGGACCCATACTTCCAGCAGTAGTCAGTCACATTGGACCCAATACTTCCAGCAGTAGTCAGTCACATTGGACCAATACTTCCAGCAGTAGTCAGTCACATTGGACCAGTACTTACAGCAGTAGTCAGTCACATTGGACCAGTACTTACAGCAGTAGTCAGTCACATTGGACCAGTACTTACAGCAGTAGTCAGTCACATTGGACCATACTTACAGCAGTAGTCAGTCACAGTGGACCAGTACTTCCAGCAGTAGTCAATCACAGTGGACCCATACTTCCAGTAGTAGTCAATTGCTGTGGACCCATAGTGCTTCATGATAATACTCAGCCTCATGTCTTACTCGTTACTATACAAAAACTAAATGAATTTCAGTATGCAACTTTACCTCATCCCACATATTCACCAGATATTTTCTTTACAGATTATCACTATTTTAAACATTTGGACATTTTTAAAGGATAAAACATTTGCTTACCAAAGATCAATTGAAAATGCCTTTGAAGACTTCATTGCAATTAAATGATGTCCAATTCTTTAATGATGATATTTATAAGCTTAAAATTCATAGACAGAAATGTATTGAGTTGAGTCTAAAGGAACTTATTTTGGTTAAATAAATTAAACAAAAAGATGTACTTAGTTCACATTTTCATTTAAAAATTTGACATTTCTTTTGCAACAGTAATAAGAAAACTGAGAGACGTGCTTATTAACTTAGCTGTGATATATCATATAAATGAATGTTATAAATAAATAATTCCTTTGTAATAAAGTAGATGTGAAGCATGGTATAGTAAAAATGCTGTTGTGGTGTAGCATATTATTTATGTTAGTAAATGTGAATGATCACAAGTTCAACAAACAAACAGTTATTAAATAGCACATATTGAAACTTCTGTTAAGTTTAAACTTACTTATGGGGTTTCTGTATGGTAGTTACAGGTTCTCTAAAATGAGAGTTAAACAAAGTAATTTAAACTGAAATATAAATATTGTATTTAACCTCACCTATGTCTTCCAAAGTTTCCTGTGTAAGAAAAAATTTCATCCTGTTTTTGTTCATTTTAACACAGCACTCTTCTCAGATGAAAACTTAAAATTATTTAATGGTGTTGAGATGGGTTTTCCTACAGGTAGGGGTCAAAGGATATATCATCACATTTGTTGACTTATATTTAAAATTTTATTGAACTGCTGTGTTATGAATCTATGTCAATAAGTTTGACATTAAACTGTATATTAAGATTCAGATTTTAGTATTACACATTAGTTAATTTCTTAATTTAAAAGTAAATATTAAGCTGAAATTCCTAAATATTAGTTTCTGTGTGCTGTTTGTTATGTTTTATCACACTACATTTTATGATGCACACAATACAACATCAATAGTTTTTTTATGAATTATAAACTTAAGTTATCAATATTTACAGGCAAGAATATGACAGAATAACTTCTTATTTTTTTATTTGCTGAGATATTCTATCTAGTGAATCAGCCACAGAGGATCCTCCCCTTCTTCGATTTTTGGAAGTACTTGTTTATATGCTCTTCATGACATTTGTCTAACCAATTGAAAGTTCAGGTTTGCTCCATGTGACTTCCTCAGCCTTTATAAGATTTCTGGTGCTAAATAATAGTCTTTTTAGTTTGAAGTTTGGAGAGTAGACGTAAGACAAAATGGTGATTGGATATATTTTAGACCCAAATACAGTTTAGCTAGTAACCTTGATAATTCAGTGGAATTCTGTGGTATTGATACAGTAATTTATAATATTTTGTTATTTCAAAAGCATATATAAAACATCTTTTACATGTGAAATTCAACAAGACTTAGTAATTTAGGGCAAGCAGATACAAACTTCATAACACTAAAAATCATAAGTTGTAGTAGAAATCAGTTTTCTACATTCTTTTATTTGTTGTTTTAAGCTTGAAGAACAGTAATTTAAATTTAAGAACTTCTGTGTAATTCTAGGACAGTTATACTTTGTAACAGCCAGTTTTATGCAAATGAATACAGTAAAATGAGATGCACATGTGCAACTTCTTCAACACTATTAGTCAGAAATGGCAGAAAGGTTAGTAAATCAAAAATAATAAATATAAATAGATTTACACTGTTATGAGACTTAAGGTATTTAGAACAAACATCTATGGTTTAGGAGCAATTGCAGTTATCTTAGAATGCAAAAAGCCTAATTTAAATGTATTTCCTAATTTTTTCAGTGGGTGTGAGGCTAGTCAAATAGATCCAATCTGTATAGAGTTAGGGTAGAGAAAATAATAGATGTAGTATAAAGTTTTTATAAAAAATAACTTTTGATAAATATTTAGGAGGTTATAGATGTTATGCAAGTGAAACTTGACACATTTCAGATAAAGTATTTTTAATCTTAAAATCAAAATTACTTTGCGTGCTGGATATCCAGTATTCTGAAGGAAAATATCTTGTGACAAATATCAATGCCTAATTAAAAAACCTGATATTTTGTGTACAGAAGTTTTGTAATTTTTATTTGCAGCGTGGGTCTGGCATAGTTTTATGGTCTTGGTATTTTTACATGTTTTACATTAATTCTTGTATGCTGAATCCAAAAATGATATTGAATTTTCTTCAACGTGTACAGATTTTAACAAAAAAATCATAAGTACTTTTACATAAGTTAATCATTTTCATTAAAAATTAGTCACATTTTTGTCATGCTTAAAACACCACAACATGTAGTTTTGAAACTAAAATATACAGATTTCACAAAAAAGTCAGGATGATTTTAGATACTTGTTTGTTATACATCAGTTTGTTTGTATATTTGTTAACAAATGTAATATTACAATGTTTGTTGCAGTGATGTAAATAATAATTTGATCTAAGTAAGAGTATTTTCACATCCTGATTTATAGAAAATCCTTATATGATAGAAAAAGATTAATATTATTTTCAAAATCCAGGTGACTGAATTATGGAAAATCTGGTAAAAAACCAAAACAACACTTATAGACTTTAATTCATAGGTCTGTGTAAATTGCAAAAGTTTCTGAGGTATGGATACATATAAAGAAATAAAGTATGACTATTCTCATGGATAATTTGGTGGTTACAGGCTGGGTGAAATCCACCCATCCCATAGTCAAAAAAATTAATGTGTGATTTGTATTTGTAGTAAATGGGATGAAAACTAATTAGCAGTTTGACGGTTAATGTAATACAACTTGTATGTAGTATCTGAGAGACTGAAATATCACTTTTTGTGTAATTGAAAAGCTAAAATAATTTATGTGTAGCAGAGAAGGTGATATCCAAATATTACATGATTAGTAACTAAACTGTGAAGTATGATGTGTTATTTAGCTGAGAAGATGTGTTATTTAAAAACCAAATGTTTGGTAATAAAACAACAATTTAGTGTTATGTATAGTGTGTATGAGGCATGATATTCAAGTGTTACATGTTTAATAACTGAACAATAGGGAAGTATTACATTTTATGTAGCTGAGAAGGTATAGTATTCAAATATAACATAGTCAGTAATTGAAAACTGTGAAGTGTTATGTATCGTGTAGCTGAGAAGGTGTGATATGATATTTAAAGCTGAGTAATTAGATATATTTGATAGCCCTATTGTCTATAGGTTTGGTCATCTTGACCAACCTGGTAATCATCAAGTAATCTGAGTGTATCCCTACTATAATCTTTAACCCTTTCCAGAATGTTTGTTGACTTACATTCAAAATTTTATTGAAGTATAATTTCATAATACCAAATTTATTGACATAGATTTGTAAGATAATACTTCAATAAAATTTTGTTGTAATTTAGTTGAATTCAAATTTTAGTATTGTGCATTACTCAATTTCTGAATGTAAAAGTAAATATTTAAAAAACACAATTAAACATTTATTTTTGTGTGTCACATGGTATATTGAATACAGTGCTGGTTCTAATTAGATTTTTGTTATGCCAAAATACCAAATGTGTAGTTTTATATGATTTAGGAGCTCAAATTATCAATATTTAAAAGCTAGAATGTAAAATAAGAATCTCATTTTTTAAAAATTTTGTTGAGATATGGTTTACGTGCTGAATCAAACAAAGTGGCCCTGTTTAACATTGTTCACTTTTGGAAATGGTCCCTTATATATACTTACTTCAAGATATGACGTGAATAACTAATGAAAATCTAATATTCTACGAATGGTTTCCTCAGGCATTTTAATTTGTTAAAGAGGTCACATTATTTTTTGAAAACAAGATTTCAAGGAGGTAGGTTGTATCTTTAGTGTGCTTGAAATGTTTTCTTAGAACAAAATGCAGCCTAGTTACTAAGCTTAATAAATTATAGTGGAACTCTGTGTAATTGATGTAGTAATTTATGATTTTTTTTTTTTTTTTTGTTATTAAACAACACATATAAAACCTGAAGAAAATTATTTTATATGGTATCCTCCATGTGGGAAATTTTAAAAGGCTTAGCAACTTATGTCAAGCAGCAACTCAGTACAAAGGTTGCAACTTGAGGAGATAATTGTTTGCTTTACCTGTATATTTACTGTTCTATATTTTAAGAAAAATAAGTTTAATAACTTATTCCTAAATATTAATAATCATTGTACATATATAATGCATAATAATTGAACTTTAACTGTATATTACAAAATACCAGTCCACTAAAACATAGTGGGTCACTTTGTAAAGACTGAAAGTTAGGTATGATATGATAATATGATAATAATAATAAATACATATAAATGTATAGTTATGAGACTTAAACTACTTAGTTTAAACATTTATGTTTTTCTGTTATAATTTGATGTCATCTTACTATAAACGAAGCATAATATTTACTTATTTCCTAGTTTTTTTTTATGGTATTTACCATATGTGTCAACTCAATTGAACCTGTACAGAGATTTATTAGTAAAAATAACAGATAAAATATAAAGTTTTTTTCTTAAGAAATATTTGATAACTATCTGGTCATTATAAAGATTATGCATATGAAATTTGAAAATTTTCTGATGTATAAAAATATTTTTAATCTTAAAATGAAAATTACTTTGTATGTTGGACAGACAACTTAAAAAAAATGCATGAGAAAAACATTGCTTAACAAACCTTAAGACTTCATAAAAAGAATGTTATATTTTGCATATGAAAGCCTTGTAATATTTATTTATAATCTGTCCAAGTTTCTTAATGTGTGCTTAATAATTTAAAATTTAAAGCATGAAAACTATAACAACAAAATGGTTACTAGGTCAGTACTAGGGAATGAACCCATACAAAAATTAAAATGTAGTATGTGTATCTTCACCAAATTTAACAAACGTTTTAGTAAACATACAAGTCTTCTGTACACAAAAAAAATATGTTTTTTAATTAAGTATTTTTATAAACGAATATAAACAACATTAAAGAACAGTAAGGCTGATCTATCCACTAAATTAATCTAAATTTTTAAAAACAGCTCAAAACCAGCCCTTATTCAAATATTTTTCTCTTAAATTACCTGCATTTTCTGCATCAATGAACTACCTGTACCAAGGACTTGACCACCTTGATAGAAAAATAAAGCTGTTTTAACTGCAGATGACTCCTTCTCTTCCAAAATTTATAATTGTTCTCCTAGTCTTAATATTTCTTCTATTGAATATGAAAAAAGAAATTGTGTTAACACTATCAGTAACTTTAAGAATTTTAAACACATTAGTCAGATCTCCTCTAACTCTTCTTTTTTCAAGATAAAACAGGTTTAGAGATTGTAACCTATCCTCATGTAATAATTTTTCTGCCCAAACAATCATATTAGTAGCTCTCCTCTGAACCCTTTCCAACAATTCAGTGTTTCATATATGGTAATATACAGAACTCAAGACTGAACACAATACATCAGATGTCTCTTAACCAACAACCTACACAATGAACTTATAACCTGTTTTCACTTGCATTCAGTATTTCTGTAAAAACAACCTAAAATCCTATTTTTCTGCTACTGACAACAGCTTGGATGGCTTAAGAGAATGATCAAAAAGAACAGCAAGATTATTTTCTTCAAAAAAAAGTGTTAAGGTTATTCTCATAAAAATTATCCTTATAATTGGAATTGTGATACTTTCATGTATTCCTTGCATTTATTATAACTAAAATCCGTCTGCAACTTATTTGCCCCACAAACTAAATAATCCAAGAATGTAAGGCTGTAGAATCCTTCTCATAGCCATCAACATCAAAAACTATAATGTCATTAGCAAATATAAATAATCTATTGACCATTTTCTCATCTATGTCATGGATGTAAATCAGAGAGAGCAAAACTCGTAACTAATGTGATCATCTTATTTAATTTTGTTTTTGTATAGCAACTGTTCAGGTTTATTAATATTGCATAAACCTTCATCAGTAAAAACTGAAATAAAAGTAGAATTTAATAACCTAGCCATCCCATAATAATCTTGTATTAGCCCAACTCTCATCTTAACATTTTACTTATGCTTAGTGTATTTAAAGAAATACTTTCTATTTGTTTTTTTACATTTTCAGCTGATCATTTTCATATAGTTTTCTGATTTTGTAGTTTTCCATTTAACCAACTCTTTTAATCTTTTATCATTTTTCAAACCTCCCATCACAGAAATAAGTTTATACTTCTTATAGCCTGTCTTGAACATTTACAAATTTATTTAATTTATTTTTTTCACATTTAACAGGTATCTCCAACTAATTTAGTTGCCTGATTTGCAGCAAATTATTCTTGTCTTATCTCTTTTAATTTTTTTTTAATCTTAAACTAATATCCACTTCTTATTTTTAAAAACATCAAATCTAATTGAGCAGTGATCACTTTCACCCAGATGTTTCCCAAACTCTGTCCTATCAACCATTTCTTTATTAAAAATTTACATTATACCTGATATAGCACATTTTGTACATTTTTAATAAAGAAATGATTGATAGGATAGAGCTGAAATAGCATTATACCTTGTAAATTTCATAACTAATTGTTCAAGAAAACCAAACCTGAACAGTTTAAAAATCTTTTTCTCTTATGGCTTTTAACTTTTCCTAGTCTGTATGCCTGACATTAAAATCTGCCACAACTGTAACCTTATTTCAGTTTAAATTCTTTATCTCTGTATAGAGTTTGTCAGTTTCATCACTTTTATTTGGTAGTCTAAAGCAGATTCTAACTAAAAGCCTTCTTCACTTATAACCACCAACAGAAACTCAAACAGATTTAATTTTATTGATATCACCTTTGTTATCCTCAACGTGAACAACTAACTTACATTTTACATATAAAACCATTTCCATTCCCTGTTTTTAGTACTTTATCCTTATGAAAAAAACCTGTAATCATGTATTTCAGAGAAATTCCTTTTATCGTAAGTGTTTACGTTCAGCCAGATTTCAGTTATTCTCATTGTATCAGAATCCTTTGTTCTTATCATTGCTCTAAAGTCATCCATTTTATTAATGATTTATCCATGAATATATAAATACCACTTGAATTCCAGGAGATTTTCAACCTAAGATTAAAAATACTTTTTTTTATCTTTTTATCTTGCAGTTTTATTTGTATAATCTCTGAAATCATATAAATTAATATCATATGTTTTTTAAATAAAGTTTTATATCTTATCTGTTGTTTCTTCTACCTTAACTTTCTTGATTTTGCAACCATTATGAAAACAAGAAATTTAGTATTTGTGTTTGGCATCTTAATTTTCTGCTGTTAACCCACTGATGAATTTTTTTGAGTTTACTTCTTTGTAATTATGGCATTAGTACATAAAATAATTTAACTTTCCATGAAGAATACACATAAAACAAATAACAATAAAACAAACAAAACAAAAAAAAGATCCTATAACTTACAACTTAATTGGCTTTCTAAATAAAGCATAAGTGCCTTAAAATAATTCACTTGGTTTTTTGATTTAAACTTCCATTTATGGAGTAAAATAACAAAAAACATCTCTTCTAAGAACAAAGTAGTATTTTACATCTTTTGGTAAATTAAAACTGTGCTTCTCTTAGTTTATAAATGATGTAATAGAATGGTTGGAGAGAATTATTTGAAGAGCAGATTCAAGAAGTGGGCTTGACTTTTTAATTTCTGTCTCCAGAAATGAAGACTACAAAAATCAGGCATTGTCTTAGTAACATTTACAATGAGTAATTTAAGTTAAATTCAGGACATCAGAGAGAGATGATGAAAAACAGAGAATGGGCAAGATTTAGAGACAAATACCATGATTCTGAAATGAGGAAAGATTGAGGATATATTTAATTATTTCCTTTTAAAATTTAGAAATTAACATTTATTTAGTACATATATTTGATTTACTAACCACATTTGGATGCTAAGTTTATTTGTATGCATTGGTAATAAAGTAGTTTAAATACATTTTGAGTGCAACTGTGCAAAAAGTTGTGATGTGCACTTTCATGTACATGTAACGAGAAGATTAATTTATTACATTTGATTAATTATTATAGTATTACTCAAACTTTAGTACATACAAGAAGAAAAAAGGTGCTAGTTGGATATCTTTCCTCTAGTTATCAGTTCAAAATCAGTGCCTCACGGTGTGGATTCCTGTACATGTGAGGGGACCTTCCAGAGTAGGTTCTACTCTTTCAGTTTGCCTCCTCTGGGGTCTGAACATCCACACATGTGCTTGCTGTGCATGGTGATCTGTGAAGGAGAGGTAAGGATCCTGATGGTTGAGGAGTCTAATCCTAACACACCACTTTGGCCTTGAATTCCTGTAGATGGGTGGTCCCCCTAGGGTCAATTGACTGGTCCACTTGGGCTAGGATCAACCAAGTACCAATGTTGGATGTTTTCAGCGGGTTTTGTATACATTGTATTTGATGCCAGGGTTTGGGTATAGTGCTCACAAAACCCTGGTAATGCTGCAGTGTCCTTGTTTGGCATTGTAGTACATCCCCTCGTAGGGCTTTATGGTGGGTGGGATCAGTGGACACTGAAATATTTCTTTTTTTATGGAATCCCCAAAGAAACTTAAATAAAATAGTGAAAAACAGTCCACAGGTAAATGACCACATCTTGAAGATTCTGAGCAGCAATCTTCAACTTCTTCGACACCTGTACCTCATTTTTGATATTACATTCTTTATCAGACAAATTTTTAAGGTAAATGTCTTCCTCTTTTTTTATACAGATGGGACTAAAGGGACTTGCTGTCTCTCCTAAGATGGTCAGAAAGTTACATTTTGGTGACATCCATTTCTAAACACAGTGAACTCTTCTTGTATTCAAAGGCCATTGGGGATATTCCCATTGAGGTTACTCTCCATGCTACTTTGAGTTTGTCATGAGTTATTGTTGAGAGGGATTTGAAGAGCATCCTCGAGTCAAAGATCCTTGCTGGTTTCTCTACTCGAGGAGTTTCTGCAGTGAGGCATATCTTCGCTCGCCTAGATGGAGTGATGATGTCGACCAATATCCTCATTCTGACGTTTACATCACCATATCCACCTGCCACCATCAAGGCAGGTTATCTAAATTGTGAAGTACAGCCATATATTTTGAACCCTCTTAGATGTTTTCAATGTCAGCAGTTCGGTCACTCAAAGACATCATGTCATGGTTCCTTGATTTGTGCTCATTGAGGTAGCAGGGATCATGATGCGTATGAGTATAAAATAGATCCTCATTGTGTTAATTACAGAGGTACAGCATTTAAAAACGGTTCTCAACATTTCTCACCCTGAGTCTCAAAAGTTACTGTCCACCACTACATCTCGGACATATTCTGCTGTGCTTCATTCCACTGGTGCAGTGGAAGTGCAGATAGATCTCTCTATGCCTCTGAAAGAATCATTCCTAAACCATGCAAAAGGTCTTTTGCCCTCCATGGTTAAGAAAGTTAATGAATCAACATCAACACCTCTCTCTCTCCCTACTGTTTCTTCCATCGGATCTCTGGATCCACTTTCTTTGGTTCTGGGTTTAGGCGTTTCCTTTGGTCTATCTTCTCTGGCCTTGAAATGCAGAATGGTTATTTGTTCATACCATCATTTGCTGGAATCTTCTTTTGATGACAGAGACCTGTCCAGTAAACCCAGGGAGAGATCCATGGAGGTCGATAGACCTCCTCTTAATAAAGAGAATGAAAGGAAGAGACATGATCAAAAACAGAAGGGCTCTTTGCCTAGTTCTCCTCCATGTAAATAAAATTGACCACATTGATATAGTAGAACTGTTGAGATTTCCATCCTAATTTAAGTTATATCAAGGCACATTTGATTCCTATCATCTTTTGTGTCTTTCATTACAGGAAACATTTCTGAAACTTGCCGATACAGTCACCTTTTGGCAGTTTCCTTTGTACAGAAATGAGAGGTTGTGTGATGGAAGAGTGCATGGAGGGGTGACACTGCTGGTCGATCAACATGTACCCACCCTGTCTTTGTCACTCGACATCCTTGGAGGATGTAGCTATTCCTGTTTCCTTGGGCCATACCATCACTGTTTGTTCTTTCTACCTATCTTCTGTAGAGACCATGATGCTCTTGTTAATCAGTTGTTATCTCGCTTTTTAATTCTTCAGGACTTTAATGGACATAATCCCCTCTGGGAAGGTGCTGATATTGATGGAAGGGGTTGCTCCGTACAGTGTATGCTGTCGGATCAAAACCTTTCTCTCTTCAATACTGATGTTTGTACTTATTTTCATGCACCTAGTTGGTCTTTTACTGCTATTGATCTTATCGTTTGCTCTCTCATTCACTTTTCTCTCTCTTTTCTTGGAGGGTTGTCAGTAACCCATGGGGAAGCGATTACTTTTCTGTCATTTTGAGAGAGACTGGCTGTAGTTGATGCCATGTGACCCGTCTGCTTATGTGGAAGCTGGACCAAGTTAAATGGTTCTCTTTCACTACTCTCTTGAAATTTGACCCCACCATTGTTTGTAAGCCATCAATAGACAAATATGTGGCAGCAATAATTGACTTTATTGTCCAAGTAGCTGTTCAGGCTTTACCTAAATCCTCGGTGCATTTTCCATGGTATCCTCATTCATGATGGAACTCTGCCTGCCACATGGCATGGACATCTTAAAAACAGGCCTGGGATATCTTTCGCAGATATCCCATACTTTTGAACTGCATCACTTTTCAGCGAGGCCATGCACAAGTAGGACATAAAAGCCAGAAGGAATCTTGGATTAAATTCACAACAAGCAATTTTTTCTTTGACCATTTCCAAAGTCATGTGGGACAAGATTTGGAAAGTCAGTGGGCAGTATAATTCTGTCCCTATTTTGATTTTGCTCTCTGATGGCCAAGTAGTAGCTGATGCCCAGAGCACTGCCGATACTGTCAGTGAAGTTGTGCTTCCTGTAGTCCCTGAAGCTTATCATTGATCATAAGCTGACCTTTATACCACACATCAAGCAGTTATGAACCACATCTACAAGACCACTGAACATTTTCCATGTCCCTTCTTCCACCACTTGGGGAGCAGATAGATGTTCTGTGCTAAAGATATATTGTGCTCTTATTCAAACAAAACTAGACTATGGGTTTTTGGTCTATGTTTCTATCATGACCTTGGCCTTGAAGATGCTGGTCCCCATCTATCATCAGGGGCTTCAGCTCTGCACAGGGGTTTTCTGCACTTCTCCAGTACAGAGTTTCATGAACCTCCTCTACACCTGTTTACAACTGTCTTTACTGTATCCTTCAAAACTTCGATCCTTACTTCAGTATCCCACCTGGGGTTGTGTTTTCATTCCTCAGTGGGCCATGCTTTTTCAAAACATTGTTCCTTTTGGCTTTCGTGTCCAGGCACAGTTGGATGAATTGGGTTTGTGCATGGATATTGCTGCTGCATCCACTGGTCAACCCATCTGACCATGGCTTAAAACCAATCTCAAGTGTGATATTTCTTTCAGTCATCTGCCAAAGGTGGGTACTCCAGATTGGAAGTACTGTCTTCTATTTGCCAAACATTTTTTGATGAACCATTCTTCCTATCCCATTTATCCAGATGGTTCGAAATCAGGTGATTCTGTAGACTCTATATTGGTTTGTTGTGGTGTGGTGGCTGCGTGCAGAATTCTCCCCACAGTTTGTGTTCACTGACAAACTGTATGCCATTTCTTTTGCCATGGATCACATAAAAACTAAGCAGTACTTGAATTGTACTATTTATACTGACTGACTTAACTTTCTACTGTATGCCATTTCTGTTCCCATAAATCACATGGACTATGGTCCCGTACTTAAGACTCGGCTCCATGCCAATTGGCAGTTGACTTGGAGTGAGCAATTTCATAACAAGCTTTTCCAGGTAAAATCCTCTATTGGACTTTGTCTGTCTTGTTTCCATGAGAATTGGAAAGAAGTTGTCCTAACTAGACTATGCAATGGTCACAGGTTTTAATTCATTGTTTTCTTGTATCTGGGACTGATTTACCAGTGTACGGTCTTCGTGACATTTAGGTCACAATAATCTCACATTTTGCTGTCATGCCATCTTTATGACTCCCAATGACAGCACCATTTTAGACATGGTTTGTCCACAAGGTTTACCCCTTATGGTGGACAGTGCCATTGATGATGGTCATACTGTCCACCTTACAAATGCTTTTAGTTTCTAAAGGTCATTGGCCTTTTTAATGCTGTTGAAGTTTTTAATTTTTTAATTCAAAAATTAGACTATGTTTTGTTTTAACATGGTTCCTTTTTTATGAATTTTAATAATTTTACTTTATTTTTAATTTTTTACCAGTTGTTTGGTGCAGATAGTCTAGTTGTTTTGAGTTAATAAATGTCAAACTAATCATCAATCCAATGAAAATCAGTGACAGTGGCAGGTAACCTTAGCAGTTTTACTGTAACAAAGATGGGGTGAAAAAGTTTGGTAGTGGTATTTCAATTTGTACAGTTTGAATAATCAGAAACTCTTTTCCTCATGACTGTTGGTTTAATTATAATATTTGTCAATTGATTAGTTTTCATAACACTAATCAGTGTAATTGCTGTTTGTAGTAGTAAGTTTTATCAGTTAATTACACTACTCATTTCTAGTGATATTTTGAATTCTACATGCTTAGTAACTGAACAAGTGAAATATCGTGTGTTGTGTAGCTGAGATTTTTGGTATTCAAGTATAACTAGGCCTGTTATGGTCAGGTGGTTAGAGCACTTGACTCTCAATTTGAGGGTCATTGATTCGGATCCCTGTTCCAGCAAACATGCTTGCTTTTTCATCTGTGGGGGCATTATAGTGTGGTGGTCAATCCAAATATTCATTGGTAAAAGAGTAGCCCAAGATTTGGCAGTGGGTATTGATAACTAGCTGCCTTCTGTCTAGTCTTTCACTTCTAAATTAGGGATGGCTAACTGTCATGTAACTGTGTGCAAATTTCAAAATAAACCAACAAAACACATGTTTCGTATCTGATTAGTTGTAAAGTTATGTTGCTGATAAGGACATGTGTTTTGAATCATTGAAATTTTGAATAATGTGAATTATTAAGTTCAGATTCTTAGTTTAATTTTGCCTTTGTATTATTAACAGTGATAAGGTACTGTTTTGAAACTAAATAAAAGAGTTTCATTATAATGATGTTTGTATTGTCAGCTTCTTTATTATACTTGTATAGTAGCGATGAAATTGTTTAATAATTGGTAAGTTTTGAAGGGAAAAAAAATGACTTTTGTGATTAATTCACAGCTCTCCAATATTTCCTCTTAATTATTTTCATATTAGTGGTATCTTTGGATAAGTAAATTTGAAAGTAAAATACAGTATTGAAAACAGAGGTATATATTTATATAAAGAATTGGAAAAATTTATTTTTAAGTGAACAGAACATAACTTAGCAAAACCAACAAAATAAAGACAATTAGAATACTTTCTGTGGTTGATGCAGGACTACTATTATGTTAACAACAAGGTGACTGTGATGTAAGATTAAGTATTTAATGATATGAATTATTTTGACATATTTTTTTTTTTTTTTCAGCTTCTTGAAGATCTTATAAAAGTACATACTGTAGAAAACTGGCTCAATGATGAAGACACTTCTTCAGGTAAGGATGAAGATGTTTAATGAATGCTAATATTCTTTTTGTTGGATTTACTGTCTCCAAAAAATTTAAGTTTTGAATTATAAAACATAAATCACTTATTGATAATTTATTCTTTTGTTAAAGTTTGTTTTTGGTATTAGTTTCTTGTTGGCTAAAAGCCCTTTTATTTGTATGTCTTGTTTATTGTTTAAACTACATATCTTGTCAAAGTTCCTTTTATCAGCAGTTCTGTTACATTTCTGATCTAAGTGTTTGAAACATTACCAGCACTAGACTTCAGGTTTTCTACCCTGTTTTAAATGTTCATGATTGATCCATATGACCTCATCCACTTTGAGAAGAAATGTATCAGTATTCAATGCTGTCTCGGTTCTTGGTACCAGTTTTAAGACAGGATGCATTAAAGTGTGAATAGTACATGGTACTGTGTTTCATTCAATATATGCCAATGAAATTAACATTGTAATGTATGTTATAATTTGAATGTTTATATTATCTCAGATTTAATTCCTTGTTTTAAAGGAAACATTTAAAAAACAAACTTAAACTGCAGTTTTGTTTCATGTGATCCACATGGTATGAAAAATCTCAACTTTAGCCAGGGTTCACTCTTAGCCACATAAGTTGACAATGTACATGAATATCTGAATTGTAATGTGTATGTGTTTGAACTATGTGACATGTGATATCCAAAGTTTGTGTATCTGAATGGTAATGTATATGTGTTTGAACTATGTGACATGTGATATCCAAAGTTTGTGTATCTGAATGGTAATGTATATGTGTTTGAACTATGTGACATGTGATATCCAAAGTTTGTGTATCTGAATGGTAATGTATATGTGTTTGAACTATGTGACATGTGATATCCAAAGTTTGTGTATCTGAATGGTAATGATATAGTTTGTGTTTGAACTATGTGACATGTGATATCCAAAGTTTGTGTATCTGAATGGTAATGTGTATGTGTTTGAACTATGTGACATGTGATATCCAAAGTTTGTGTATCTGAATGGTAATGTATATGTGTTTGAACTATGTGACATGTGATATCCAAAGTTTGTGTATCTGAATGGTAATGTATATGTGTTTGAACTATGTGACATGTGATATCCAAAGTTTGTGTATCTGAATGGTAATGTATATGTGTTTGAACTGTGACATGTGATATCCAAAGTTTGTGTATCTGAATGGTAATGTGTTTGAACTATGTGACATGTGATATCCAAAGTTTGTGTATCTGAATGGTAATGTATATGTGTTTGAACTATGTGACATGTGATATCCAAAGTTTGTGTATCTGAATGGTAATGTATATGTGTTTGAACTATGTGACATGTGATATCCAAAGTTTGTGTATCTGAATGGTAATGTATATGTGTTTGAACTATGTGACATGTGATATCCAAAGTTTGTGTATCTGAATGGTAATGTGTTTGAACTATGTGACATGTGATATCCAAAGTTTGTGTATCTGAATGGTAATGTGTATGTGTTTGAACTATGTGACATGTGATATCCAAAGTTTGTGTATCTGAATGGTAATGTATATGTGTTTGAACTGTGACATGTGATATCCAAAGTTTGTGTATCTGAATGGTAATGTGTATGTGTTTGAACTATGTGACATGTGATATCCAAAGTTTGTGTATCTGAATGGTAATGTATATGTGTTTGAACTATGTGACATGTGATATCCAAAGTTTGTGTATCTGAATGGTAATGTATATGTGTTTGAACTATGTGACATGTGATATCCAAAGTTTGTGTATCTGAATGGTAATGTATATGTGTTTGAACTATGTGACATGTGATATCCAAAGTTTGTGTATCTGAATGGTAATGTATATGTGTTTGAACTATGTGACATGTGATATCCAAAGTTTGTGTATCTGAATGGTAATGTATATGTGTTTGAACTATGTGACATGTGATATCCAAAGTTTGTGTATCTGAATGGTAATGTATATGTGTTTGAACTATGTGACATGTGATATCCAAAGTTTGTGTATCTGAATGGTAATGTATATGTGTTTGAACTATGTGACATGTGATATCCAAAGTTTGTGTATCTGAATGGTAATGTATATGTGTTTGAACTATGTGACATGTGATATCCAAAGTTTGTGTATCTGAATGGTAATGTATATGTGTTTGAACTATGTGACATGTGATATCCAAAGTTTGTGTATCTGAATGGTAATGTATATGTGTTTGAACTATGTGACATGTGATATCCAAAGTTTGTGTATCTGAATGGTAATGTATATGTGTTTGAACTATGTGACATGTGATATCCAAAGTTTGTGTATCTGAATGGTAATGTGTTTGAACTATGTGACATGTGATATCCAAAGTTTGTGTATCTGAATGGTAATGTGAATGGTAATGTGTTTGAACTATGTGACATGTGATATCCAAAGTTTGTGGGAAACATTCATTTTCCAACACTTAATGGTTACCATGCCCACAATCTATAGTTTATTTTCAGAATTACAATGTATATGCAGTTAGTTGACACAAGTATGTAGTCATTTGAAAGAGCTCAGTTTACACTACACTCAACCAACAGTCAATTTGAAAATGGTGTGCAGTCTTCCTCACAATGTGCATGTAACTGTCAGTTGTATTGCTATCTGCTTGATTGGTGATTTTTAGTTATTTATGTATTATGCATGTTTTAAAAATCATATTTGAACAATTCAATAATTTTTGTAAATTAAATTGCTGCCTGGAATTCGAAAAGTAATAAATAATAATGTATACACAGAATCTTGTTTAAACAATGCATTTCTGTGGTGTGGGTAACAAAATAACTTCATAAAGCCTTGTGGACATCAGTTGACTTATGAACATAAATGATAAAACATAAAATATGAAAGGAAAATAAACTATAATTGAAAAGTTATCAGAATGCAAAATTACACAAGAAAGATGAGACTATTCTAGTGGATTTCTGTGAAGAGTTGAAAGGTATGTACATATAACCCTTTATTGGGTTTAAATACCTCATTACTCTGTATGTTGTTGATAATAGATAATTAGTGATATGGTGGAGAAAATGGAAAATATAAAAATTTACCTTAATTAAAAATTTCGATAATAATTTATGAGGATCTAGAGATTACGCAAATGAAATGTAATAACTGTAAGATTAAAAATAGTATTTTTATACTTCATATGAATATCACTCTGCAGGTGATTATTCAGAGCTTAAGAGCAAGTAACAACATGAAATAACGAATTATTAGAAATAGTGAGAAAAAATAAGAATTCTGAAGCTATATACTTTTAGAAACATTTTAATCATGATTTCACCCACTAGTTTTAATTTTGTTATATTATGTAATGAAAATTTCATAAGCTTCTTTCTGAGAGCATAGCTGGGGATCATAGGATTAAAACAGCTGAAGGAACATCTGAAGCCTTGTGCTTGTAATTCTTCATTTAGAACAATTGATAAAAGAGATTATTATTGCTGATAACCCTTCAAGTATTTACAAACCTATTGATTAAGAACATTAGTTCGTATTCATTGTCATTATTAATTGTAAGTTACTTAAAAGTGATATTCTAGTGAGATTCTCTTTCATAAGGTTATGTTGTTTATTTTTGGATGTAGGTATAAGATGAGTATCACTTTTGGGCTCTTGTCAGTCAGAATCATGTAATAGTTTTGCTTAACCAATGAGGAAAATTGATGAAAATCAGTTTTATTGGTCTCATTATTTCATTGAAGGGTTATGTGTGGTTAAACATACACAGAGAAATAAACAATTCCTGGAAAACCAGATGACCCCAATGATGTCACTGAACACCCTCTCCATTTATATCACTCACTCTTTCAGTCACACTACCACTCCCATTTTGCCCCTAAAGAAGAATAGTCCACCTTTTAAAAGTGCTCAGGTTATAGGTTTCTTTTTCATTTATATTTAGTGCAGATTGTATTTGTGCCACAAAACATTAACCAGGTTAGATATTTGACCCACTCCAATAGAAATATAAGAATGGTACATAGCATTTTGTTTTCCTTCAAATAAGGCATCACTTTACATGAAGAATGGTGAAAGAGTTAATATTTTGTTTTTTTATCTTACATGCACTGATTGAAATGGAGTATTTTGCTGCTAGTGTGCACTATAAAACTATAAAGAGTCATGACTGAGAAATGATTAGAGTAAACTTCAGTTGTGTTTAGATGTATTGAGAAGTTAAAGCTATTACTTATTATTATTTAAATTCAACTTTTGTGATTTATATTTTTGTGGTAGGCACAAGTAATGAAAGTAATCAGACCAAATGTGACAAATGTGTAGTAGAAAAGAAAAATGAAAATGAGGACACACCAGGACAACAAGCTACAAATGAAGACACACCAGGACAACAAGTTACAAATGAGGACACACCAGGACAACAAGCTACAAATGAAGACACACCAGGACAACAAGCTACAAATGAAGACACACCAGGACAACAAGCTACAAATGAAGAAGAAAATAAAAATGTAGAACCTGCAGAATCTAGTTCCTTAATTTGTGGTATTACTTCTAGTTTAAAACATTACACTGAGAATGACCAGCAGTATGAAAAATTAAAGAAACAATATGTTTTTGACCCCAATAAGGTAACTTATTATTCCAACTGTTACGAGTGTCAACGAAAGTTTAAAGATCCAAAACCATCAGATCTCATCATGTTTCTACATGCTCTCAAGTATAAGGTAAGATTCTGAACAGTGAGTGATATGGACTCATTAGTAAATCTAAAGAAGAAATAGGTGTAGCTTATTCCCTCTTTTTTAGTGTTATATTTGTTGGAAATATACTGCCAACTATGGCCATAAAAACAACTAAAATGTCAAGTTGTTTGTACTTCCTCTAGAATAAAAGTAGATGGTTTCACTTGCTTTTCATTTCATAAACCTGTGATTTTTGTTGTAAATCTTAGTTCATTGCTTTGCAGTGACTAAACATTCTTAATAGCAAAATTAGCAAGCTTTGCATATAGGTTGTATTGTAATGTTAGCTTTTATACCACAAATATACTATTCATTGTAACATAATATGAAAATAAATGAACAGTAAAACAGTAATAAAAAAGCCATTGTATTACATAGGGCTACATAAGAGCTGGAAAGAAAGTTACTGTGTACTTCTGCATTGGCATAAAGTTTTTTCTAGTTGTATGTGTTAATTATTCAGTTTGCAGTTGACTAATCTGTAATATCATTTAGTTAGTTTACATTACATTTATGATCACACAACAGTAAAAGTTTTAAAAGAGGGCCTTAAATTTTTTTAACTTTATTTTTGTTATTGTACTTGTAAATATAGGATGTAGTTTTCAAGGTAACACAAAGTATGAGCAAAACTTAATAAAGTGAAACATACATTTTTTATTAAAGCTGTTAAGAAAAATAAGTCATTTTTTAGATGTTGATTGAAATAAATGTAGTATTGGAATAGGGATGTATCAAGAATGTCAATAAATAACATGTAAGGAAAACCATGTTTTGTACCAGTAGTTATGCTCATAGAAAAAATACTTTTTTGCCATTTTCTTTTATTGACATTTTTATAAATACAAAAAGTGGAGCTAATAAAGTGATTTCAAAAGTTAGGAATATTTACACTTTCAGTTTTCTCATAACCTGTAGTATCCTATAATGGTGAGATATAGTTAGACAGTATTACAAATTGTTTGCAATGTGCCATGAGATTGTATTTTTTTGTTTGAATTTCATGTTGTGTATATATATATTTTTGTTTAACATATTAAAGATGATTAAATGTTCTAGATTTGAATTTTCTGATCAGTGGTAAAAAATACAGTTTTGTAATATTAACAACAGCAAGACTTTGATAATGTTGTATTAGGTTTTATATTTTAGAAAATTTGGATTTTGTTTAAGTCTGAAGTGTTTAAAATATATATAGTCTTATTTCATAGATTCAATTAATTAAATCTAGTATTGCTTGTACAGTGTTAATTTACATTCAACTGATTATTCAAACTTAAATACTCCTTATCTGAAGTAAAAAAAGTTACATAATAATCTACCCAAACTTTTTGAAATCTTATAATTATCTTGTTTTTCTAGGGTCTTGACTGGGAATTCAAGACAGAGATGCCAGCTTGGGCAAAAGATGATTGGACTGAAAGTTGATTATGACCAAGGCTTTCATTTTTGGTATTGGATACTTGTGTAAATAAAGTTTAAAATGACATCTTGTTTTTTAATGGACTTTTGTAAATAGTCTGAAATAAACTAAAAATTCAGAAAAGGAGAGAAAAGAATTTTGTTTAAATTTTAAACAGAACTGTCCATTCATCTTCTTTTTTGCTATCTGATAACCTAACAAGGGCTAATAGCTATATCATTCCTCTAAGTGTTTTGTTTTATGCAGTACTACATTCACAGATTTGTAAATGTGTTTCTTTTGTGTGATAAAATATGTAAAATATCTGTTATTTGTAACAATTGTCTAAACCAGTTACAAGTAACTTCAGGATTTAGAAAAAAAAATCTTTTAATATTGTATAATACCGTAATATTATAACAAATATATTTGAATGCAATCAGTGTTTAATAAGTAAGTATTCAGAACTGGCTTATTGCATAAAATCAGTTGAGCATAAATAACCTAACCTTCATGTTTAACTTACATTTGTAAATTTTGTGGCAGTTGTTGTAAATGGGTAAAGTTTAAAGTGTAATGACTTTTATATTTATCACAATATGTCAGTTCTTTATGCACAAACAACTTATTTACGCCCCTGTTTTAACAAAATATGAGTGTAGAAGTATTTTGTAATGATGAGAAACCCACCTGAAGTAAAAATGTTGCAAACTCTCTTTGTGAACCAGAAGATTACCTAAGGAGGTCAAAACATTGTTCATTTTAATACCCCTACCAGCCATCTTGAAAATACAAAGTAAAAATATGTTTCTTGATATAAAAACCTGATACTATTGTGTTAGTGTGAAATTTTAAAAGTCAGATTTATTTTAATAAATGTAGCTTATAATTATTTAATGCTAATAGATGTAGTAATTTCATTGAAATATCAATTTTTTTTGGAAAGCATTGTAAAGATGAGTAATTGTGACTGGGCCAGGACTCTGGTTTAAAGATGTTACAACAAGTGGTACCCAACTTGCCATTAAAGTTCTATATAATGACTCATTTACAGCTTGGTTCATACTTTACACAAGGATGGAGACAACAGTTTGTTTTATTCAAACATTTATTTTGACAACTTATTAAAGCTACTGACAAGTTCAAAAACATAATCTACATATCACATTAAATAGGCAACAAATAACAACAGTTGTTAACATTGAGCAGTCTTTACTATAAATATTAACAAATGCATGCAAAATAATTATAAAAGATTAGAATAACCAAACACACCCTTCGTAGTTTGAATATTTCATCAATAACTTTCTGAAATCCTTACAATTCATGATTCATGTTAGTCCTGCATTTTATATACATTGTTATTATCACCACATTTGCTCAAATCAGGGAAGACTTTTTCACGTGTATTTCTGTCAGATTTCCATAACCTTATTTTCATGAAAGTAGATTAGAAGATGTTATTAATAGAAAAGCTTAGGTGAAGAATATCAAATGATCAAGTTAGATATACAACTTGCAATGCAATTTTAAGGATCTCAAACATTTAAAACTTCAGAGATATTGAGGTCTAGATTGTTCCTTGAATTCAACTTCTACAAATAAATGGTGGCATTAAAATTATTTTTTTAAGAAACATTAAAGTAGCAATTTTTTTCATTTACCACAGAATTTACTAGTCTAAACTGAGTATCTTATTGCACAGGTGTATTTTCTTACCTTAGCTGTTGTTTGTTGTAAACACAAAGCTATACAATAGTTTATTGCAGTACAAGTCTGCAGATATACTGCTGTGCCACTGGGAGTTACCATAGCTGAACCAAACAAAAGCATTTGTGAAAATGTTTAAGTTATATAAACATATAAAACAGCTAAGAAATAAACAAACTTTCAGATTAACTTAGTATTAAGTACTGACATTCACACAGAAGATAAACCAATTTCTATTTGCTATTTTTGTTTCTAAAAATTACCAAATCCCTTTGTAAATTGTGTCTTTGAAAAAGTTGTCATTGAAATGATAATATTTTTAATATTTAAATGAAGTTCGTTTACTCACAACAAAACTGCTTGAGCAAGATAAACAAGCAGGTAGGAGCCAGAACTAATAATGCTTTCAACTTATTTTATTACCATATATCTTTGTAACTTAAAGACAACTAGAAGTAAAATCACATCTTAACCTAAAGTTAATAGCTAATAGTTATTGAAGTAATTTAAACAACAGGAATCCAACCTCTTCTGGTGTGATAGTAATAAATACTCAGATAATTGAATAAAACTGGAATTTGCTTTACTTTCAGTTTATTAAAACAATATGCAGTTTTATTTTCACTGTTATTCTTAACAGAGTACAGTTATTAACCAGTTATTTCTACTGAAATAAAGTGAAAGCTGATGAGAATGTTTTAATAATGAAAGTTTACATCACACATTACTAAAATATCACAGACCATAAGCTACATTCAAAGCATACATACATTATTAGTTCACAAAAAATTTGTTCACTTTTGAGCTCCATATTTTGAAAATGTCAAGCATTACTTGTTTTTACTCTGTTCACTAAAGAACACAAAATTATGAATATTAACTTTACTCAAGAATTACTATAATTATTGTACCTGATACTAAAGTATATGTATAATTAAGTCATTGTAGTGCATCTAAACTGAGTGAACACCATTAAAAAAAAACATTTTAAGTACCTCTTGAATTCTGGCAGTAAAAAGTTAAGTGAATCACAAATTAAAACCTTTACCCTGCTATGAACAGAATTTCTCAAAGCAACTAAAGTCTTCAAAATCTAATCGTATAACTTGAACTGTTTGATAGTTAATTTCTGAAAAATTAATCTTTTATTTCATAGAACTATATTTTTACTTACACATTTATTGCAGTATTATAATTAAGATAATGTACATGCATGTACAAATATTAATTAAGTAATAATTTGCACATCAAAAAGTTATGTTTAATTAAACAAAAATAAATGGAAATCTGTGCGCTGTGTTTTTTAAATTGCATGTTCCCTAAAAACTAGTGAGGTTTCATATACAATACTATAGAACAATCCAACTAAACAATCCCATTATAGGTGACATTAGGGAACCATAAACTTTAATATTTGTAATGTGTAAAAGAAGTGAAACTATCAACAGACAAGTTTAAAAATTGACATCATAGATGAATATTGCTTGCTTCTAACTTTCAAAGTTTCTAACAGTTTTAATAACTTAATCTTACAGTTCTTCAACCCCTAGTTCAAAATGTTTAAATGGTTGTTTTATAAGTATAATCACGAGTCCAGAATTGTTTTTGTGAACGATTTGCACAAGCTTTGATTGGAGCTGATTATAAGGTTGAAGTAAAACTTATATTTACTGAAAGCCACACTACACAACAGACAACATTTAAAAGTTCAAGATATGTAACAGCTGATGAAACTTTCTACCATTCTCCTACATAGTAGATAGAAGAAAAATTAGACATAAACTTAAAGGTCACTCAGACACAAATACACCAGTATATACAATATCACAGCCACTTGTAAGCAAACAAGAAAAATTCCTTGTCAACTCCCGTATTCTATTAACCCTTGTATTTTTTTTAATTCTTCTTATTTAATTTTTAGTAGATTTTGTCATTTACCAATAAATATTTTAAATATTTTTGCATTCTCACCCTGGACATACATTTGAACTGATCAATCACACGTCCTTCTTCTCTATGCAGTTTTACAAGAGAGAAAAATGTATACAAATGTAAGAAACTAGCTTTTGAGTATGTATTAAAAACTATAATTTATAACTGATGAAACAAGAATTGTAATCTTTACAAGTAAAAACCCAAGAACAGTGTATTTAATTAGCTGTACTCATTACCAAGTTTGTTTTTATTTGTGATCTAAATAAGTAGCTTGCCTTGATTGGAAGTTAATATTAATAAACTAAGAAATGTTATATTATTTTGCATGATGATGAAATGTTTCATAAATATTAATTACTCAAAATAGGTTATTTTTGTTTAAGATATATTAAAATGTTTACATGGAACTTATACCATGCCCAGATTAATAATAACTGAAGACACTCAAATCCATTCTCAGTTTAACAAATCATCATTTGCATTGCTTATTATTTTGATAATTTTTACCTCATTTACCCAAGAGTTGTTGCAAACTGATAAAAATATTTTCTTTACTTTGTTCATTAAACAAAAACAGAAAAATTCACTAACTCTTGACTTAATATAAATATAATGGTTAGAAATATCTTAAACAGTTGAAAAAGAAACATATTTAAGAAGATAAATAGATGCAAATATAACTCTATCCTGTGTATTCACATCAATGGCACAGGTTGAGTTCTTCAAAGAAACAGATGGAACAAATAAGTGATATTTTTAATAACAGGTGTTATGATTGAAAGTTATAAAATAGTTATATAAACTAACAAGCCTTTAATTAAAATAAAATTATTACTAAATATTTTTTTATCAAAACTACTAATGAAAATCAAGTCTACTCTACATTTTTATAATTGTAATTTCTACACTATAAAGCAATTAATGTTGATGTAGAATATTACAGTCAAGAACTATTTTATACTTTTAAAGAAGACATTCTCAAGTTTTTGTTTTTCTTAGTGGTGTGCAAACTTTAATATATTTTTTGAATGTTGTCCTGAATAGATCAATTAATGTTAAAAAGGTAACCAATTTTATTCTATTAAATACTATTTTTAAGCCTTGGAAATTGAGTTATTTCATTTCATTTACAACCTCACTGCTGGTATTTAAACAAAAAATAACAGACTAAAAATTAAATAGTAGTTTCTTAAAAACTTTCTTCAGAGTAGGGTAGCAACATTTGTTTAAAGTTGCTGAAACATCTTGTTACAATGGACTTTTGTAATGATTTCAATTCATGAGCAACAGCAGAAAAGAGTATACTTGATATAACATACAAGCTAATAGAACTAGCACTAATTAATGACTTGTGTAAGAAAACTGTATAAAACAATGCAAGTATCAATTCCACTACAGGAAATACTGTAAGTTTTGTTACAATCCTTTGATAAGAAATCTTAACAAGTGAAATATACAAGTTACTTTATTTAAATAATAAAGAACCAGAATATTTCATCTTTCTTTTGATTTGAAAAATAAATTAGAACAAACACAAGTATTAAATGTAATGCTTGTTCATTTCAACATCTTGGTCAACTTAAATACAAAATGATATGCAATATATACTATTAAATATTTCATACACCTTTACCATAAAAAACCCAATAAGGTTATCTTTTCCTTATGTTAAATGATGTATTAGATAGTAAAATAATATAAAAAATATAAACTTAAAAGTTGTAAAAGACTGGTCAGGGTTAACACATATAAATATCAAGTATCATTTTGTAAAGCTTTGCAAAATAGAGTATAACCCAATATTAAAAGCTGTTCACATTAAAAAGAATAACTTTTAAAATAGCAGATAACACAACAGTTTCCGATTACTAGTGTTAATAATAAGGCAGTAAAATTTAGTAAAGATATATGGAAAAGGTGACCCAAAGAAAATTTGTAAACACTATACACCTGCCAACAACACAAATAAAGGGAATAATATTAATTACCTTGAAACATTTCTCATTTTCCAGAAACTTGAAAAGTTACAAAAATAAATACAGAATACAATTTAACAAGAATAAAATTAAAATTATCTTTACAAAAATAAATATACACATCAAAAATATAGATATAACAGGCAATATTGCAACCCATTCATTAATCCAAGTTTCAATGCAGCTGCCATTAAACACTAAACAAAACAAAGATTAAAATTATTTCATAATCATTACTTTCTTTAATGCTTTATTGAATACCTCACATGCTTCAGTTATCAAGTGTTTAAAGTAAATTGTTTCTTATTTATACATAACAAACCATCTTTTCCTTCTGTGTTTTGAAAAAATGCTCATTGTACATTCTCTTCATTACAGTGCAACATGTTTAACTAAAATGGAATGAATAATCAACTTAATTCAATACCAATTTTTTTCCTTTTAAATTAATCTTTCTAAAATATATAGATGAAATCAAGAACTACCACCACCACTTCAAGGTTAACAGTTACCACCTCCAGACCTGGGGCTTGGAGCAGCAACTCTATCTGACTGGTTGGTTACTGGTGATTTCCTGTTCCACAGCATACGATCCAACTCTACTGTGACATCACTCCGTGCCATCATCTTCTCTAGGTCAAATGAAAAAAAATTATGAAGACATAAGCATTTCTTCAAAAATTCAAGAAAACTAATTCTGAATTACATTTGTTTTCATACTTACCATTTGGCTGTGATGATCTAAACTGAAATTCAAAGTAATCTAAACAAGCAAGTTATTTTTATATATTAGACACATAAAAATGTCAGAAACTAAGAACATAGAGCTATAACAGGCCACAACACTGCAATAACTTTTCATGACGAGAGGTCACATAATAAAATGAAGAGATGCCAAAAAAATGTATAACAAATGAATAAAGGAAGTCAAAAGAGGATTTTTACATCCAGTAAATGAAAAACTTATCAATTCAAGTACAGAATTAAATGCTGCCAGAAACAGAATCTGTTTTTTTGTGAACTTTTTCATGGACTCACAATAAATCTATAATGGAAGTTTACTGCTTTCTGTCATAGAATCAAATAATCAAAGCATCTAAATTCCACCCAAAATACCACAGTTTTTAAAATTTTAAAACTAGGAACTAAATCCAAAATTAAATGTGCAAATAGTCATTTCATTAAAACCATATAGTATAAAATGTTTTATGAAAGGTAAATGAACATTTTTATTTCTGCACTTTAAATTTACATTGGAACTGTAACATATTTACACTGCATCTACAACATCAAGAAATATGTGTAAATAATCCAGAGGTAGGTCAGAGTTAGATGATTCTGAGGGCTTAACAACAATAATAAAAAAAACCCATATAGTGTTACCTAAACTTGCTTGATAATTCCAAAATATACGTTTCCTCTCACACTGTAGCTATCACTTGAATTATTTGACTGCCAGTTACTTTTGCTCCAGACTTTTATTCCCTTCTTAATTACCTTTAGCAATATCTGTCATGTGATGCTCTCCATCTACATCAATACTCTCTCCATCCTGATGCTGTATATAAGCACCTCATTCAGATTATCATCATCACTTTTCTTGACAAACAATTCACAAACAGGTTCTCTGTATTATGATTACTGGAGATATTTTGAGTGTTCTTCATGTTACCTAGTTGAATTGTAAAAAAAAATAATTCCACATGTCAAGCTGATATATGATATGAATCCTCAAGTTATTATTTCCAGCACAGAGATAAATCAGATCACTCCCATTTTACCCTTATTTATCATTGCTCAACAGCTGAGAGATAAATCACTCTTAATTGAGACTTTCAGTGACCTTATTTGTAGTGATATAGCAATTTGATTCAGCATTCCTTCAGGAAGCTCTGAGGCTGCAATAAAGGACAACCTTGGACATTCTGGAGAGAATTTAATTTGTTTTTCCCATGCCTTTACTGTGCTGTCTTCTTAGAAGACCATTTTGTGATCAGCTGCCTTAGGATCATTTTCTGCAGTTGGTCCATTGAATGTGTGGTGTTTCAAGTCTTTTCCCAAGTTGTTTTTGAGCCTGCACCTTCCTTAATAACTGAAAAGCCTGGAAACAAATACTTAGTTTTCCCTCCATTTACCACTATTGTGGTTCATGCAGGGAGTTGTACTACCTACTTATATGAAGGGACAGCTATGCTTTGTCCCCCAAGGTTGTTGGAACTGTGTGATTTAGCCTTCTACCACAGATGAAAGCATATTAAGACTCTCAAATACTGTCTTCTCCTGGAAATCTGTGGTTCTAGAACAGAGTCTGTAGTTAATCTGAATAGATCACAGCTTTCTGGGAATCATCTTCCTCTATATACAGTGCTGAGTTCATTATTATTGTTCTAAGTTTTTTTGGAAGACTCAAAATCCCCACATCCATGGATGATGAGTTCAGACTATTATTAGAATGCACATTGGTTTGGCTGTCAGTTTCTATATTCATCCTTGTTGTCATTGGCATTTGGACTTTCCTTGAACTCCTAAGGGGATAATAGATTTACCTCTATTTATGGGATCCCACCCCAACATCAACCCTTTGGTCCACTGCTATTTAGAATAAATGTATCCATATCCAAGGGTTCCTCTACTCAGTCAGAAAGTAGGCAGCAGCATCAGTGATTATTGTATGCTTCTGAGATCTGTGGGGAGTAGGCTCTAAGAACTTCTATGTGAGTGGTAACGTAGCCATGGGTCCATGGGCACTACAGGTCTTTGAGTCAGGATTAATCATTCTGTTCACTTCTTCACCACCATTATCCAACCAACCTGTAATGTTTCCATCACCCACAAATACTTGGATTTTGGAACTTCGTTTTAGGGCTATACAAATTTTGTTGGTCTGGTGGCAGTGAAACAAATTATGCCAACTATTCCAGGCTTTTATTCTCATTTGCATCCAGTCATTGGTCTTTCTCATCTCCTAGATCCTAAAAAGTTCACATGTGGGTCATTCCTCACTCTGAGTTGTTTTTCTTTTTAATAAAATTGTGATTGTTCAAGTTTGCTGTTGCTGATTCCTATCTACATTTTGTGCACAAGAGTCAGGTGCTGCAGTTCAGAGCTCTGGCCTTAGGACTAGCATTGACACTATATGTGTTCTGCTCAATAATAAAAGTTGTTTTTTTCTTATTACCATCTTACCCTAGGCCTGTTCATACACAATTCCATGGATGACTGGTTACTAATGGCACCACTTTGTCAATTAACAGAATGTCACATCTGAATTCTATTTTTAGAAACAAGCAAAGCAGGCTTCATAATCAGAGTTGAGACTTATTCTTACTCGAACACAATGTGTTGTCAGTTTTGGAATCTTTTACATCACACAACTCAGTTGGGCTCAGACAGCTATCTGGCTCCAAGCCATAAAACAAGCCTTCTCTTACTCACCTTTCCTTCTCTTACTACATGGATGACTCTTTTTCTTTTGGGACAAGTGCACAAGAAATCCCTTCAATAGTCTTCACGTTATCAATGGATCATGAGAAGTGATTCACTGAATACTCCAGTTTCCTTATTCAAGATTATTCTCTTCAATCTTGAGGGGTGGTTAGAGTGCAACAATACTAAGATATAGATTCCTCCCTTTGGGAATGGGGTGCATATTTCAATGGTCAGGAATTACAGAATCTATACACAGATGATGAAGCTTTCCTATCCAATGTTTTAGATCTTATGATCTGGACTTAATATGGGAAAAATTGTCAGGCTTCACTTTGACAATTTCATGGTGGTTCCTTGCATTTCCTATCAAGAAGACACTTGGTTCAGAGCTCTTTACTTTTAAACCACTCCTATCATATGTACATATCAGCTTGCCATGTTCCATGAGTGATGACTTCTGTGGCAGATCAATTGTTTATACCCAAACAGATTCTCCTAACAGAATGAATAATGCATTGCAAGCTTTTCTGTTGAATTGACTCTCATTTTGAAACAATGATGTCTGGTGTGTAGGCTACTCACAACCAAATTCCTGGCAATTTAGTCTCCAGTACCTCACCCTTGGGCTTTGGTAATAGATTCATTTCATTGGGAGAAGATGTGATTATACCTCTAAGCTTTTCCACCAATTTATATGTTACTCAAAGTACTGGCTATGATTCATTCCAACCCATTATTGGGTCCTGTTGATAGCACCAGACTGGACACTAAACCCTGGTTTCTGCATATGCAGTACTTTCAGGAGTGCATTTCTTCTTTGGCCATCTCTGTTGAGACAGCCATGATCTGACATCATGCACCCAGCTATCAAGAAACTCGTGCATCAGTTTGGTTTCTAAGGTCATCATGTATCTGTCTCAATCATTGCTTAGTCCCACAATGGACAATTATCAGTTGAAGTGGCACATGTATCAGCAATGTGTATTTAAAGGAGGTTGAACCCATTGTTCAGAAGTGCAAACAATAAGACATTTGTTTGATCTGGCTCTTTGACAAATGTTTTGCATCTTCCACAATCACCCTGTATAAGATGACCTTATCAACTACTTTTGATATTCGAGTCACACATTCAAAACCCCAGTACCTTCTAGTTTTGTCAGTTACCTAACTGGTATATTAAGGTGGGATTAGTCTCATGCACAATATATCACTTTTCCTTGAAAATTTAATTTTCTTTGTTGTTGACCTATAAATGTCACCACTCGGAATGGTTTGTGCTGACTACAGGGTCAGTTTATTAAAAACAAATTATGGAACTTTGTTCACCTATTGCACCATTCCTTAGGGCTCCTCATCATGCATTACCCTCCAAGATTCTTAGGAAGTTTGGGAGTCCTTAACACCTGGTTTCTAGTTACTAGAACAGTAGACAAAGGTTATTTCTCCAGAATGTTTGAGTAAAGTTCTCCAATCTTGGAGAGGAGAGTGAAGTATAGGACCCTCTTACCCAGGGCCCTGTTTAGTTTGTTTTCCAAGATGCTAGTAGGAGAGGCACCAGTCTACTCATTATACTAGTTTAGATTTGACACTTGACCATATGGTTGAGTTGAGTGTGGCCTCTCTTTTTGATCAATATTGGTTCAGTACACTGTTCATGGAAGAGGGTCCATTGTCTCTCTGTAATTCTGAACATAAAGTGGACTCATCCAGAGACCTTCATTGAATACAGTTTGTTCCACATCCTCTCCATAATTGTAGAAACAAGACTTTATCTCTACTGGGGTGTGAAGATGTATATTCGTTCATACTTCCAGACCGGATGCCTTCTCTTTCCTCAGATGGAGCACGGCATATAGGATCCTAGCATTGTGAATTGGGGATGTTGTCTTTCACATGTCTTCTGCTTTAACTATTTCTGTGCTGCTTACATTCCTGTCCTACATCCCTTGGCTGCGCCTACATTCCTCTATGGCTACAGGTTGGGTCCCCCCCATTTCATTAAAAAATCTGATTTTTGTATACAAAAACTTGTAATCTTTGTTAAAAGTACACCAAACTTTTTGAAGAAATTAAATATACTGCTGTATCAAAAGTTATAGTGCAAATACTTAACATGTGCAAATGTGTAGATTAACTCGTTTATATTATACCGAGCCTGTAGTGAAACGGTTAATTGCCCTGATCTGTCACATGTCATTCTCCTCAGTGTGCCCTCTATTCTAATACCATGTATAAGCAACCCATTCAGATAATATTATCACTTTTTCAATATTAGCCCATTCCACAGTCTTTAATAATAAGGAGTATAGACAGGAAAGTGTGAAAAAGGTAAATGTTATTGAATTACATTTTAGATTTAAAAAAGTTAACTTCCAGAACATACTTCCTCTCACAGTTCAGCTGGAATCCCACATTGATAAGGTGGGAAGGGGATGATGAAAACATCATTCATACAAAATGTGTTTGAAGAGATTGTGGGCATGTCAACAGAAGATTAGCACCCTAGTAAGGGAAATGTATGTGTCTGTCTGTCTCTCTCTCTCTGTGTGCGTGCAAACCACAAAGGGGACATTCTAAGCTTTCAATTGGTTATTCACATGTCATGTACTGTAGTAAGAGTATAGAAGGGATTGTTTAAAAAAAAATGGAAAGAGCTTAATAGGGCCATCAAGTTTGATTCAGTACCTAAGCCATATCTCAGCAAAATAAAGAGAAATGAAGTTCTTATTTTATGTTATAGTTTGATAATATTAGTAATTTGAGTTCTGAATTTGTACAAAACTACAGACTTAGTATTTTGACATCACAAACACATAATTTTAAGCACTGCTTTATTCAATGTACCATGTGACTCATTAAAATCTACATTTAGATGTGTTATTTTAATATTTACTTTTAAATTAAAAAATTAACTCACATATAACATTAAAGTTTGAGTTATAATCTACAATTTGATTCCAAACTTATCGACATAAATACACACAATAGTAGTTCAGTAAAAGTTTGAATGCAAATCAATAAATGTGATGATATAGCCTTTGACCTATGACTTGTTGTGAAAACGTTAAGTGGGGAATAAAAAACTGGAACCAGTAAGAAAAATTCAGACCAATGTTTAGATGAAAAAAGGATAGAAACCCCAGTACTTAAGCAACAGCTGTAGTATGAATGGAATTAAGTATTATAAGAAATATGTTTCCAGTTTAAGAAAGTATCATGGTAGGAAAAGGGCATTCAATTTTTCCCATTCTTGATCTACTCACCCTCAATAGTGCATGCCACATAAAATGCCCCACATGTAAGAGCATCATTATATCACAGTTAAAAATATTAATTGTTTGTAATAATGGTAACTTTTATCAATCAGCTCTGGGGTACAAGCCAAAGTCTCTTGTGCTTCACATACTTTCTAATTGTGTTTTCTTTGGACCAGTCACCAGAAGTTAAGAGTCCAGTGTTTCATGTGACATATTCCTTTCAATTGCTGATATGTAACAGATCTTAATGAGTAAATGATCAAACCAATGGTTTTTGATAAGGATGCTCATTCTAGATGGGTAACATTTATAATTAAATATCTGAGATTCTTTCTCTTATTAACTTGCAGACTAAGCATTATAACATCTTTGCACTTATAACCCCAATAAGCTGATCATTCAACAAAAAATTTCTATATAACTACATATAAATAAAACAATGATGGCACCTGGCAACATCAAAAACAAATATACAAATTTAGGTGATGAAGAGGTATAATGTAACATTCAAATTTACTACAAACTTCTAAAAATGTACCAAACATCATTACCTGTGGGCCGAAATGAGCTTGTAGTTCCAGGTGATGAGCCTGTTTTTCTGTTTAACAAGCTACTGAAGAAATTCTGAAGCACTCCCTCACTTCCTGCAACTCCTTTGCTTCCATCCACCTAAAAATATCAAAAACTTTAACCACATTGTAAGAAATTTCATTTACACACATAGGTAAACTATTTAAAACCACTGAAAACTAATTTGAGAGAGAGAACCACACTACTCTTTTTTTTTTTCACCTTTTGAAAGGATATAATAATGTAACTGCAAAAATGGTTTATTTGAGGTGTATGTGATGTCTGATAATAGGTGGAGGTATTTTTGTCAGTTACTATTGTTGAAATATAATAAATATAAAAAAAAACAACTAAAAAACTAGAGAAATATAAAATAGTTGAAAACTTAAAATTATGTTCAGATTTAGGTAGTTTGACACATAAAACTCCTTAGCCCTCTCACTATTGGTTTATATGATTTACTGATGTCATAACCCCAAGATAACCAGAGTTTCTATACTATAACTTCTAGTATACGTTTGTTGTTTTACAAAATTTGACAAGATTTCAGTTAACAGTACAAGTCTATGTATACAAAAAAATTAGGTTTTTTAACCAAATATTTTTACTAAAGATTTGTTCATGAATACATGGATGCAAAGTGATTATCATAAAAATACATTTATTCACATGATAACTGTCAAACTGATTTGAATAATGTCTAAAACCTCCTAAATGAAAATTAATTTTTTTCCCACTAAAACTTTATATCTCGTTTGTTATTTTCTCTACCCTAATTCTATATACATTTGGTCAATTTGACCAATCTCATAATCATCAGAAAAATAAGTGTAGTAAATCTAAATTTCTCTCTTTTTATTCCTAGAATGACTAAATTATAACAGGAAACTACAACTGTTTATTCTAAAGAGATTAAAGGTTGTAACTGTCTGCATCTGTATATACTTCAACTATTATTTTATTGCCCTTTGACCCATGTCTAACTCACAATCCTGCCACAAAAGTTTTAAATCAATAAGTGAACACATAACTCAAGTTACCCTATTGAATTATATATACACACAAGCATACCTTGTGAAGAATTATTATTTTTCATTACCTTACTCAATAATTTTCTTATTTTTACATTTTAGTGATTTTTATAATAATTAATAAAGAATATGCATGACAAACAAGAAAGGTAGTACTTATCTGTATCCTTTTGTTTATATGCTATTGACTATTGATGAAAATAAGGCTACTTTTTTTTTATACTAATGGTACTAGTACACTAAATTTTCATTTGATTAAATGCTTCTAAGAATACAGTATAATGATATATGCAAAGCAAATAATGTCCTATAATTATCAAATAACTTACCAAGCTCTCTAATTATGTGATAAGAACATTAAAACAATTTTGCTAAGCTTGTTGATGTTAATATCCCAAGTGAAATTTTCAAAGTGGAGGCAAAGCAGACAATAACAGTCTACAGAAAACAATATAATTTAATTTATAATTTGATAAATTAAAACTTTGGCTTCCTATTCATTATAAATAACATTATATAAAACATCAGAAGGAACAACTGACAATTTGTGAATGATACTATGTAACAGATGGGTGTGGTATGTGGATCTGCTTTTGTAGTTTTCAACTCCATAAAAAAATAAGACTGAAGGCTATAAAAATTATATTTTGTTTAAGAAATCTCTAAATTATAATTAATAATTTTAAGTTAAATTCTGTACTTCTCAGACTAGTGGTAAATAATTTAGAGAAGAGGTACAACCTAGAGAGCAAATGTCACAATTCTCACACTAAAGCACAAAGTTTATTATTTTCATCACTTTTGTTTTTCAGGACATTCTGAGCAAAGGAGATATAGATCAAATTAAATGAACTAACAATGTTTTCCATGGTAGTGCTTCAGAGGATAATAATCATGCTTTTGTCAACATAATAGAACTGTAGAAACATTCAAGCAACAGTACACTAAACAGTATAAAAAAAAGACACAGGGAAAGCTATTCACCAAAATTACTACTCTACTCTGTATAAATGTAAAAGTAAGTGCCACATCACACTTGATTTCACCAACTAGAAATTTTGATAACCTTTACTGCCCATTACAATTTTAGTAATGGGGTGCACATGGACAATGAAACCTTATAAAGTGTAGTGAGTTTGGTATAGTAAACCTAAAGTGAAGACATTATATAGGATCACATAGTCTAGAGCCAACTGCATAAAATTCATCATGAAAGTAAAAAAATACCAATTCAGTTTTAAACTTAAATCATTTCTGAATTAAGCTCTTTCCTCTTCATGAATGTTTTAAATAAAAAAACAAATCCCTTTAATCAACAGATTTAAATTAAAAAATCAACAAATATTTTTCCAGTTTTTTTTTGCCTGTGCATTTCATTTTTTACTTTCAGCACATAGACTAACAATAATATTAGATTATACTTTTCTTGCTAAGCAACATGACATAAAAGTCATTGTTGAAACATAGTGTTACCAAAAATACACTGGCTGTTCTACATATATTAGAAGTTGTTAATCTAAATGATTTTTACCAATAATTATTCTATGAATATACCACAAATTCATTTCATGAAGGATCTTAATTTTGATTGGTTCACAAAAAAATTCACCAATGTTTAACTTCTTTAACTGCACTTTTCTGGCTCTTCGTTGGTAAAGCTTGATTTTACAAAATTTATTTATTTCAGTTAGCTATGAAATAAGATTTTAGGATATACTATAAGGTGGGGGTGGTAGTACTTGCCTTATCATTTTTGATGGTCTATATGCTAGTTTATTATTTAAGAGTTATCAAACATTTGTTTTAAAAAGAATAAAGGGTTGCTTTCCAATGTATTTATTTTACTGATTAAGATGTTTTAAAAAAATTACATGTATCATTGCAACTAGACCCCCTCAATTTAAAAATCTTGAATCCAGTTCTGAGTTTTATCTGCAAAGATCCATCTCACCTTTTTAGGAGAAATGGGTATGCCAGCAGAACTAGAAAATCTTCTCTCTGCTGACTTCTGCATGGCTGCTAGGGTCTTAACTGGAGTTTCTTGCTGTTATCAAATACAAATAATTACAACTCAGGCTATCTCAGGTCATTCTTCTTACTATAACATACTGAACACAATACTCTTTAATAAAATATTTTATAATATCATAAAACCAGAAAACAAACCCAGTAAATCTGTTTTAAAAAGTGAACGGTAGTTATTAAACTCAAATACTTAAAATGATTATGCACTGAAAAAACATTTCTTCTGGAGAAAACATATTTCATCACACAAGAACCTGAAGCTTTATTCAAGGAAGTTGAGGCATAACACAGGTTGTACCAAAATCATAGTACACTGCATGCTTAAAATTATTTGCTTTGCAAACTAGTATTGCTTATATTTCTCTTCATTTTCTTTCAACTCTCACAAATTTGTTTTGTTTGGAATTTTGAATAAAACTACATGAAATCTATATGAACTAGTCATCGATAATTTAATAGTGACAGATTAATGCAACTAATAAACATCACTTACTACAAACTCTTGAGCTCCTCCTTTACCAGTGAATAATGTGATTGATTATCACATTATAATTCCTGCACAGCTGAAATAGCAAGCATGCTCAATGTTGAATTTCCGACTAGCAAATTCTAATTCAAGAACCCTATCCATAAGGCCATGCCAAGCCCCAAACTTTGGTGACTCAAATAAAATAAAATGTGTGTCAATGTACATGAACAGATCAGATGATGCAAGGCTTGAGAAGCTCATTGATATGTGACAGTGGACATACTGAACATAATATGTGAGAGTTTTGATACACAGGCACTATGTACAAACTTTTCTGAATATAGCTTGTGATTTTCAATGTGTATCCCCCATCTGGCAAAATGTTGTTCTTCCAGGTTGAGTAAATTCTATGAATTAATAACTTTAAATTCAGGATTTTCTTTATAATCCTCATGTGACTTTAATGGCACTTCATAATTTGTAAGCAATACATGTGAAAAAAAAAGCCTAAAATCTGATAAAACAATTTATTTTACAGCTTTAAAGAAACAGTGTAAAACAAAGCTAGAGTTGGAAAAAAAAATGGAATAAAAGTTTCTACAAAAAAACAACTAAACTGAATTTTTTTCATTTGTCTACTACTTACATTCCTACTGGTATGCACAGACTGTTGACTTAACGTAGCTTGTTGTTTGACAAGAAAGAGTTGATCTTCCTCTGCAACTACCTCTATTTCCCGATGGAAAGGCTGAATGAATTTAATGTTATTAAACTGAATAAACAAATTGCTAAAGCCTATGAAAAATTGTTAATAAAAAGAACTATCTTTTGTTCATTACAGAACTAATGTGGTACAAAGATACAAAATAAAAATTACATTCACTCTAATAATTTATTTCTTTTTCAATTACACAAGAAAACTTTTACAGTTGATGTGGTACACTTACTATACATCAACCATATTGGCATGAAATTACTATTATCTAAAGTTTAACTCTCATTTTTGTATACTACTAATAGAAGAATCCAACACTGCAAACTTTTTTTAATTATAATGGAAAAAAACTATATACAAACATATTGAAGGAAATACTAAAACCAAATATAAAATATATTGCAAGAATTAAATGTTTAACTTTTACTAAGAAAACATAAAATAAACAATATCAACAAATATTTTCAACTATTTATACAATTATAGATCATATCCTTTTATATAGATTCAATGTTTCATTTATAATTGTCAGGATGTACAAATAAAAGAACATGGATAAAAATCAAATGATTCTAGTTTTAATTTCCAAAAACAAAACATTGTACAAAAGCTGCACATTTGTAGAACACAACACTCTTTCTAGCTTTTAGACCATAAGATATATCTCAATAGAAATTAATATTCCTTTTTGTTAATCTGAAGATGACCTAAAAAGGTCAAAATGTTGTTCAGTACTTTATTTTAATTAAAGTTTTAATACCCTTACCAGCTGTTTTTAAAATACAAAATTTTATATAACTCCCTAAAGTAATGTTAAAATAGAATAATATTAAAATACTTCTTATAAAATATGAAGTTCTCAACTATACTTGTGCAAATTACTTGAAACAAATGGTCATTTTTACAATATTTTCAGCATGGCGGCCTGTGTAGGCTCGCTGTACCCGCTGATTTCCTTTAATAGTCATTTTTTCACACAGACAGTGTCAATAGCTGTGTTTTGTAGTACAGTCGACCTATTTTTGGAATATATGACGAAAATTTCAGGAATATTACATCATTCGAAATTGCGTTAGAAAGACAAGGAAACCAGTCAACAAACAACTTCTTACCAACTCAGTGAAGAAAAAACGGTATCAATGGGGTCTGAAATACAAGAACTGGATGCAAGAACAATGGAGGAAGGTGTTATTCAGTGATGAGACTCATTTCTTCATACAGGGTCAAAGAAGTCTGCATGTTTGCAGATCTCCAGGTGGGAAACTTCAAGAATCTCACATCAATCAGTTTGTAAAACATCTCTTGAAAAAGATGTTTTGGGGTTTTTTCAGCTACTATGGCATTGGAGGCTTACATATCGTAGAAGGTATGATGCGAGGACCACAGTACATCGAAGTTTTTCAGAGAAGAGTCATTCCAGAATTGAAAAAGATATTTCCAGATGGATCTGGCATTTTTCAGCAAAATCTGGCTCCGTGCTACTCATGGAAACTTGTGAAGAATTTTATGACTACAACATGAATAAAGGTGCTGGACTGACCTGGAAACACTTCAGACTTAAATTGTATTGAAAATCTTTGGCCGATTTGTAAAGAAAGACTTCGGGGAAAAGACTGTACTACAAAAGATAAGCTAACTGAGGCCATAATTGAGGTGTGGTACCGTGATCCAAAAAGTTAGTAAAGATTGCAGTCACCTCGTGGATTCGATGCCAAAGCAAATTAATGATCTTCTGAAAAATAAAGGCAGTCATATCATGTATTAATTTGTAAGTAATTTTTGGATTCTCAGAAATAAAACGCAAAAAATTGAAAAAATCGTAATTTTCCGTCTTGTTTCAATTGATTTGCACAAGGGTGTAGTTACAGTCAACTTCTTCTAATGTTTCAATAAAGAGTAAGACTAGAGTGAAAATTTTATTTGTCTATCATACTTCAGAAAATATGATAATTTAAATAAATTTACCTTTCTAACTATTGGTTTGATAATGATATCTGAAAAGTTGTCATCTGGATCCACAGATGTAAGGCTTTCATAGAGGATTGAAATTTTCTTTTCACTATCCCAGCCAGATGGGCTTTAAAAAACATTTCAAAATGTTATTGAAAAATAAAATTACACATAATTTTTATAAACATCCCACTTATAAAGTACTACATTTGCATACATAATACACTTATATTGAATACTTCAAGTAATGTGTTTTGCATAAAAATATGGTAAAGCTCTTGTTTTCTAAATCAATTAATCAATGAGTACATGTATAAAGTTCTAATTCAATATGTAAGATATAAAAGACTGTTTTAATAACTTTCCTAAACTGAAAAATATATTCCTGACAGGCACTTCCACAACATTAGCTCTCCCCATTTTGTGCTGCTCTCTATATGTAAACTTTTTTTTATATAATGCATATCACAAACCCTCTGGAAGTGAAAAGGTGAGGTAGCAGATTTGATGGTAAGTAGCATGGAATAATGTACAAAAAGGAATAAGCCATCTGGATTAAATGATGAATCTAAATGGTAATGGTAAAGGAAAAAAGATCAAAAGAGAAAGATGATTGCTAGGGGATAAATAAATGGGAATGAGAACCACTGAAGGCAGCCATGCGAGCAATATAACAATGAAGGGCACACACAGTGGTCATAAAAGTTCATCTGGAACAGGATGAGGGTAGAAATGAAAAATACAAAGAAGAGCAATGGGCAAAAAGGAAGAGTTACTCTCATGAACTGCCACGGTCTTGGGAAAAAAAGAATGATCCAGATAAAGCAGAATATATGTTGGATGGTACAGTGTGCGACTGACATCAATAGTAAAGATATCTGACTAACACTGCCCACAAGCCGAGAGGAGAATGAAATATGCCTTAAGGGATCAGTGAAACACAGAACTGGAGGTAAATTAGGGGAATGGAGTACAACATTATTGTCCAAATCAATAAATACTGGACATTTAGATGGTTGATGTATCCAGAAAGAAAGGAAGAAAAGGGATTGGGTAGAGAAAGGAAAGACTCTGCAGTAGCAAGAAAAATGGAAAGTGTGGAATAGGCTGCCAATACTCAGATATTGAGACCAATGATCCCTTCTAAAACAATGAAGAAAGAAACTAAGAGACATCAGCAATAGTTAAATGAGAAGCTGGAGCCCCCAAGCCAGGGTCCAGCTGCAAAAAATATTTCATTTCAGCTAATACACAGCCATATATGAAGGACGAATGGAATGAACTAAGTGAAACACTGTCCGACATGAGAAACCGGATCTCCTCTCCACCAGTTGGACAAAACCCAGGTGTGAAGATGGAGGATGTGAAATGTTGAATGCAGAAATGGTGACTGTGGTTTACAAAAGATTTTGAGGAATAAGGGTAAGAGGGATGGGAGGGAACACCTGTAACTGGAGTAAGCAAGGAAACTATGATTGAAATGGCTGGTAGGAGCAATCATATAGACTTTGAACAGAGTGGCATTGATGAGAGATACTACCTGATGAAATAATTAAATAGGAAGATAAAAATAAAGGAACTTGTCTGACCAATTCTAGCCAAAGTTCGAGGATGGAGAACAGTGGACCTAAACAAAGATAACTGGTAATTGAGGGAGGTGATAAATGCATTGATACAAGGAGTACCTCACCAATCACAAAGCTTCCAAAAATCAAGGGGACCAAACCTTTGGGTAAACCCAGTCTTGTCAGGAAAGACAATCCACCATAAAGTTAAAAACACCTAGTATGTGACACAACCTCAAACAAAAGAGAAGATCCAAGGTGAAAAAACACAGGGTTCTCAACTGGGTGCTTTCCTTGGTGATTAATAAGAGCTACCACTGTTGAACTGGATCCTGATTAACTGATCCCCTGGAGATAGGAAGAAAATGATCAAAAGCCTAACAAACAGCAAAAGTTTAAGAATGTTTATATGGAGAGAACATTCTTTCACAGATAAATGATCTGAAGCCACTTTGTGATCGACCCATGTATCCCAGCCTTGAATGGAAGTATCTGTGAACAGATGCAAATCTGGCCATGGGAGAGAAAGTGGGATACCCTTAAAGGTATGAGCCTTGTCCAACCACTATCAAATGTTATCCTTAACGTGAGAAGGAAAGGTGATAGGAGAATTTAAATGATTCCAAACAATGAGACCGACAGAGGGGTATGAGAGGAGTCAAAGATCACACCTCTAAAAGGACTAAGACTTCATGAACAGGAACTGAAGTATGCAGACAGGGCTTGTCTGAGATGGGTGTTGAAGAAAACATCTAATTGAATGAAGTACTGAGTAGGATGAAGAAAACACTTTTCCAATTTGCCTAACCAGTAAACCCAAACAGCTTTGAGAAGGAGCTGACAAATATGACAGGTTGAATTTTGTTTGAAATTAGCAAGAATAAGCCAGTCATTTATATAGAAATGAAACTGCAACCTCAGAACATGAAGACATAGAGCAAAGTCTTACAACATTTGCCAAATGACATACGGTGTCAAAGCCAGCCTGGAGGGTAGGATGTAAATTTGGTACACCACTTCTTGATGGTCAAACCAAAAATAAGGAAAAAATGTTCTGAGATAGGAATATGAAGATAGGCATTGGAGACATCCACCTTAGTCACCCAAAGGCCCACTGAAGAGTAAGGTATGATTCCATGGTGAATTGTGGGGCATGATCTTATTAATTATGACAGCACAGGTCAACATCCATTCCCTGATCTTTTTGGGAACCACAAATGAGCAGGAGTAAAAAACTCCAAACTAAATGGGGCATGTTTGATAACCTGTTGTGTGAGAAGGTCTTGTAATGTCTTGAAAATACATTGGCACAAAAGGGGCACTGAGGATGAGAAAAGTACATAAGCACATTGGATAAAGGAGAAGTAAGAAATGGAATGATGCAACCTTTTGTCAATACCCTGTGAACCCAAACATTGGATACATAAAGGGCTCTACTGGCAAACAAAGGCTGTCAGATGGGCTTCAACAGGATAGTCACTGGAACTGTTGTTGATGTGGCACCACAGGAAGAAGAAACAGGGAAGGACTGGGTTTGAAAACAGGATTCAATGCCATACTTGACTCCAACTGAGATAAGCAGGCCACCAGATAAGAAAGGGTGGACTGTTGTTTGACTGAAGCAACCTTTGACTCCAAAGACTCCAGGAATCATGTTAAACATGTAATGCCTCAAAAATGGGGCCACACTGAGATCCCGCCAATAAGGAGATGAGAAATGGGTCCACTGCAATATGGCATCATGACCCAATAGGTCCCAACAACAAATAAAATACATTTGCAGGACCAGAGCTCAAAATGACAGATGGGCCAACATGGAAGTGAGGAGGGAGAGGACATCCCCAGAAATCCCTTCAGGGTTCCTGTGAAGAAACTTGGAAAGGAGATGGATTGAGAAAAAGTACTGAAGCAGAGTTGGTCCAGATAATGACAGTTCACCCTATAATAACAGAGAGCAGACTAATCCAAAGCTCATGGGGAATGAGGCATACTAATGCTGTCAACTAAATGAAAAGCTCAAAACAAACCCAAAGATCAGGGGATGGGGGGACTAAATAGGGTTGAGAGGCAGAATCATGTTAAAGAGAATGGCTTGGGTTATAAGAAACAGAAGCAACAGACAAAACATCTTGTTTCTGAGAAATAAAGTCTGAAAAACTGAAAAAGTTGAACAGAATCCTCAGGTAGGGGTGGAACAAACGATTGAAATTCTCACTGGTGTGGCTAGGATTAAAATGGTCAGGAGGAAAGGGGTAAATGTTGTTCCATATATTGTCCAATCTCCTTACAAATAAATGTCAATAAATCCTCCAATGGATAACACACATCTATGGCCTGAAGAATTACATCAAACAAATGAGATAAACCTGAAGAGGTAACATTAACTTTGAAATTCATGCTTGAAAATAAACAAAATAAAGTGTAAGTTGAACTAAGGTAAACTATTATGTAGCATGATTAGAACAAAAGAAAGAAGTCTGAACTTGAGCAATGCCAAACAAGAAGTTATGATTTGGTAATGGTGCAGAGAGGAAATCATGTCACATGATGGTGGCACTCTCTTATTGATGAATAGATGATACATGTTAGTTTGCATGAGAGACATGTATAAATATTGGACTCCAATATATGTGTGCAAAAGGCTTGTGGTATACATTATAAAAACACGCACATGTAGAAGGCAGCACAAAACAGGTAATGCTGATCTTGTAAGTGGGAGTGGGGGAAGTATCTTATTGGAATACAAAGTTAACCATTGTAGGAGTGAAAAGCCTAAAGGCTGATATATTAAGAAGGAAATTAAAAGAAGTGGAATAAATAAGGAGAATAAGTTGTCTCATCAAAGGGTGTTCTAAACTAATTGAACCTATCTGTGCGGATTTTGAGAAAAAGGCAGTTGCTTAATTGGAAGTAAGATAAGTCAAACGATTATCGGAAACTCAGGATACAATTGAGGTAACTCGTGTGACAAAGTGAATTATACACAGATACTACTATTGACATAGAAATGGAGAAGAATAGTTCAGCTTGTCAACTGAATTATAAAGTAACTGAACTGGCCGTAAGTGAACTTTTGACAAGAAGAGGAGAAATGTAATGTGTTTAAGATACAACTATGATCTCCATAATGTAAAGAATTTGTGTATATACATTTAACTTAGTTTAAAAACAAATGGAATTTGTGCCATTCATTTATCATCAACAAGTCACAGACACCTATTACAGAAAATTCCTTAGCCCAACACATCCATAAAATATACTATAATATATACACATACTTAAAAAGTTTTTGATAGAATAACTGAGGTTGCTAATTAGCTTTGCATTTATTAAATCTCTAGACAATAAATTTCCAATAACATGTTATATATCTTGCTCCTTGTTTATATCAACCAAATGGGCATGGGTTTCACCAAATGGGTTGAACACATATTAAAAAAGGAAAGTTAACTACATTTCCAAGTTTACCAAATTTATCTACATGAAATGTGGCAAGCTTTTAGTAAAATTTACAAGTATGTTGTGTACAAGAACTCAGATGTATTACAAAAGTATCTGTACTCAAAATATATCTGTACATTGATGGTGTTAGTCTGATTCAGGCTCTGACAAGTTGGAGAGCAAGATGATGTGCATCTGAAGATTAAAAAAATTTTTTTTTCATCATACAGTCTGCATGCTGCATTTGCATAACTTCTAGAACCTCTGAAATGCTACATCAGCAATTTAGGGTAAAAAGAATAGTTGAAAATTCTAACAAAAAATACATTATACCATGTACTAAGAGGCTGGGGCATTCTCACTTTTTAACTCCAACCTGTGCACGCAAGTTTAAAAGTAGTCTGAAACTCATAAACCTTTCTACAACTTTCATAACTTTTTCTGTATTGGAAATTAAAAATAATAATGATTATGTTTTAAAAAAGCTTTGTATGTTTTGTTACTTCATTACCAAATATAAAAACTTGTAATCTTCGAAAATAACACAAATTATTAAGATTCATGACATAACTGGAGATATTTACAGCTTTCACAAAAGAGGTTCATAAGCTTTAAATAACTTTCTTAGAACACAAACAGCATTTACTGTCATGAAAGAATAGAAATTACTAAAGACAGGTCTATCACCCAGCAATAATATGACAAAGCATTAGTTTTTTTCACTCATATACTCAAACAGCCAGACCATAAAATTTCAAAATATTTACAAATTGAAGAATTACTTTTTCACACTAAATTATTTAGAATTACAATACATAAAATGATACTTTGCAAATTGTGTTTTTTTAATGTATTCATAAAAAATGAATACAAAAGCTTTATCTAACAAAGACATCTTCAAACCACTAAGCAAGAAAAACCTAAGTTGTTATTGTCACTAAATTATATTATCCAATTTATATATTTCAAATAGAACCAAAACTACAATACGTGAAGGCATAGTAAAACTACTCAGAACATTCTACAACAAGAATTGGAGCACTCTTTCTTTAACAAACTTTCATAAAAATTATTCTTGACATACATAAATATAGCATCCTTCTCCACTACTAAAGCTGGTGTTCGGAAAGGAAAGCCATATATCCTGTGAACCAGGTACTTGTACAAGAGATCACAGTTTTTATCTTCTTTTACAGATGTATAAAATAAAGATGCCCCATCTAGAGCTATGTTAAAGAAACAAACAACTTTCTTTCCAAAGTGTTCAAGACAAAAAGAATATTTAAGATTCTCAACTTGTGTAGTTACATTAAAAGATAAAAATAAATATTAACTGGACAATGTAAAATTATTCTTTCAGGAATTATTTGGAAAAAAGAAAAGTTGTATCATTACTTAGAACATGTTGTTTGTTCACATGGCTGGCCAAATGCAAAGTTTTATAATCGTTAAATGTTTATTAAACCTTCAGGCCTAATAAATTAGACCATGTGAAATTTCCTCAAAAGTGTTTCAATGTTTACAAAAACGAATGAATTTCAGATGGATAAGTAAGTGAAAACTCTCATTTCATATACTATTTTTAAATTTTATTTGATACAAAATCACTGTAATTTTTTTTATTTCAGATGAAATAAATATAAAATAATAACTACAATCATGCTATGTTCAAACAAGGAATCTGTGGCATTACAGGAACAATTTTAGTTGTCATAAAGAAATTCAAGAAACCAATTCTGAATAATTTCAATTGTACAAGTTAACATTTTCTTAAACTACTAATGTGTTTCCAATAATACCCCCACTGACACTATGGTAATTCATCAATGTTAACCCTGCCTACCTAAGAATTGTTCTTGCATGTTCTAGTCTTTTATACCCCACTTAAATGACATTGGTAATATCTAACTGGCAAATCTCTCCACCCACATCAATGGATCCTCTATCCTTGTACTCTATATAAACACTTCACTCAGATAATATAATCTCTTTCCTGAAACCTACACCATCCTTATCACTAACACAGTCTCTTAGTTGAAAGTAAGGAAAGAAGGCAGGGATAGTGTCAGTAGAGGTAAGTATTACTGGAAATACATTTTTTGATTAGGAAAATGTTAACTTTTAACACACATTTATCATCAACTGACACCATAACCAGAATTCCACATTGAAAACGTGGAGGGGCATGTGCAGGCATTATCTATACAGAACAGGTATGTTCTTCACCATTTTGTTTTTATAACATAATACTTGTATCAAGGGTGGAATAATACGAGTAATCTCGATAGGCCAGCTCCAATCTGATAATAAAGATTCCACAACTCGGGGTTAGAGTTAAGGGGTCATGGTCCTCACATCCCATGTTGGTGATTAGGGCAATTGGACTGCAATGATATATATAGATATACTTTTGATTGGATCCCAACCTGTAGCCATTGAGTGTTGTGTTCTGAACTACCGTAATCACAATGAGAAAATAGGCAACACTGAAGTAGACAAACTTTATCTTCCATTTGAAGAAGTTCAAAAAGCAACACTGTAGGCTAGGAATGGTCAAATCTTTTATGCCTCACTCAACCAAAGGATCATAACTCATATGGTCTGAAAATATGAACATTCGTTCTCACTCCCAAACTACGTGGGCAAGGAGCATTTCACATGGCCATGGGGTTAGAGAATAGACATGGAACACAGTGCTCCACCAATGACCTAGGATGGAATAATGGAGGTAGAGAACTGAATGAAATGACCAACTTCAATATCAGAAGCTGAAGTACCCATGGATCTGCAATGAAGGAGTACCAGTTGTTTATCAATAGTTGTAGCCTCACTTGAACATTAGGACTTATGTTTAAATATTAAATTTTAAAATATTTTTCCTTGTTATAATATAATACTAATGAGTACTTACTTTCTTATTTCAAAGCAAAATTAAGAAATAAAGTTGATAGTGGTAGAAGGAACAAATATATAGGAACAAAATAGTCAAACACACAACCAATAATAACTTAATATAAAAGAAAAAATTCTTAAACAATCTATGTTAGATTTTTAACAAAGTAAATAACTAGAGAAGAAAATGCAGCATCATTTTACTTATCTTCACACTTCTAAAGATAAAGACACTAACATTTAAAAAAAAAATTCCTGGGGCAATATATTAATTCTGTAGATTTTCTCATGTTTTTGGTTTTACACATTATGTACAGAAATCTTGCCCTAAATGTTTAACAATATACAAACAAGCCAACGTTTAGGCTTGTGGTTAAATATTAAAATCTTGTCCTTGTTATAATACCCAAGCAACATACTGATATGCACATGTTTTCTGTGCTATATTTTGAAAAATATAAAGTATAATTTACAGAAAGAAACAGCAAGGATACATTTCAGGCAGAACTTTCTTCCAGCTTGCTGGATAAAGTCAAAGTGTTCTTCCTTGTAATCAAACTCTTTCTCTAAGGTAGAGATGAAGTCAGTCTAATAATGGTAAACATTTTTATTGTAAGGAAGAGCAATGAAATTCCACTAGGATTAATTAAGAAAACAATCTGTTTATATTCTATATAACATGAAATGCAGTGCCATTCAAACATTTCATAACCTACATTAAATGAATAACTTCATATAAAAAAGAAGCATACAACTTTCATATACAGTCATGTGAAAAGTTAGGACACCCTATGAAAGCCTGTGTATTTGTGTAACATTTTTTGATATATAGATATTTAATCTCAATTTCAACAATACTGAGAGATTATAGGAATATAACTAAACAATTAAAACTAAAGAAAAGACGTTTCAAGATCTTATGTAAATGTAATTCTACAAAAATGTATATTATAACTGAGGAAAACGTTAGGACACCCTACCCCCCTGATAGCTAGTGTTACCCCCTTTGGCTGAAATAACTGCAGTGAGACACTTCTTGTAGCCATCTACCAGTCTCTGACATCGGTCTGAAGAAAGTTTGCCCCACTCCTCAATGTAGAATTCTTTCAGCTGTGAGATGTTTGAGGGGTTTCTTGCATGTACAGCCAATTTCAAGTCACCCCACAGCATCTCAATGGAATTAAGATCTGGGCTTTGACTCGGCCATTCCAGGACTCTCTGTTTCTTAGTTTTCAGCCAGTCCTTGGTGGATTTACTGATATGTTTTGGGTCACTGTCGTGTTGCAAGGTCCAGTTCCACTTCAACTTTAATTTTCGTACAGATGGTCTCACATGATCCTCTAGCACCCTCTAATTCACAGTAGAATTCTGGTGGATTCTATGATTGTGAGCTGTCCAGGTCCTGCTGCAGCAAAGCAGCCCCAAACCATGACACTTCCACCTCCATGCTTCACAGTTGGTATGAGGTTCTTTTCCTGGAATGCTGTATTTGGTTTACGCCAAACATGTCCTCTGTTCTGGTGTCCAAATAATTCAATTTTGGACTCCTCTGTCCAAAGAACATTATTCCAGAAGTCCTGGTCTTTGTCTACATTCTCTCTGGCAAACTTCAGTCTGGTCTTGATGTTTATCTTAGAGAGAAAAGGTTTCCTCCTTGCACACCTCCCATGCAAGTTAAACTTGTGCAGTCTCTTTCTGATTGTAGAGGCATTCACTTTCACATCAACAGTCGCCAGAGCCTGCTGTAGGTCCTGTGATGACATGTTAGGGTGTTTGGAGACCTCTTTTAGCATCTTGCTGTCTGCTCTCGAGATAAACTTGCTTGGACAACCAGACCTGGACATGTTGGCAGTTGTTTGGAAAGCCCTCCACTTGTTGACTTTTTTCCAGACAGTGGAATGGCTGATTTCAAAATCTTTTGGGATCTTTTTAAATCCCTTACCAGACTCATAAGCTGCTACAATTTTCTTTCTGTAGGCCTCAGGCAGCTCTTTTTTTCTCACCATGGTGCTCACTCTCACTTCAACAGTCAGGAGCACACCAAACTAAGCCTCATTCAAAATGCTGAGTAAGGATTTTCTAATCATGTGCACCTGGTGTAATACACCTGTGTGTGAGTTGAGCTATTTTAAGTGGGAATAAATGTGGGGGTGTCTTAACTTTTTCCTCAGTTCGAATATGCATTTTTGTAGAATTACATTTACAGAAGATCTTGAAAAGTCTTTTCTTCAGTTTTAATTGTTTAGTATTTCTAATCTCTCAGTACTGTTAAAATTGAGATTAAATGTATTCAAAAATGTTACAAAAATACACAGGCTTTCATAGGGTGTCCTAACTTTTTCACATGACTGTAAGTTGACAGTATGAATTTGTTGCAAATTAATAGAACAATAATGGATGTATATATGAAATGACTGTGGTAGGTTAACAACTAATTTGTTAGTTAATATTCAAATACATATTCTCAAAGAGTTGAGACAGAATAAAGTTCTGTGCTCCACAAATATTAAAAAAAAGCCAATCAGAAATATTGATGATGCATGACATTTCACAAAAATGTCGTTCCTTGTGTACAAAAAACTAATGTAAAAATGTCAGAGAGTAAATTCATATACAATATTAAAAATTCTACAAACAGAAAATCTAGATGTTGGAAATTAAACTTTTTCCATATGGGATTAGTCACTGTGAGTCACTTTGTAACCATACAGTAACCATTAGTTTCCACACTATAAATCTTAGTAAGTGTTACTAGTCTTCTGGACACTAAAATAAAATTTTTAATTGGGTATTTTTACTAAGATTTGTCTAGGAATTTATATTAACAAATTGTTTAATACTCCAAGTGGAAAGTGATTTAATGTTAATATTAAAATTACTTTTCTTAATCTGATAATTTTCAATTTTCATTTCTCTAAGCTCTAAAACTTTGAAACTAAATACTGAAATATTTTTCTTCCAGTTAAATCTTGTAATGAATTTGTTATTTCCTCAACCCTAATGCTATATGGACTAGGTTGATTTGATATGCCTTCTATATATCATGAAAAGTATGAAATACATCTAAATTATCCTTTTCTTTCAAGAGAGAATGCAGATCATAGATTAAAACTGTAACTGCTTGTTCTAAATGGCTTATGGCTCATAACAGTATACACTTGTTTCTACTTGATTTTATTGTCATTTTAATAATCTAATAGTTCTACCACACAAGTCATAAATCACCCATTACCTTCCTGAATGACTGATACATAAGCTACTCAAGAGCATACCTCTGACAGTTATTATTTTTCATCACCTTTTGTAACCTAAATTTATCCAACCTAATTTGTTTTCTTTTACACTGTAGTTACTCTTATAGCCATAAATGAAAAAATAGCTATGAAAAACAAAAAATACAGTACATTTTTGACCACATATTTTTTTCTGTTAGTTAACAACAAGTTTAAGACTTACTTTTTCTTTTTCATGATGGTAATAGTTCATCAAATAATTTTTATTTATTTGAAGAATGCATATTATCATAATAATAACATGTTCAAAGAAAACAATGTCCTATACCTAAGATAAGATGAGCTTATATTAATTCCCTTATCTGCTTTATCTGAACTCTGCAAGATAAACTTTCAAATTGAAGATGAAACTGAAAATATTCTCTACTGAAAACAACAAAAATTCTCTGTTATTTGATAGATTAAAAATTCTTTAGTTATAAATGATATAAATTAAAACATCAGAGATAATTACTGGTGATTTATGAGAAAGAGTATATTAAAATTGGATTTATTAACTGTATACATTGACAATAATATAGTTTAATTTTGAATGCAACTCTATAAAAGATTATGACAACACATTCTGATCAACCCACAGTGAGAGGATTAATGAAATAAAAATAATGAAAAATAGCATTATATTCAGTGGGAAAATTATTTTGGGTAGGTACTTAAAACATAATAAAACATGATTTGTAAGCTAAATTTGATCAATTCATCCATTTTCACCAAAACGTTTATGCATTAATTGACAAAACTTATATTGCAGTCCTCTTCTCTATACATTTTTTCCCTTACTTATTTCTATTTTTCCATCATTTTGATAGAAAAATGTAGTAATTTTTTTGAAAATGAAGTGTTTTTTTAATGTGTTTGTACCTGCCGTTTTCAATCATTGACATCCTATAATATCAAGAGAATCTCTCACAAAACCAAATGATGTCATAACATAGCCTATCACACTCCCTTTCAAATCCAAATGAATAAATAAATATGTGCTGCTCTTGGAGAGTAAAGAAATTGAGAATAAGAAAAACAGTATATCTCACTAGTTAGCCCATTGTTTAATCTAAATAAAAGTTTTCAATGTATTTAATTTCCTTGTTTTAAATTACTATTTTTCATTATGTTATTTAACCAAATTATCATGAAAAATTGTCACAATCCCTTACAAACATAATCATATAAGCCAAGTGTCAGTCAGTCAATCAGATGGTCATACTTGGTTTTCTACATTTGGGGAGTTACACAATTCCACTTTTTCTCTTATAATACGTCCTCTTTTTTAAGGCTAGGCTTTAACAAGCCAACTTATGATTTGAAGGGGCACCAGATCCTGCCTGTGAAAACCTGGATATCATGGAACACCTGAACTATGGCAAACAGAGTTAATTTATGAGTGACAATTCCTTCAAAACATGTAAATTATTGTCTAGAATTGTAATGGCATGCTTATTTGGAGAAAAATGTGGTGGGGAAAGAAAAGAGCAAATAATTGAGAATTGTGGATAATGGAGGTAAGGATAACTGAAACACTAGAGTAGCCCCATTTTATGATACAAACACTTGTAAAACTATACTAGGTAAACGTGGCTCCTAGATTTGAAAATATTTGTCAAAGGCTACCTTAGAGACAACTATTATCAAATCATGTCACAAATTAACAGAATATGTAGATGGAATACCTTAGTGACAACTACTACCAAATCAAGTCCCAAGTTACAAGTTAATGTATGCTCATCAAGGGCAAATGGTGCCACCAATGTTTCATTTCTGGTTCGTCCAAAAATAGAAAATCCTTCCAATTCTGCTCCTGGTTCAAGGTAGCCATTAAATCTCTTTTTCACTGAAACAGATATAATTATTGAAATCTAAGAAGAAATATTATATAGCATATTTCAATTAAAATTAATTCCACAATCAACAGTTTTCAAATAAAAGTTAACACTGTATTTCTAAAATACTCATCCTTTCTCACATATAGCTGTTCACATTTGGTGTTTTTTCATCTATAAACAAACTATGGCTCCCTACTAGCCAATTTCACATTATATTGTTGCATCACTGCATACAAATGAGCATCTGACAACTCTTCACTAATAGAAGTGAAACCACCCTTCTGGAACAGCTAATTCTATCTATACTGACTGTACAATCATGGTTTTGAGATTAGGTAAGAAAATACACTATGTTCTGTACCAAACAGAACTGATCATGTTCAGAAGGCTGCCTCCATGGTCCCCAACACTAGTGGCAAGGCCTTCCATGATTCACTAGAAAAAGAGTGAGATGAAAGTGCATTAGGGAGCCTGAAGACTTGCATCACTCTAAGTCAACAAAAGACCACTAAGACTATTCATAAAAGCAGGTCAGCTCCAAGTTCTAAACTAGGTATGGATGATGCTTAAACTCATAATAGTTCATGAGTGTTTATGGTCTGTATTTGGTAAGCCGTGGAGATACGGCTTACTGCAGAAACTCCTTGGGTGGAGAATCCAGTGAGGATCTCTTGACTCTGGGATGTTCTTCAAATCCCTCTTAACAATAACTCCTCATGATGAATTCAAAGTAGCATGGGAAGAACCTCAATGGGCATATCCTCAATTGCCTTCAAATGCAAGAGTAGTTCACTGTTTTTGGGAGAGGATGTTTCCACCAATATGTTATCAGAGCAAAGCTTTCTGACTGACTTAAGAGAGTCAGCAAGTCCCTCTAGTCCCTTCTGAAAAAAAATGGAAGACATTTTCCCTACAGTTTTGTCTGAAAGATAATGTACTATAAGAATATTAGGTACAGGTGTTAAAGATGTTGAAGACTGCTGCTCAGAATCTTCAAGACGTGGTCATTTACCTGTGGACTGTTTTTCACTATTTTAATTTAGTTTTTATTTGGGGGAATCCATACTAAAGAAAGAATATTTCGGTACCCACTGACCCCACTTACCATGGAGCCCCATGAGGAGATGCACTACAGTGCCAAACCAAAACACTGCAGCACTGCCAGGGTTTTGTGAGCACTATACTCAAACACCAGCATCACATACAATGTCTACAAAACCAGCTGAGAACTTGGTTGACCCTAGCCCAAGTGGACCAGCTGAATTACCCAAGGGGACCACCCATCTGCAGAAATCCAATGCCAAGGTGGTGTGTTAGGGTTGGATTTCTCAACCACCAGGATACTCTCCTCCCCTTCACAGGTCAATACGCATGGAAAACACTTAGGTGAATGTTTAGACCCCAGAGAAGGTAAAGTGATAGAACAGAACCTTCTCTAGGAGGTCTCCTCACCAAGTATAGGAATCCACACTGAGAGGAACAATTGAGGTGATGAATTTATTCAGAGAGGGTAAAGTGAGAAGGAACATGTTGAAAAGATGTAATATAACAAGTGAAAAGATTGTACCAGGAATCACATATGAAAAAATATAGGGCCACATAATAATGTAGCACACAGACATGAGAAAGGAAGCAAACAGGAAATGAACAAAAAAGTAGATGAGAAATAAAAGAGAGAGAGAGAGGTGTGAATGCACAGTTCTCCTTACATGCAGGAGATAGTTGAAGAAAAAAAGTGTGATCAGGATGGAAAATGGCATAGGGGATATGAAAAAGAATGCATAAAGAATTGATGGCATCCATGTCAGAATGTTGATGACCATAGGTGAACAAATGAGAAAAAGAGACTTTAAGGGAAAGATGATATAAAGAATAAGTAGCTTAAGGGTCCCAAAAGAGGTTGTATAAGAGCATGAAAAACATTAAGGTTTCAGTTGGGTAAGCTAGAAGGATGGCAAAGGCAATAGAGGAAAAAGAAATGAAAGAGCATAGTAAAGAATATGGAGGGAAAAACAGCTCTTACAGTAAAGGGAAAACCAAAACATAGGAATGAGATCTACCTGGTAAAAAGCAACAATTGAAACTGAGAACCTCTGGTCAAAGAGCCCAGTCAACTACACAGACAGTTGAGGAGCAGGAGGATGAGAAGGGGGAAAGAATGACAGTGACCAATGACAACATTTATGCTACTTCCATTAACACACAATGATGGTGAAAAGAAAACAGTTTGGTTTGTTTTGAATTCCGTGCATAGCTACTTGAGGGCTATATGTGCAAGATGTCCCTAATTTAGCAGTGTAAGACTAAGGAAGGCAGCTAGTCATCACTACCAACTGCCAAGTCTTGGGCTACTCTGTTTCCAATGAATAGTGGGATTGATTGTCACATTATAATGCCCCCACGGCTGAAAGGGCGAGCACGTTTGATGAACAAATTAAGTGAAATGGTTCCTAGTGACTCTGAGCTTATAGGATAGTCACTGATGAGATTGTTAGCACCAAGAACTACAATTAGAGGAAGAACAGGTGGAAGAAGAAAAACAAGAGAATGGGACAGGGAGAGAAGATGTAGAAAGATGGGAGACTATAATGGGAAAGGAAGGAACTATGGAAAAACAGGAGACAAGGGAGGACAGGAAAAGAGTGACTATAGAGAATAAGATATGATAACAAAATTGGCCTTAGCAGACAAAAGAACTCAGAAACATTTCTGAGATAAGGAGAAGGAGGCAAATATACCCAAGAAAAAAGAGCATCCCTCCCCAATAAATCCCAGTAACAAAGCAACCAAGTCAGAATAGACAAGGCTGAGGAAGAATAATGCATAAATGTAGAAAAGATAACAGACAAGTAAGTGTCTACTAAATCTCCACAGAAGCAGAGTGGATTGCTTTGAAAAGAAGAGAAGGGTAAGAAAAATAACACAAGAGGATAGTAATGGTAAGATAAAGGCAAGAAATTTGGACTTGAGAAAGTCCAACAGAAAAAATATATCTGAGCCTCAGTCTGAAGAATAGACCTCAAAGTTTAGGAGTCCAAGAAAAGGAATACAGCCTGATGTTAAGACAAGGCATATCTGAAAACCAGGCAAGGAGAACAAGACATGCCTGCACCAGAGTAATGCCAAAATAAAAAAAATGTTTGATATTAACTTCAATATCTGGAAAGGGAGAAAAAAAAAGAAGTCAGAAGAAAGTGGAGAAGAACTATAGGAGACAGGGAAGCAGCAAACAAAAGCTACCAAGTTCAGAAATTATGAAAAAGTCTTAGGTTAGATCCATGACAGAACTAATAAAAGATTTGAAAAAGGCAGGTAGGAAATGACTGTCAAAATAATTTTCTTCATTAGAAAATGGATTTATTGGAGGAAGTATATCAGGTTCAAAAGAATATCCAGATCACATGAAAAACTCCATTCCACACTGCACAACAACTGTAACTTTAAAAGATAAAGAGGAACCTGATGCCATGATGTTTGTCTAGTGTGAACATCTTGCTGTTCCATACCAAAGTGGAAACTAATATCATATGTGGATTCATAATGTTTAAAGTCTTAAATTCAAATTTAACATTTTGTATAAGTTTGTGATTTTGTAGATATTTCACAAAAAATTCAATATTCTAAAGCTCATGAGGAGAATGAGGACACATTATTACACACAAATACCAAACTAAAATGTGAAGATTAAATAATCTGTATAGAGAAAGTAAGCTATACAAGGAGGATGTGTCATATTCCTATTGGTGGAGGGTTGTCACATGCTCAGATGGCTAGTAGTGAGCAAAACTTTTGTACATAGAGGGCAACACTAAATCAGGAAAGCTATATGCTAGTGGAGATATACATAATCAGAAAAAGTTCTTTTCTTTAAGTGTTTATTTTTGTTCTGGATTACAAAAGAATAATTTACAAGTTTTAAACATTGAAAACTAAAGACACTTCATTGCAAACTAACTAGTAAAACAAACAGTACATGTATTTCAAGCTTAAAATCGACACATAAAAATACATTTTTTTTATACTTAGTTATATACACGGAATTTATATGTCATAATAAATGGAGTCAAATATGCAAATTGATAGACTACATATTCTGCTATGAATAATTTAAATATTAACAGTTTCATACTGGTTGTTTCAGTATATTTTCATTGATTTATTTTATTATTTTATGACATTCTTAGTCAATGTCAAGTAACACGTAAGTACACTTTTCCATTGTTGTTACAGCTATTTTGTTTCTGAACCCATGTGCCTGTATTTCTGTATTGCAAAATACTGCCTTTCAGTCCATGCAAGCAACCCTGGTATATTCCCCTTTCATTTACTGTGACTGAAAAACATCTATTTAATTTGCAATATATTTCTAAAACAAAACAGAAAAAACTTATTAACCATAACTACAAAAAATATGAGATTTAGAAATTCATTTTAAAGGTCATAGGGTTTGTATCACAATTGCTTCTCAGATAGTTGGAAATTCTCAAATTGGCTAAAGCTGCTAATCTGTGGCAGACACTTCAGCCCATTCAAGTGTTTTCTGAAAATCTGAGTGAAAATTTTATAATAATAACTGGCAGAAAGTTATTTTCACTTGTTACTTTGATACAACTTTTCAGTATATAATTACTGGGTAAGTCAAACATTATGAACAGCTGTAAGATACTGTATAATGACTAGTAAGAGTTGTATAAAAGGTCCATGAAAGGACTACATAGACACTATGTTGCCTTTAACAAGGCAGCTGTTAACAGCATGTTAGCTAAACATAAGTCATAAGTAATCTACTGATTATTTTTAAAATCAAAATTGCTATGTCATCATAACAAACATCTGTATTTTGATTATAAATGTAGAAGCTACATCTTCATAAAAATTTTTAATGATTTCTAATACTTTTTTTTTTCTGTATTCAACCACTACTTATTGAAATCTGTATTCTAGTTTATGTAAACACCTGGTGAACTTAACATACCTAGGATACTCATGAACCTCACAGTCCAACTCTACAAGCAACACTCTGAAAAAGTAACTACTCTATACAATTGTAGCCAACTTATCATTCCTAAATGTGGGTAAAATATATATATATATATATATATATATATATATGAATTTCCACATATACATTTTAATGAGTAATAATATACATTATTCTTAAAGACTACAGCAAGATATACCTTTCTCTTTACATTCCTCTAATTGCCCAGGATCAAACTTAAGTCTTCTAATGTGTTCCTCTAGAATATCTGCCCAGTTCTGCAGAGACTCCATCATTTTCCAAGGCTGGGTCATTGCTACTGTAAACAGGACTACTGTGTGGGGGAACGTTCTCTCATTCAATGCAAATTTGAGTAAGTTTCTCTGCCATGGATCTCCATCTAAGATCCACACACCAAGTCTAGTGTGATCTGATAACAAAAAATGACATCCATTTCAAAAGTCAATTCAAAGTCAGTAATTCAACACTAAAGATGAGCAATATGACCACAAACCATAAGGTCTATCCAGGTCTCTGATGATTAGAAATGGGCAAGTAGTAAAATTTACTATTATATTATCTGTTAGGCTCATCAATCAATTACATTCAACGAATCAATTATTTTCATATGTGACTAGGATTTTTGGAATAACTGGAAACACTAATTTTGACAGTTGATTACTTTTTGGAGTCTTAATGCTAACTCAATAAAATGAAAAATCTTCACTTAATTAAATATAATAATGAGAAATCATAATTGCGATATTTTGATAGTTGGAATGGTTAAAAACAGTAATATCTGCAAACACAAATTTCAATCTGGTATTTAATTTCATGACATTATGTGATTTACATATTTTTTTTTATTATTCAAATATCTTTATGACACTCATGAATGCAATTTGTGCTCAATTGCCTGACTCTACAGGTAATAACCATTAAACACTAAACAACCAATTTTAACTCTATAATACAATAAATATTTGACAATCTATAAGACCTAAGAAAAGACTTATACTAAATAACAAGTATTGCTTTTAAAAATCTTCTTTTAAATCCTCTAATATTCAAGTACCTTTTATTAGTAAAGACATAAAACTTTCCATATGTATCATAACATATCAGTTATATGATATCAAGTGTACCCAGAATGAATGAGTGTTGTAATTTTAACCTAAGTAATATTTTAGGTAGCCATGTATACTATTCATAAAATTAGAGATTCTTTCTATAAGAAAACCAGTACTGAAGACAGCACATGAAATAAAGTCTAACTACTCTTATAGAAATGACAAAAGTTTTTTTATTCTTAAATTCAACATCACACTTCAAAACCTATATATTTAATTATAAGCACCAAAGAAAGATACACTATTACAGGATCAGGCTATTCTCAAATAAAATTCTACCCCTCTCTCTCCAACTCACCACCATTTGATCTTCTCAGAGAAAGAAGTCCTCTCTGTTACTATACTGATGAGATCTTCTCAGAGAAAGAAGTCCTCTCTGTTACTATACTGATGAGGAAAGGCTTGAAACAACTAAAACAAGCATTTCTAACTTCTGCTATTACTACAACTAGAATTCCTACATGTATTTTTAGTAATGAGTCTACAGGAAATGGAAAGACACTCGTTACTCTTGGAAAGCTCTAATATATACATAATTCCTTCAAAAGCTTTGACTGAACAACAATGTGGACACAAGAGTGCACATAACTGGTGGGTAGAAGCTGACCAACACTTACTTTTAAGGCTGTTAGACCAACAAGAAATGACAGAAACTGTTCTACAGTCAGAAATCAAACCACTGCTGGTTCTATGATAAAACATTAGGCAGTTTCAATACCTGATATGAAGAAGGGTTTTTAACAGTACATTCTTTTGAAAAAAGAATCCTGAACATATAGAGAAATGAGTGAGTAATTTTCAAGAGAAAAATAATGTAGTAAGTTCTCACTTACACACATGTAGACATACACATAAATTAGGGAGAGGAGTACTCTTGAATCCTTGTATTGGATATATGTTTCAAACCACTAGCTTTGAAAACCAGAAAAAAAAAAGATACAAAACATTGGACTTCTCCAAAAGTATATTAATGACAAAACTAGAGTATCCAGACAATTTTTAAAAAACTAAAGGATTGCTTGACACAAATTCACTTCTTCAATGGATCATCAGGAAAGAATGCTGTAATTCACTTGGAGGCAAGCTGTATATAATGTAATTTATGAGAAGTGCTATGCAAGAAGATTTGCAAATTCTAATCCTCAGAATGCTTCCAAAAATATCTGAACTGATCAAGCCAAAGAAACTGGTAGATATGTTATCTAATGGAATGAAACTTGGAGCTGCTGATACTACTAGCACATACTTATTGCAGAGTCAATGATCTATGAGCATTATAAAGATACAGAATGGTTTATACGGTAGTATACAGAATGTGTGGCTCTGAAGATTTTGGCCTGTAAAACAAACACAAAATAACAGTAGATAAAATTAAAAAAAGATGGTTTCTTTTTTGCCTCGGTTAGTTTTGAGTCAAATGGCTCTGACTAGATAAAAGTTTGCACTCAGAAAACAATGCCTTCTAATATTAATAGTATAAATGTCAGTAAGTTTAGGAGTACATGCTAGTAAGAGAAGAAAGTATGTCCTCCATGGCCAAAAGCAAAGGTCCAGAAAGTGCCCTTATCAATGAATGGAGAAACATTGAAAGGTTGCAAGATGAAAGGTCTTAAGGAGAAGAAGATTATACAAAAGACCTAAAGGATTCTGAAACAATTTTATCTTTACAAGACAACTGTGATTACAAAAGATGAAAAAGTAGAAGCCAATGGAGATGTAATTACATAAGATCTGCTGATTTTTGAAGGTTTTTTCACTTGGATTGTAAAACTCCAGGGGTAGCAGGAGCCAATGACCCCCCAGAAATAGAGTATAATCTATACTGTTCTACTGGCTGAAATTCCTAGAAACTCTACCCCTCTATATAAATGTGAGGCACCAAAATATTTGTATTAAAAAAGAGAAAACTGTGTGTGTATCAATCTTATTGGCAAATATCATAAACAGGATACGTATAAACATTTATTTAACTTGTAAATTTAAATTATTATTTAACTCAATTTCAGGCTATTTTAAATTGTAATACATAACAAGGTCAAGGTCAATGTGCTCCATGTGGTTCATAGTCTTTGCCAAGGCTGTTGCAGCTAAATTACCTCTGTAAGATTAAGCTATCCCAAAGGACCAATGCTAGTGAGTGGCAAAGCTGCTCACCAATCTGTCAGAATATCATAACATGGTAGCCCAAGACTGTGATAAAAAAGTAGGGTTAAGTGTTCTCAACAACTGACAGCAAAAAAATCTTGTGCATATTCTTTTATTTATTATTATAAAAGTAACTAAAAGGTAAAAATAGGAATTTCTTTAGGTTAGTTAAAGTTAGATTAGGTAAAATAAATAACAATAAAAATTTTCATGAAGCACACATATGAGCAGCTTGGAGTAGCGAAATTGAAGTGTAGCATGAGCTGCAAGTTCCCCAAGTAATTTATAACTTATACTGGCATGAATAGTGGTTTGACATGGTCAAAGGTCAATAAAAGAATAAAATGTAAATTTAACTAGATGTAGTTTCACAATACAATTTGAGGTCACTTTAGAAAGAAAACAAGATAATTTAAATTATTTTTAATTATTTTGGTAGTTAAAATAATAGGTCAATTTGACTGACCTTGTAATATTTGTATAGAGTTTGTGTGGAAAAAATAACAAATAAACTATATTTAATGAAAAAACAAAAATGTTTGAAATGTATTTAGGAGGTTTCAGAGAGTAAGCAAATAACATTCAAGATTTTTGAGATGAAGAAAAGTTTATTTAATCTTAACATGAAAATTGCTTTGAATATAAACTAGTTAAAAACAAAAACAATATAATTCATGAACAAATCTTTAATAAATATTCTCCACTAAAAATAAGGTTTCTTTGTATATAAGAGTCTTGAGAAGTTTACTGAAAGTCTGGCAAATTTTATAAAGATACACTAACTATATTAAAAGTAAGTAGTATGGAAACTATAACAAGTACAAAGTGGTCATGTGGTTGGTCAATTTGATTTAACCATGATAAGATAATTAATTAAATAATATATATATACACACACACATAATAAAAATAATGATAAATGCTGACAATTCCATGACTATCATAGTTTTTCTGGTTTTATAACTATGCAATGAGAGCTGTTACAAATTTATCCAAGCTAGCTGATATGTCTTCCATGGAAGTGGAACTTGTATTAAAAGAAAAATTAATATTTTTCTGTACAGAAAACAATGTAATATAGTATATCATTTGATACATGAAAATCCCAGTTTTCTTTACATCTTTGACTGAGTATCTTTTAGACATTCTGATCTGTCACAAGCAGACATTTCATCTTAATCATAACAAAGTGATGATACCTAGACAACATAGATGCAACTGAAAAGAGACAAATGGACAGAAAATATGACAAGGTAGAAAAGAGTTTACAGGAAGGAGTAGGAGAAGGAGAATATATGGCTGGGTTTGATGAAAATGGTGAAATAAAATTCTGAGAGGTATGTCAAGAAGAGAATGTGAAAGGTGAGCCTGTTAAAACTTTGAATGGATCCTACTATTGATGCAGTAATTTCAAGCTTGATGGGATCCAGACACATATGGGGAGTGAAAATCACAATGTCACAATTTCAATAAAATCTACAAGAGCCAAGCAAAAACGATTATGCAAAAAAAAAGAATCAATGGACAATACATTAGTTGAAATATTACTTCAAAGATGCACATGCAATTTCAAAGCACTGCCAGCCCTTTACAGATCTTCATTCACTTCATAGTGAAGGACAGTGTTAATCAGTAGTTTTGTTTGTTTTGTTAGTTTTCAAATGTTCAGGTTTAATTTAACTGAATTAAAGCATGCAGTTACATTCTTGATGACAAGAAACTGACTTGAAGTAAAAATGTATCTCAGAATAGCTGGTATGGATGTTAACACTTTTACTAGTAAAGCAGAGAACAATATTTTGACCCTTTTAGGTCCAAACATTGTTCTTTGCTTTACTAGTAAAAGTGTTAATACCCATACTAGCCATCTTAAGATGCAGGTATATACTTATCAATCCTTCATCTGTGTGATTTACAGTCAAAACAGTAACTAGACTGAAACCTAAAGTGCAGTTCTCAATATACCTAAAAATATACTGTGCATGGGCATAGACTAATACAATATGCATGTAACTTGAACGAAGTCATGAAAAAGTTGAGAATCTACCAAATAGATCTTGACTAAAGGGATCACGTCAGGTTAATAATACTTTTGCTGATATGAATTTAGCTTGCAAAATAATGATAAATTTATTTGTGCATTCTACCTTGAATCCATTAGGTCAATATATTTCATAACTATAGATTCAAATCACATCTTAAAATGTTGCTTGGTAATGCAAAAAATAGATATAGTGCATTTATTTCCAAACATCTTCTGCATAGAATCACTAATTCTGAGGTTCTATAAACATAATCATGTATCAAAACATGATTGTGACATATTACATTCCTCAGTGAAGGTCCTTGTTTTTGTGATTGACCAGTTTATTCTCTACCTTTTGTACATGATTCAAGTCAGTTTTCAATCTCTCAGCAAACTAGTGTACGAAGAAGCAATTTCTAAATAATATATTGAAATAAGTTTGGAAATGGATTTCCAAAATGCTGCCTGTAGCCCAACTGTTTTTTTCTGCAAACATGGTATTGAATGTAGACTAATATTATTTTTAAATCCAGATGTACTTATTCAGCTAGGCAATACTATTATTCAGACTGGCTGTCTGAATAAGTAGATGTCATCAACATGCATGAGACATTTGAAATAAAACACACAACATGAATTATTTATTAGGAATGGTATTCAGACATTTTTTAAAGAAATTTTTGTTTTTGCCAGTAACTTGTTAACTCTTTCACTGCCAAGTTATTATTTTTAACTGATGCCAATTGCCACATTCTTTTTGCCTGTTAGTTCTGAATAGGGATGCATTACATACAAATTTTATAACTTCAATGCATATCAACATATAAACATGAAATTTTCAGGGTTTGTTTGGAGTGTACATAGTTGGTCCTCTTCAAACATCTTCATTTCTTCTAGAGTTTTCCACTGCTACTTGGCATCCTGTTCTGAACTAACTGATGGTTTGGGTTCAGGTGGAGATGGAGACTGTACCTGGAGTGGAATTCCTGAACTGCTTCCCTGGGTCATTCCTCAAGCCATGGTCGCTCTTCCCCTTGATTTTTCTCACCTTCCACTGGTAGTGGAACCATGTCCCCTTGAGGTTTTAACTATGTATATTCCCTTGGTTGCTTCCAATTTGCTTTGTGTGCTTAGTCTACTTTCTTTACCACTGCCTTCAGTCTTCTTCTGAACTTTCATACTCAAAACAGTCACTCTGAGTCCAAATCTTGCTGAATCATTTCCAAAACTTGAACTGCAGTGAATGATGACTGTCTGCACAAAGCCGTCTTGGAAACTTCATTGATGAAATTCATTGAATTTGTTCATATAGTCAAATTCTAGGGTATTTTGCATGTCAAGCTATAGCAAATTCAACTTAAATGCTATTTAAACAGCAAAATATTTTATATTTGAGATAGAAAACATGTCATTGGTAACGATGATTGACTTTATTTATACAGGAAAGTAAATGGAAAGAGTAATACACTATAATCAGTCTTCAACATTAGAAATATCTCAGTTACTAGAAAATGTTCTCAAGTATCCATTCTTATTTTTTTATGTAAGAAACTTTTCAGTAAGTAATATACTGATAAATGAGAAAATATAAGAAAGATATTAAGACTTTGGAAATTAAGTTGTGGCCACTTTATTCATCTACTTCCATTCTATCTTGAAACAAGATGATATTAATAAGAAGTGTTGAATGGGACCTTCTGAAGGCATAGATATTTTAAAAATAAATGCAATGTCATTAAAAGAATGCCATTATCATTTCATCCAATATTCAAACTTTTTGTATCAGTGTAGTGGTTATATATCTAAAATTTCATTTACAAAATTTGATAACTAGTAATTGTTTGAATTTTTATAAAGCTCACTACTGTTTTTAATCAGAATGCCACTTTTTTTAACTTTTTTGTATGATGCCAAGTCTATATTAAGGTTCATACACATTTGAAAAATGTACATGAAGTTCTTTTTCTTTTGTCAATGCTTTTCAGAAACAGGCCAGCAAAATTGGAATTTGGTGAATCTATCTTACTGTATGTACATAGTTTGTAGATAAATGCATGTTCAGGCAAACACTTATGAATCTAACTCTGCAAACTGCACTAAAAAGAACAAAACACACAAAGTAATTTAAATGAATGTAAAATAATGATCTAGAAACAGGAATAATAATGCAATTCTCAAGATGGTCTCTGATATACTTTCTACATTTATTTTTGAGTACTTAATTTCATCAGGCATAGCAAGAAAAGCCAGCCATGGGCTGATATTATCCCTAGGGTTAAGGAGAAGCTATCTAACATGTGTGCCCTCTATGACCTACTGCTATCTACACCAGCCAGCTCTGCTAAGGCTGAGAGATGATTCAGCAAGATAAAGATGATCAACACCAATCTTAAATCTTGTCTGGGACCTGACAGGATCACTGATCAGCCATACTCCACTTGCCTGCTGACAGGATCACTGATCAGTTATGCTCCACTTGCCTACTGACAGGATCACTGATCAGCTATTCTCCACTCGCCTCCAATAAGTGATTTTGATTCCATCAAACATGAAACTCAGGATCACTTCACTCAAGGAGACCAAATGCTTGCAAAGTAACAGATTGAGGATCAGGTGCATGAGAGTAACAAAGAAGGAAATGAAGAAGGAATCCAAAAAATCAATGTTGGAAAATCATTAGAGTAGGTTCACATTAAATTTCCTTTTATCATTTATTTTGATTACAAAAGAACATATTTTAAAGGTGAAAAAAAAAACAGGTTACAGTGATGCATAATTTCCTTTCATTACTTATTTTTGTTACTAACTCTTTCAGCATGACCTTGGTCCCTGAGACTGAACTTGTAACTATTCTATATTTTTTACAGTTTTCATGCTATAACTGTAAAATTAGTAGGCATATTTTCATGAAATTTTCCAGATTATCAGTAAACATTACAGGGCTTTTGTAAGCAAAATATCAGATATTTGAATTAAGTTTTAAGATTGTTTAAGTAATGTTTTTCTCATGCCTTTTTTCTTTTTGCCTGTTGACTATTCAACATGCAAAGTAATTTTAATTTTAAGGTTAAAATACTTTAATGGATCAGAAAATTTTCATAACATACACATAGCCATCACACATTTGTTAAAAACTTTCTGTTATTTTTACTAAAAAATATTTTTATCAGTTCAGTAGATTTGACAGACCTTGTAACCATCATATAAAAAATTAGGAAATAAATTAGCTCTTTTCTTTCAAGAATGACTACAGATTATAACACAAAAACACAAATGTTGGGTTTAAAGAACTTAAATCTCATACTATTATAGTTTTATGTATAATTATTATTATTATGTTGACCTTCTAGCCATGCCTGGTTTATATTATTTAAATTATAATGAAATGGCACACGTGCACTCATCTTACCACATCCAATAATATAAGACTAGCCTTTACACAATTACCTGTCTTAGCTGTGTTTTAGTGAACTATTATTTTCTAAAATACAGAAACATTTCAGTTTTAATACATTATATATGTAAATACATTATTATCACTGACAAACAAGTCTTAAAACTTATTTCTCTTAAAACATATAACAGTGAATAAAAAAGTAAACAATCACCTCTTCCAATTATGACCTTTGTACTCAATTACTGCTTATCATAGGTTGCTAAGTCTTAAGAAATTTTTCATGTGAAGGATGTGGAACAAAATATTTTTAAGGTATTTGTACATACATTAAAAAAAAACAAAAAATCATAAATTACTATATCAGTACCACAAACTCTCTTATACTTTATCAAGCTTAGTAACTACACTGTAATTGGGTCTAAAAAAATATGGAGTTTCAAAACCATTAAAGAACTACTTTACCAGTTTGAAATCATGTATCAAAATAAGAAGATTGACACCCTAATAGTTCAAAATTGCTCAGAAAGCCAATAGGAGTACATTCTGAGCTTTTGGCCTTCTTAGGTTATTTTCAGGTTAAGAAGGTCAAAATGTTCTCTACTTTATTTTAATAAATATTTTAATACCCATACCAGCTGTCTTGAGATATATTTTTACTTCAAGTGTAATTCTCATCATCACAAATTCTGAGCTTTTTATTGGCTATTCACATGTCACAGATAGAAGTAGTAGTACATATGGAAGTGTTTCCAAAAGACAGAAAGAGATGAGTAGGACTGCTGTGTTTTCAGTAAATGTTATGATATCTCACCAAAGAGAAAAGAGAGAGGTTTTATTTTATATTCTAACTTGTCAGTATCAGTAATATGGATAAATTTTATAAAGAATAAGTTCAATAATTTATTTCTAAGTAGTAATAATCTATACATATATATAATTGAAATGTGGCTGTATACTGTATACATAATATTAGTCCACTAAAACACAGCCAAGATGGGGAAGACTAGAGGTCAGTTTTATATTATAAAATACATAACATGAGTGCATGTGCATTGCATCAATGCAAGTTATGTAATATTAGCTAGGTATGACTGGAATGTCAATATAATGAAAAAACATAATAAATATATATGTAAATATATAGCATTTGAGACTTAAGCTACTTAGATTAAATATTTGTATTTTTGTGTTATAATATGTTGTCATTCTAGCACAAAAATAGCATAATTTATATTTCCTAATATTTTTATGACAGTTATGAGATTGGTTAAATGACAGACCTCAAATAGTCAAGGTATAGAAAAATACATAAAATATATAGTCTTACTGAAAACAAACATCTGAAATGTATTTAGATGATTTTAGAGATTATGCAAATATTTAAAATTCATGGGACAAAGAATAGTATTTTTAATCACAACAAGAAGTCAATTTGCACTCAGACTGGTAATGTAACAGACTAGATATTTTCACAAACAAATCTTTAGTAAAAATACTTCAATAAAATATCTGATTTTTTGTGTACAGAAAACATAGCTGTGTTTTAGTGGACTAGTATTTTGTAATATACAATCATATTTCAATTATTATACATATATATATATATATACACTGCAGCCAAAATATTAAGGCCAATGAATATAAAGAAAAAATATGCATTTTGCATTGTTAGACTCAACCACTTATTTGAGTAAAGCTTCAAAAGAAAATGGAAAATAAAAATAAAAAACTGTTTTAGCATTTACTAGGAAAATGTGAACACTATGAAATTAGCCTAAATACAAGCTGGTCAAAAGTTTAAGACCATACTGAAATGAAGCGTTAACTGGTAAACACGTAACGAAATTTAGTCACTTGTGTTACATTGGGTAAAAACATGGAAAGGCTAAAAAGCTGACAGAGTTTGAGTTTGAATGTGGCAGAATTGTCGAGATGCAAAAGCAAGGTCTCTCTCAACGTGCCATCGCTGGTGAGATTGGGCATAGTAAAACTGCTGTTGCAAATTTCTTTAAAGACCCTGAGGGATATGGAACGAGAATTTCAAGTGGTTGGCCCAAGAAAATTTCACCGGCATTGAGCAGGAGGATCCGATGGGTTGTCCGGCAAGACACCAGCCAATCGTCAAACCAGATTAATGCCCTTACAGGTGCAGAATGCAGCTCAAGAACAATAAGATGGCACCTACAAGAGAAAGGCTTTGAAAACCGTAAATGTCTTCAAAGGCCATGCCTCCTTACAAACCACGAAACAGCTCGGTTAAACTTTGCTGGGAAGCACCAAACATGGGACATAGAAAAGTGGATGAAGGTTTTTTTTCTCTGCTGAGAAAAAAATTAACCTGGATGGTCCAGATGGGTTCCAACATTACTGGCACGATAAGGATATCCCACCCGAGAGATTTTCAACACGATACAGTGGAGGAGATTCCATCATGATCTGAGGTGCTTTCTCTTTCAATGGAACAATGGAGCTTCAGGTTATACTGGGGCATCAAACAACAGCTGGTTACATTGGCATGTTGGAGAGAGCATCCTAATTGATTGAAAGCCCTCCCATGTGTGGAAAAGACTGGATCTTTCAGCAAAACAATGCTGCAATCCACAATGCCCGCAGGACAAAGGACTTTTTCATGGTGTATAACGTGATTCTTTTGGACCACCCAGCGTGTTCTCTTGAACTGAACCCCATTGAAAATGTTTAGGGGTGGATAGCAAGGGAAGTCTATAGAAATGGACATCAATTCCAAACAGTGCATGATCTTCGTGAAGCCATCTTCACTATTTGGAATAACATTCCAGCCAGCCTTCTGCAAATGCTTATATTGACCACCAAAGCGAATGTTTGCAGTTATTCGCAATGACAGCCATGCAACTCACTACTAAGAAATCTTGTTGGGCATTTCCTACCCTGTTTAGGACTTATTTTTGGTATGGTCTTAAACTTTTGACCAGCTAGTATTTAGGCTAATTTCATAATGTTCACATTTTCCCTATTAAATGCTAAAAACGTTTTTTATTTTTATTTTACCTTTCTTTATTTTCATCTTTTGAAGCTTTACTCAAATAAGTGGTTGAGTCTAACAACACAAAATGCATATTTTTTTTATGTTCATTGGCCTTAAGATTTTGGCCAGTAGTGTATGTGTGTGTGTAGATTATTACTATTTAGAAATAAATTATTAAACTCATTTTTCTTAAAATATAGAACAATAAATCAAAAAGTAAAGCAAACAATTATCTCTTCTCACTATGACCTTTCTTCTTAGTTGGTGTTGGATACAGGTTGTTAAGCCTTTTAAAATTTCGCACACTGAGGATGTAAAAAACAACAAAACAGTTTTTAGATTTTATACATATATATATATACACACACACTTGAATAACCAAAAAATCATATATATGGGCACAGAATTCCACTATAATTTATTAAGCTGAATAACTAAGATTTATTTAGATGTTAAAAAATATGAAACTTCGAGCAGACTAAAAATACAACCTACCTCTATGAAACCTTGGTTTGAAAGAACGTGGTAGCCTTTTGAGAATTAAAATGGCTTAGAAAACCACAAAGGGGGCATTCTAAGCTGCTGGTTTTTTCACATGTCATATGTTGAAGTAAGTGTATATAATGGACCATTTCAGAAAATGGAAAGAGGTGTATGATTCAGTACATAAGCCATATCTCAGCAAAATAAAAAGAAAAGTATGAGGTTCTAATTTTATAATCTAACTTAATAATATTAGCAATTTGACTTCCCAATTTGTACAAAACTATAGACATAGTATTTTGACATCACAAACATCTAATTTTAAACAGTGCTGCTTTCAACATACCACGTAACTCATCAAAATCTGTATTTAAAGGTGTTCTTTTACTATTTACTTCTAAATTAAGAAATTCACTCATATATAATATTAAGTTTGAATTATAATCTACAATTTGATCCCAAATTTATTGATATAAGTTCATAAAATAGCAGTTCAATAAAATTTTGAATGCAAGTCAACAAATGGGATGACATGACCTTTGAACCCTGGTCCATTGTGAAAGGATTAAAATATATCACAATAGTTATCCATACTGTAATATTACACTATCACAATCTTTTTTTATCTGCATCCAATTTCATAACTTTGCACTCTGTTCAATAATTATTGGAATTACTATCTGTTTAAAAAATGGCTGCTAAATAATTACACTTCACAACATTACTTGACACAACTTATTATTTCTTGCAATAGAGAATAATTAATTAAAAAATGTCTCCTCAGATGGCAAACAATAAGCTTTTAAAGAATTACAAAAAATAACTCTTAGAAAAACAATGGCACAAATTATAATTAGCTTCTTATAAACAGTTAAAATAAATACGTGTGAAATTTGTGTAAATAAGCTGGGTTAAATAACATAATAATTACCATCTCTATAATCATCTTGTACTACAACACAGTTGAACTCCAATCCAGAACCCTTTTTAGCATCTCGATTTCCTTGGATCCTAGCAATGAGGGAAGTTTTTCCAGAACCCTCATCACCTAGTACAGCATATGAAAAGAGCACTGTACTACAAGGTAACTAAAATTACACATTCAACAAAGTAACTGTTATAACACTAGGAAACATAGTAAAGTTTTTAATATAACTAGATTGTTAACTATTATCAACTTAACAAGTATGAGATTTAGATTGTATATATGTTTGTATATAAAACACACACACATATATATATATATATATATATATGTACACACAAATTGGTTCAGAGAAGCCTCTTTATACACCAGTCTATAATGAAATTGTTGTTGTTACATTATTTTACATTCAGTTAATCTAGTTGTACATTCTGAGTGTAACAAACAGAAAGTTAGGCCCATCTATAAAACATATCTATAGCTGCTATTAGTGGATCATTGAAATAGAGCCAATCTTGTAGATGTTCAGAAATATGTTAAAATTAACAAGCAGGAAAACTGACTATCATATAACACAAATTAATTGCAAATATGAGCTAAGATAATTGCTGACTGTATTTATATGAAAGTTTCTATGAATTAAAAAAATTAATATGCTTGAGTATCAAATAATGTCTTCATATAATATTCATTACATGAACATAAATAACCTATCTACAAGGAGCCTCATACAATAATGATAAGTTGACATAATGAGAAATTCCAAGAAAATGCCATCATATCTTAGGTAATTTAAATTAACCTGCCATATCTAATTTCACCAGGTTTTCAACAGTAAAAATGTATACACTTTAAAGAATCATCACCTAATCACATCTTAAGGAACTGGTCTATCAGCCTTAACCAGTTGTACAGATTGTGTCATTTAAAAGTTAACTTGCTAAGATGTGCCTGACCTACACTAAAATAATCTAAAACAGAAAATATGCAGTTCTCATGTTAGAATGTAACATTTACATTTCTTAAAATCATTTTAAAATATGTTAGATAAAAGAAGTAATTATACTTAAAAAGGAATTGCAAAAGATAACCTTGAAAATTCCAGCTCTATTTTATACAATGTAGTGTTTGTGAATTAATGTTTGATAAATATATGGAGTCCATTATTTCTGTATTTATTTCCCTCATATAAGCCTACTATATTGTACTTCGTTTTTCATATAATTATAGTAATAAACTGAAAGATCATAAAAATTTCCCATGTGAACACCCATAAATAAAACTTAGAATTAGCTCATATATGTTTCTGAGCAAGATACTAGAAACAAAATGTCTCAAAGTGCATAAAAGTACAATAAAAAGCTCTTTTATTTACAAGATGAAAGTATTATAAAGACAGCTCATATAGACATTAAAACTCTTGGTTACAAGAGGAATTAAAATTTAGGATAGTTTATAAAAAAAACGTGACAAAACTCTATATTTTAAACTTCTATTTTCTAATAGAAAATGATATTAACAATTGTGATCTTAAAATAATTAATTTTATTTTTTTAAATTTAAATTCTATTATATGTTTCAGTTTTTAACCTAGTCTAAAATTTAATTCATATTGCAAGAGAAAACTTTCAAAATTAGAAAATGCAGTATTTATATTCATTAAAAATGACTATGCTTTATTGTTTCAAAGAAGGCAAAATTTCAAAAGACAACTGATACATGTACATAATAGACTCCATACCTAAGTATACAATATATGCCAGTATGATTTCTTTTTAAATTCCTAGTAGCTAAAGAATTTATTGTAATCATAATGACAAAACTTCATGAGGTTTAATTACAATATATTTCAATAAAAAAATTTTCAATTCATTAATAAATAACTCCCACCACTCACCTAATACTAAAAGAAGTTTTCCAGATGGTAACTTGTTTGGAGAAGATGCTTGAACCTGAGTCAGAAGGTTTGACCTGTGTAAAAATTAACTTTTTATGAAAGTAATTAGATTAATTAATTTTGCTAATACTAGACTTAATGTCACCAGCTGTTCAGGATAATTCCTTTTTAGGTACAGGTAAGAAACCAATACAAAAAGCCTGTTCAATGAGATGTGTTTATTTAACTTGCAGACTCTGATATATTTTTAAATGTTTCAGTCTGAACAGTTATCATGAGCCACAATATGGGTTCATAAATGAGGACTGCAATAAGTTTTTGCCATTTAAACTTTAACATTCAATAATAACCTCATTAGTATAAAATAGTGACCAGAATAGGGATATATAAGCTCTGTCGATGCAGAAACTCATGGCTTAGACACATCAGTTTCCACCCAAATTGAGCATTTTTCAATTTTTATGAAATAAGTCAAATAAAAACCCTATTACATGTAACTAAAATGAATTTTGACATTCACACGTATAGGAAAACATGGTATAATACAGTTACAGCCCTGAATCTGATAGTGATCAAAAAGTATTTAACAACCATTTGCTAGTGTCTACAAAAGTCTATTTCAAGGTTTGCCAGCTGACTAAGTAGTCTATACTTCTTAACAGAACAACTTATCTATTACAATTTAAATACCTACAACCAATTTAGTGGTTTTACTGTATCAGATAAATTAATGAAAATGATAAATAACAAAAGGTTCAGTACAGAGCCACTAATAACATTAATCCACCAACTTCACACTACTGACAACAATTTTCTGTCACTCTTAATGCATTTAATTAACTTGTTTCTTGCCCTAACAAATGTTTTTTATAAGAATCTTTTATATGGCTACCTTATTAAGGCCAGTATGAAAGTTCCAATATGTCAAATTCATTACATCATGTATAGCCAAATTAAATATAAAAGCAATAAAAAAACAATTTGCAAATTTATAATACATGACATTCTCTTTCTAAATTCATGCTAATTCTTTACAACAGCACAAAAACTGCCCAAATACTCTAGTATTAATAGTATGTTACCAACTGCTGAAGTCAGACTAACTTTTATTATTTATATTCCACTCTTAAAAATTAGTGAGATTGACTGCTCTTCTGGTACCTCAGTACTTTTAATAGATTAATCAAAAGTTAAAGACCCATATACTTGCTCTTTTTTCCATCATTATCCTACACATAGATAGAGAGAGATATTAATCACGAATTTGAAGTTTCTATCAACAAACTCACTAATTTATATTTTAAGACTTCAGAATGGATAAGAAATAAATGTAATAACTATTAACAAACATTAAGCTTATTTCATATTTGATAATATGTCACATCTCCATAAGTTATTGATTAATGATGCTGATTGTTTTCTGATATTTTAATATAAACTGTCTGATTTCAATGTTGTAACAAAAATGTTTCAGTGTCTAAATACTCACATCTAATGATTTTTTTAAGGAAGATACATTTTCAAAACACTTTTTGAACTAATGCACAGCCTTGAGCTGAGATTACTGAATGATATGAATATTTTTTGATAAATAATGTAAAAAGCAAACTAAGTGGATTATATTTTATACATATTTTAGTCCAAAAATGATATGTTTATGAATGTTGTATTTAATGAGGAAAGAGATGAATATATTTTTTAACCACACCTTTACATAGAGCTAAGAATATATTTTGTGGGTTTTAAATTTTTATAGGCAGTATGCCATTGATGCCTAAACTATTCCAATTTAATATTTCCTGAGCAAAAAAAAATAAAAAAAATCATCTACAAGTGTTTCACAAAGAAAAACTTGGCAAGTAATAATAGCAAATTCCAAGTTTACAATAAATGTGATTCACTAAAAAAATTAATAAAGTAAAACATCATACAAATATTAAATTTGAACTAACCTGTTCAAATTGTAAAACTAAAAAATAAAATTTAAAATATTTTGAATTAAAATATCAAATTTTATAGAAATGAGTTTTTCCTGTTACATTTCACAACTATAAAGATGAACTAGTTGTTTTTGCAGTTTGTAATATTTTTACCATGAACTTACCCATTAGAGGTCATTATTCAGCCATTACTCCAAGTATTATATACTTTAGAAACTTTATGTATTTTAAATTTTATTTTTAAATGATAAATTACACACAGCGCATATTACTAATTAAAATTCTTGTTTTATTAGTAACATTTTAATTACAAGACGGCAAATACACACAACCACCTTTGAATTGTATCACAACGTGAATATAATTCTTAAATTATAGATAACTTTTACTTCTCATTTACCTGCCTTTTAATAACTCAGGAAAGCCTTTAAGCTTCGAAATGTGTCCCAATTCAAAAACATCAATTTATAAAACATTTTTTCTCTAGGCGGTGTTAATATTTTGACCATAATTAAATAATATATAGAAAAACATAATATAGATATATTAATGTTTTATGATGAAATGCGTGTTAATTGGCGTAAACGCTCCTTTCTTCTGTAATCTAGTACTAGTTGTAAGACTCCCTAACAAAGACGGTACTGCTGGTATTGTTTCGTAATATATTGCTATCACTAGCTCTATTCATCTCTCTTTTTCAATTTAATTTAGTTTTATTGTTGCAAAATTCCATCTCATGTTACAGTTCACATACATGTCTCTTCACATTTGTTTCCTTACCAAATATTATGATCAATGTTGCTGTTCAACTTCTCTTCCAAATATTCTGGGTCCGAATTCTTATATTCTTTAACAGGACCCATTACTGACTTTGGAATTGTATTGTAACTATTAATATTATAGAGACATTTATAGAATACTACATCTATAAGAGAGCAGGTAGAGCATGTGGTCACATATACGGCGAATACGTCATATCCGATCGTTTACTTCTCTAATAGGGATCATCCCAAAATTTTGGAAGGAATATAATACAGATTTATATTACACGAAATACATACTATAAATAATATTTTCAAATGTAAATGTTTCTATTAATGTCTAACGTGACTTACAAACCATAGAAAATCTTATAACATGGACTCTTTTTTAAGAATTTAATGTTGTAAGTTTTTGAAGATACAAACATATTTTTTCGAAATTATTTATGTACTCAATCTCAACAAGATGGATTTATTTGCTCGTAATTAAGCATAAAACTACAAAATGAGCTGTGTGTGCTCTGCCCATCATGGGTATCGAAACTCGGTTTCTAGCGTTGTAAGTCCGCAGATATGCTGCTGTGCACTGGAGGAAGTAAGATGGAAATAAACATTATATCAAAACTTTATAGTGCATTAAGATAACTGTAATAAAGGTACAATTTTTAATACTATACGTATCGCCTTCAACTTTAAAAGCCAATATGAATCTTAAAATTTGCTAAACGTGAAAAGAAAAAAAATGTTTGTTTGCTGTTAAGTGCAAAGCTATATAATGGGTTATCTTTATTGTGCCCACCCTGGGTTGTAAAACCCGATTTTTAATTTCAGTAGCTATCAAACTTACCTCTGAGCTACCCGTCAGGACACAAATAAAATAAAATAGTGATTCAAGACTTTCAAACTATCAGCACTACGGTACTACTGTTATAAGCTGTGTTTATAATGTCACAATTTGTTTAATTTAACGTGTTACAGAAAGACTCTTGGACTGCCTTAGTCATGAAGTGGGAGTATTTTGTTGCAAATAAAATTTAATTTGGACTAAACTTCAACATGACAACATGTACTCAAAGTAAGATTGAAGATTTGATACAAATAATGATACAGCAGGAAGGTTACCAAGAAGAAGTTAAAAATATTAAAAGAGCAATGAGAACTATAAGAAAACCAAGAAAAAATTAGCAAAGAGAGACAATAATTTAAGAGAGGAATTAAAATAAAGACAAGTAAGAAGGATTATAATAAGAAAGCAATGAATTACAGAAAGAAGAAAGATTAGTATCACAAACTGCAATGAAGTGGAAAATAATACTATTGTAATATACATTTTTAACTTTTTAATTTTAATTTTTGTTAGAGAGAGCTACTTGTATACGTTACAATATATTTGGAAAGTTCATGAAAATTAAGGCATCTGTAGTAGATAGAAATTTTGTGTAGTATATTAAAACAGTGGTACAATATGCTGTGATGGAAACATGTATTGCATCACGTAATTTTTCATACTTTTTTTTGCAATCATCATCTGTTTTGAAGCCCAATTCATGGAGATACAAATGTGTTTCATGGATCACGCGATACTGTCTAATTAGTATATCATCATCTTTATAAGCAGTCTGAGTATTGCATCTTATTGAGAGTGAAGTTAAAAGCCAATCTGACACAATGTGCATGCTAAGCTACTGTGCTCAAGGATTGCGAGACGATTCCATAGGAAAAAAAACATTGTGTCTTTGAGCAGAGAGGGACTTTAAACTAAAAAAGACTGCTAGAATAATTAAAATTAAGCAGTCTACCGTGAGCCGCATATAGAGAGAACTGCTGTGTGGAGTGATGGAATGTAGAAAGAACACTTCCACTGAAGCTGATAATCATATTATAAAATGCATGAACATGCAGAATCGTCTATTGTCGTCTACAGATTTCAAAGGAGCATGGCATGAAACTTTAAGTATAACTCACTGCACACACCATATGGTATCACCTGTTTTCATATGTACTCCCAGCAAGATAGTCAAGTAAACAAGTTTTTTATTACCAATAAGATGAGAAAGGATTAGGTTAAACTGGGTCAAAGAGCTTTTTGGTTGGACTGTGGCAATGTGGAGCAGAAGGCTTTCTCAAATAAATCAAAGTTCAATCTGCACTAGTCTGATGGAAATCACTTTGTATAATGTTGACGTGAAGAAGAATTTTTAATTCAGCATCTTTGATTTAACTGCAAAGCATTTGAAGGATCACGTGATATAGGGTGCATGTGAGGTATCTGCAATTTGAGAAGAGCATTGTCAATGCCAACAAGTACCTACAGAACCTAGATTCCTGATTAAGACTAACAATTCAAGATTACATTATTGAAGCTAACCAGTTCACACTCCACGACGATTCTACTCTCTGCCACAGGCCTGAAAAGTTTTGTAAGATTCATTCATTCTAAGCAAAAAACAAGAACTTTTACTCTACATGTATTTAAAAGACATCTTAGGTTTAATTGCATTGCTTCAGATAAAGAACTATCTTTAAAGAATCCGTGATGACGAGAAAACCTACTTGTAGAGAAAATTATGTATGTATAAAACAGGCTGGTATGGGTAGAATGACGATGACCGAAGAAGGTCAAAACGTGTTCGTTCCTCTACATAGTGCTTTCTCTACTCATACCAGCGGTTTTATACATGTATATATATCTATATCGTAACAGAAGTTTAAAACACTATGAAATTGAAGAAACTCTGAATAACCTTGGAACTGCAGAATGCCTTAATCATGAATTCACCCCTACTTACATTCAGTCCCTCGTACACTTTATGCCATGGCAATATCAAGTGGGTATCAAGCCCAAAGAAGTTAACCAAATATTAAAATAATAGGCAGTCTCTCTGACCATTTTTTGTCCATTATAGCGGTGATATTATCTGTAAATTCAGATTTTTCTCTTCAGAGATCATTTTCATATTTGCTAAGTACTTGTTGATCATCTACTTTAATCTGTTTGCCACTGTTAATTTATTAATAAAGCAGCGAAAATACGTTTGGATGACTGAAATATGAATTATCTTACACTGCACAATAGCTTTAACTGTTTTGCTCCAGTTCCAATACTTTCACAGTGCACAATCTTGTAAACAATGATAGAAACCAAGAAAGTTTGTGTAAATTCGGTGCTGTTGTCACTGTACATATAATAATCAATGAAGTAGCGAATTAATGAATAATTCAGTTCAGATTTGATTGTGAGAGTGTTGTATTTATTTACTTATCACGTCTGTTACTCAGTGAGATAGCGTGTTTTTGTAATGATCAAATAGTTTTGCAAGAACTAATATTGACAGTGATATGGAGGAAAAGGATCTTGTTGTTATTGTTGACCAGTCTTTTAAGCCATCCAAGCAACGTTATGTTGTTAAAAGCAAATAAAATATACTTTTTATTAAACAAACATATTGAGTAAAAGTCGAAAGAGTTTATAATGCCATTGGTTGACCAAATTTGGCATATTCTATTCAGTATTATGCTCGCTTTGCCTCAGAAAGAAAAGTGAATTGTCGAAAAGGATTGAGATAATGGAAATTAAAATGATATTTGTAATGGAAAATTTATAGTGTCATAATAGATGAAAGTCTCTGAAACTGTTTTTTTTTTTTTTTTTTGTAAAAGAAGAGTTAGTGATGATCTGATTAAAGTGTTCAAGACTGTTAAGAGTAATAATAGTGATGGTGCCTAGTCTTTTTTTTTGTACTTAATGTTAAAAATGGTAAATATAGGGTGCACATGTATATATTTCGACACTACAGTGGCCATTTTCAGTTGAAACAGTTTTATTTTCTTAACAAGTCGGTTGGACTTTGGAATAAATTCTCTTTAGATGTGATAGATATAATTTATTTTAGGAAGTTTGCAAGAAGTCTTAATAAATATTTGAATGGTGAAGGATAGTTTTCAGTGTTTAATTTTTTAGAGTTTTTTTTTTTTTTTTAGTATCGTGAATAAGATGACTTAGCTGGATGAACAGATTGTTTGTTGATCTTAAATTTCATGTATAAATTAGGCATATATACCATTAGTCCCAGAACGTCTGTTGAAATATTATTTGTGAACTCTAACCTACAACGTGTATCAAAGTAAATATAGCCTGTAGTAACACTGTTGAAGAAGTTAATTAATTAGTTATCTTTATGTGACTGAACATGGTATTATATTTAACAAGTAATGCAAAAGTAATGACATGTCATGTTACGACATTATCAATAACATAATAACACATCTGAAAAATGAACCTGTAAATGTAAGGACCAAACTAGCTACTTCCGTTTTCCATGTGCCTGAAAATTTTAATCCCAAACGCAGTTAACTATGAAAATTCCAATAAAAGAATTTATATGGTGTACACCGTTAGTACTACTACGGGTTAATTTAGAAACATTTCTCTAGAGAGAAACCAACAGGTTATGCTGGAAAGGTTTACTGGGAGATATATTAGACTTAGTTCAAAATAGAATAGAACAAGCATTTAAAACATTATCTAATCTTCCAGCTTATAGCCTTAACAACTGATGGTCATTGGTGAATAAACCTTATCAAACAGTTTTAAGAGTGACACATCAGCAGAAAGTTTCCAAACCACTATTTATGAGAACAATATGAAGATTTAGTTCAAGTTCCAGAAGATATAAAAAAGCTCTCCCAACTGTCTTATTCGGTTGCAATACATGAAATAAAAATTCGTTGGCATGTGAAAAATTCAAAGATGTTATAATAAATGAGGTCGTTCACCTTAAGTTAAAGCAAAGTAGATGTGCATTTCTGAAAAAAAAACTCTCTAATTTTTGATGTGATTTGAATCCCATAAGTCACATATAAAAAAAAACTAAAGGCAAATCAAGGAATTGCACATTTATCAGATCAAATGATATAGAAGCATTAAAACTCTCTGATGAAGAACTCGAATAGCTCAACTGGTTTAATATACGGCTGTTAATTCAGAAGAGAACAAGCAAATTACACGACAGAAGGTAATTGAATAACAAATTAAAGGGTTATATTACTAGAAACTGCATACAAAAGCCTTTAATTAGGAAGTTGATTACTCAGGATGAAAGAAGTAAACCACATGACAGAAAATATTTTCACAATAACTTAAAGTATACATTGCTAAAAAATGTTCCCAAAGGATGACAAAATAAAATTCTTTAATTACATCTGAGAATTAGTATCAACCCAAGAAGATGATATCTTGAAGGTGAAAAATACTCCACCTGTTCCAGAAAAAATAAGGATCATATTATTTAAAGAAAGCAATATGTTGATTGACACTATGTCTATAGCTAGAATTACTCAACGTAATGTAGGATAGAGGGTGGGAAACTGAATACAGAGATGAACCAAAAAGAAGGGTTGATGGAAACAGCAAATTGTCAAAAATTTCAGCAGTAGAAAATTTGGAATCACTCTCACTATGAGAAACGTCTCTACACAACATATGTATGACAACTGACACTGTGAAAGAGCAGATATTAGGAGCTGACTTGATGCTTGTTTGTTTGTTTTTGAATTTCCTTCAAAGCTACTCGAGGGCTATTTGTGCTGGCCGTCCCTAATTTAGCAGTGTAAGACTAGAGGGAAGGCAGCTAGTCATCATCACCCGCCGCCAACTCTTGGGCTACTCTTTTACCAACGAATAATGGGATTGACCGTCCCATTATAACGCTCCCACGGCTAAAAGGGCGAGCATGTTTGGCCCGACGAGGATGCGAACCCGCGACCCTCAGATTACGAGTCACACGCCTTAACACGCTTGGCCATGCCGGGCCTCACCATTAAAGGAGGTAAACCTTTGTGTTTTATCTGCAGTGTGTTATTCAGTCATTACAAAACCAGTGATTTAAAACGCCACTGTGAAACAAATTACAAAAACTTTTCTTCTGGTTATCCACCAAAATCATAGTTACGGAAAAACAAGTTAACTAGGCGAAAATCATCACTAAATAACCAGCAGACACTGTTGACAACGTTCATTAAGGAAATTGATACAATGACTGAAGCTAGTTTTATTGTATATCATGGAATATTGTTCGTGCTAAACGCCCATATTCTGATGGTGAATTTATTAGGATGAATATAGCTGAAGTTATTGCAATGTTAAATCCAAATAACACAAAACTTCAGCGACTAATGAAACAAACACCAGGTTTACGTTACACAACAGAAAGACGTATCTCCCAGATACGTGTTGATGTTTAAGGCAAAATGCAAAATATTTTAAAGAATTATCTTGCATTCAGCTTAGCCCTTGACGAATCCACAGATATACAAGACAACCCACAACTGGCGGTATTTGTTCGTTATGTTTCCTCTGATGTAACTGTGAATGAAGAGACGTTGGAGTTAGTGGTACTAAAAGAAACAACCCGTGGTGTTGACATTAAAAAATGCGCTTGACAGAGCCTTAACAAATGCTGATATTCCACTGGATAAACTCGTCAGTGTTGCAACAGATGAAGCACCTGCAATGGTGGGAAAAACATGCAGCCTTAACTGCACTTATGAAAAGTGATCCCAGTTTATTAGAGTTTCTCTCTGTTCATTGCATTATTCATCGTGAACACCTAACAGCCAGATACTTCAAGTATGAAGATGTTATGAAATTTGTTCTTGAAACTGTCAATTTCATATGCTTAAATGGGAAGACCCACCAACAGTTCCAAAATTTTATTGAAGAACTGGTGCTTGAAGATAGACCCAGTGATGTCTCTTTCTACTGCATTGTGAAGTAACTGTTAACCAGTAATGTCTTCAATATGTTTGTGAATCTGTTGGAGCCTATTATTACTTTTCTTGGAGAAAAAAAAAGATTCTATCCTCAACTGGGAAATGATGAATGGATGCGAGATGTAATGTTCCTTACTTATAAACTCTCAATTTAGCACTCCAGGGAAGAATAAGGTTGTTTCTGATCTTACTCAGACAATTTTTAGCTTTCAGAATAAAATAAGACTTTTTCAAAGAGACATATTGTCAAGAAACTTTAGTTACCTTCCCAATCTCAAAAGTAGGGTAAATAGATTTCCTGATATTGAAATAAAAGACTATAAACTGGAAGAATACAAAAAAAATTACAAGAACTGCTTGATAATTTCATAGACAGGTTTGAGGACTTGCAGAAGCTGAAGTCCTGCTTTGTCTTTCTTCTAAATCCATTCATGGTTTATACGATCAAAGATATTTGTCTAATTCTCGAACCTCTGGTTACAGAATCGTCTGCTGAAGAAATGATCTAATAGAACTACAAGAGGACTTGGGTATAAAGATGATCCGTAAATCCCATTCTACAATTGAGTTTTGGAAGCAAGTTTCATAAATAAAATATCCTGAACTGAAGAAAACCAGTGTGAGACTCATCTCAATTTTCAGAACAACATATTGCTGTGAATCACTGTATTCTGTGATGAAGTTTGTGAAACCGAAGCATCGTGCAATCCTTATAAATCAACATTTGACGGACCTAATTCGTACAGCCTTGAAAACATATCAGTCGGAATTTGAACAACTCACAAACAAAATGGAAACTCACAAGACCTCTACTAGCAATAAATAGCCTGATAATTGTATCAATGTCTGTTTATGTCAGAAAAATATTATGATCAGACTAAAATTTTGTAAGGTGGTATCTGATTAAAATATCTAATTTTGTTGTTTTACATATTTTCCTCCACGTTTTGACAAGATATTTACTAAGACAAATAAAATCATTAAAAATATCTGTTTGTATACCTTTTATTTTTATTTTTGGTAGTCTCATTTAATGTTAATGAAATGCAAAATTTGCATATTTTTTCTTAGATGTTTCTGTAGTTCATTACAGTATTAAATGCGCTCAATGTAGTTAAAACAAAAATCAGTCAGGATTTTGAAAATATTTGTTATACATACGTGTACTTTATGATTGTTAAAACTAATACAGATTAAAAGTTTAAAAACTATGTACATGAATAAATATTATTACGTACACGTATTTCTTAATACTTATATAAAATTTATGTAACAAAATGTACATGTAACAACAAAAACGTGTGTGTATTATTTGTTCATGTCTTGTGGCTCTCAAACATATGAAGTTTATTGTACATGGTTCTTACGTTAAGCAAGTTTGGCCACCCCTGCCATAAGCCATAAAAAAAAGAAACACCAAAAAGATGTGATGAATGGACAGATTAAATACTGCAAATCAGATAACAAATATTTTGTTTTTTAAAATCAAAATTGTAATTGCATTCTGGCTTATTTCATAAATGGCTTAGTTATTGTAATATCTACATATGAGTAGTATTTTCTTAGTGATTGTAAATACTAGCTTTATTTCATTATGTAAAATATTTATGATTATGCACGTTGAAGTTTTTCGAAAGAACATGGGTTTCTGAATAAATTCCTAAATTTTTTCAATAAAAGGAATTAAAGTGCAAACTGCGCCTCTATCATTGGAGATTACAATTAACATTTTCAAGTTAGGTGTAGCTGACCTTTGCTGAACTTGTAGCTGAAAATTAACAAAGGAAACAAAATATATATGTTAATAATTTCCACGGTCAGAGAAATCTAGCAGAACATGATCAGCATTCAATCGAATTCAGTCATTATTTTGCTACCTTGTAACAATGTTCTTTGTGCTTTTCCTTCCATTCATGCTCTTGTTTCTATACAAGCAAAACCCTAATGGCAAGTGAAGCTCAACACCCAGAGATACCTGCATTAATTGAATTGTTCACAGGTTTTTAGGCAAAGTGTTTTACAAATAGATTAAGCATGAGCTCACGTGGACTTGTAAAGATAGAGCTTGCTCACAGATTTATATTGGTATTTTTCACTTCAATTTTGAAGGAGCTACTGAGAAGAAATATTTTTGTAACTAAGATAATACAACTTTAACCTACATTCTTGATTGAATTTTTCTGACCAATCAGAATTCGTTTTTTTTTGCATATCCAGTCTTGACATTTCCTTTTCTAACTCACGAGGCTATCTTAGTTTTCCAACCTGTCAGTTGGAGTTATCTGTGTTTTCTTTTGTTGCAAAACTATTTCGAAACGTTAATAAATTATGAAAAGAACTAAGGGCGGGTTTTCTATGGTTGTTTTCTTCTCATGACACAAAGTAAAAATCAACAACAAAAAAACTCAATGTTATTTTCTCTGTTGCACGTGAGACGTGAATTAACTAATTAGCAAGCATCTCTTTTCCTATCGAAATAAATAGTTATGACATTTTGAGATACATTGTGGTCTTTTCTTTTAGTTAATACAATAGCCAGATGCTGCTACACTTTTACGATCAGATCGCAGTATTTTGTATATAAAACCACCTATAAGAGAAACTTTGGTGAGCCTTTTATGCTCTTGGTAACTTTTCTAGGATTGATAAATTTTGTTTGAATAATCACATCTATTGAATTTATGTTTCATAATGCATGAGAGCTTGTATGAAAGTTTGTAATTATTATTTTGCAAAATAAAATACCACGTTAATACCCTCTTTTCTCGTTTTCTTGTTGGGCATTGATGAAAGTTTAAAAGGTTAAAACAAATGATGTTTCTATAACTTGTGTGTGCTATGGATAAAAATCCGGAGTAATCTAAATGATAATCTGTATTTCCCAATAGAACCTGAAACAAATTATTTCGAAAGTGCTTTATAAACTTATGAACCTTGCTTTTCTGTCCTAAACAAGCCACTGGCAGAAACATATTAAACGTTTAAAAGACATACTCCTCAAACATTTTGTGAAAATGTAAACATATCTGGTTTGAAGTAACTACAAAAATAAAATACATAAACTTAAGCAATTCCTGTTAAATACTTACTTACATGACAATCATAATGAAAAAGAGAATAACTTACATATTGTAGCTTCAACAACAGGTCTCCTATCTCATCTTTCTCCAACTACGATAGAACATCTTCACATTCCGATAGATTATCTTCCATGTGGTTTCCATTGCTATCTTTTAGCCAACTGCACACTGGGAAAGAGGCACAATTTATGTGTTTTCTATGTTTATTTGATATACGTCCCCCGCTAGTACAACGGTATGTCTCCGAATTCACAAAGCTAAAATCACGGGTTTGATTCTCTTCGTTGGGCTCAGCAGATAGCCCGATGTGGCTTTGCTATAAGAAAACACACACACATTATTTGATATAAATTATTTCGTTTAGGTGGGGGTGTTTTATCAGTTTTATTGTTAAAATCGAAAATCAGTTTTATTAATTGATATATCTATGCAAAAACGGCTCATTTGGGTTGAGAAAATATTTTACATAGAAGAGCGAACAACGTTTCGACCTTCTTCGGTCATCGTCAGGTTCACAAAGAAAGAGGTAACTGACCGGAAGCTGACCACATGTTTGAAAGGGGTTGTGAAACTGAGTGTCGGAACGTAGAGGGCGGTGTTAGATGTTTTCTCAACCCAAACGAGACGTTTTTGCATATATATTTCTCTACAAGTGGGTTTTCTCGACATCACATCACTGATAATTGATTGGATATTTTAACATTCTGAAGGAGTTTCAGGCGCTGATTTCAAATCTGAAAATGGCCCTAGTTTGTATGCAATTTGAGGTTAATGAAATTGTACAAATGTGAACGCGTAAACCATGTATAAGCATTTTCACGCGTGCGACTCTTTTGTTTCAGATCCGAGGATCGCGGGTTCATCTTGGTGATCAAGACAAGCAATGGTCTCCTCATGTTGTGTGCCACAATTGTGAGGAAATGCTTCGAGACTGGACCAAAGAAAAACGCAATTGGCGCGAACCCACCAACCGCGCATGGTAAACACAACGGTGTTGGGAAGAAAAACCGACATAAGATTACGTATCCGAACATTCCCTCAGCTATTCGGCCTGCTCCGCACTCTGAAGAAGTTCCTGTTCCGCGACATTGGACATGATACAAGCGAACAAGACAGTTGTGACAGTGAATTGTCAGAAAAGTGTACACAATCGGAGAACTGTTCTTCAGACATTGAACCTTTCCCCGTCCCCAAGCCTCTTCCCAGGCTGAACTGAATGAACATGCTCGCCCTCAAGCTTACCAGCCGTCAGAAAGGGGCGTATAATGTGACAAGGGTCAATCCCACTTTTTTTTCGTTGGTGGGAATGTTTAAAGTAGTAGCCCTATGATGATAAGAGTTGGCGGTGGGTGGTGATGACTAGCTGCCTTCCCTCTAGTCTTACACTGCTAAATTAGGGACGGCTAGCACAGATAGCCCTCGAGTAGCTTTGTGCGAAATTCCAAACAAACAAACAAACCCACTGAAAAGCTTATTTATCTATTTATTTTTTACCGCTAGATGGTAGCACAAATTATTATGTTCTGAATGTAAAAAGTAGGAAACTAAGTTATAGTAGTAGCAGTGTAAATTGGATTATTGTAATAATGATTATGAATTATGTTTTCAAGTTTATAGTGCGTAGTTTTCTTGGTTGAAAAAGGTGTTTTGAATTCGCAAGTACGTTCGAAATTGAAAAGAAGATTACACCTAAAAGATTAACTGATAGTAACAGTGCTCATAGTAGTAGTACGGGTGATTCAAGAAATACATCACAAAGTATGGCTGTTGCAGTAGCTGTTATTGGAAAAGAGGTTGGTATTATGGACAGAGTAACTCGGGTTACAAAAATAGCTGCAACAACTAGAAATTTGTAGCAACTAATACTATTAGTTCAGTGGCAGACAGATTCTGAAATCATGACAAAACAGCCTTGATAACTTCGTGAGATGAAATGAAAAAGAAAGGTCCACCTTTCGAAAGCACTTGGGTTATAGGGTTTTTATTATTTTGTATCAGTACTGTTTAAACAATCTGTGTTGTGCATAAGTTATAAAGTTCAGGAAAGAAAATGGCTTCAAAATATCGTAATATATTAATATAAATAATAGTAAGTAGTGTTTGTATGCTGTAATACCAATACTGCTAAGGTTTGTCATGCATTATAATAATAATATTAATATTATTACAAAGTATATTCCAGGCCTACTGTTTCTTTTGAAGCTTCTCTCTCTAGATGATTGATTATAACAATAGATTATTATTTGACGTTGTAATTTTAATTGTAGCAATTATAAAGGAAGGTAAGATCAGTTTTCTATCAGTATTTTGACAGACCTTCCACAGATTCTTTAATGCACCTATCTGTCAACTTCCAAGACCATTCTTAAGCATATAAGGCAAAAAAAAAAAAGTCATTGGAGGTCTGTCTTGACAGGCATGCAGTTAAAGTGATTACCATGATTCCTGTTTCTTTATCACATTTTCTCATGAAAATAGTTTAATTTTAATGTAACTGAAAATTTTTGAAATGTCTGTCTTAAGAGCCTTTGTCATATTCAGTTTTCCAAATATCTTGTTTATCTTGTTAATTGTATCAAGAAATACATTTGACTTAATTTCTGGATTTTTCTGTCAGAGGTATTTTTGTTTTCTAACATTGCCTTCACTTTGTGATTGAAGACTTTATTCCAGGTTAACTTGTGGTGTGGTTTCACAGCTTCTTATTGTTCTAAATATTTTTGAGAGAGTTTTTCTGCTTCCATGGAGAACATTGAAGGCTTCCTACTTTAAAATGTTTTGCCTTTGTCTCTGAATTATGTAATAAACTTGCTAAGTGAATATTCTTCTTTGGAAAAGGCTATGATAATTCCTTCAAGCAATAAGTCTACTTGTGGCAAAATATAATGTAGAAGTGGTGAGAAATTGTCACCTCACAATTATTATGTGTAATAATTTTTTCTATACCAGTTAATCAATTATTGGAGTGTTATTGGTAGAAAAGTATGCCTGTTACAGACTTCCAGTCAATATTGTATTATATATTTGATATCAAAGTTACAAACGATTCATTTTATTTTACAGTGCCAGTGCAGCAACAGTTCATGGCTGAGAATGGTAAATACCAGCTACAGTGTTAAGAGATTCTTAAAAGACTGTGGAAATACATTCTGGATACCTTAGAGGTTAATTAAATGCAGTTTCCAAATTGTGTAATAGATAAGCGTTCACACTTTTCATATATACATTACCTTGTACATTAAAAAGTCAGAGTTCAAGTCAGACTGTGTTAATTCAGACATATTGTAACATATCTGATATTTATGTACAATGGATTTGTACAATTTATTTAATGCTTGTCACATTTTTTTTTATGTAAGTACATGAGGTTAATTCAGGATCATTATGAACATTCCCAGAGACACTATGAGATTGGTCTAATGGGTTGACCCTGTGCTCACTTGATTGGAAAAATGGGAAATGTTATTTTTGAAATTTTCCAGCAGTTTTTGTTATCTCAGCTGTGTTTGATTCCATGTCATAATGTTACAAAGTTTTGTTTTTTTGCTATCATATTTATGCATGTTTGTAAGATGCCTTACTCATTTTATGCATCATTAGTATCAAGAAATGTTACATTTCATTACAAATTATTTATTCCTTTTGGTAGAAAAAAAATATTAATTGAAAGTTTGTATTTCTACTTGATCATCTTACTTATAATAAATGCAAATTACATGTAATTTAACATTATACTGAGGATAAAACATGCTTTAACTTGTAGAGTTTCATTACAAAATGTTTGAATTTTATGGGTGAGAACTGTCAATTTGATTGTTTAATAGTATTTGATATGAGACTGAATTCAGGTGAATAACATTCTCTTAAAAAATATGCAACTGTAGCTGTGGTAACAGTCATTTTTAGGTATATTCACATTATTGTTAGTGAAACAAAACTTGTATATATACATTTATAATAATTTTAACAAACCTTTTTTATCAAGTTGTCAAATATCTTGTCTAATGAGTATCAGTTTTTGTGTGTGTTATTGAGTGACTTGTTTCACTGAAATCTGTTCACAAAAAGCAGTTAACTTTTTTTTATACCTCTTCTGGGTCATTTTAGTTATGAGTGTTGAACACAACAAAATTATAAACAAGTAAAATAAGTGGAAAGTATATTGATTACATAAATTATTCATTTATTTTTTTTTTTTCAGTTGCTCCTCAGTAGTACAGTGGAATGTCTATCTACTTTCAATGCTAAAAACCAGGTTTCGATACCTGTGGTGGGCAGATCACAGATAGTGTATTGTGTAGCTTTGTGTTTAACTTCAATCAAACAATTTCTTTTAAACTGTTGATGATGTGTGAATCTTTCAAGTTTTAATCTTAATATTCTATTTTGTATATTATTTATACTTTCCATTGCATGTATAAAGACTTCATGCTACTAAATTTTTTCATGTTGCTGGTAAGATAATTTTTTTTTCATCTTGATGGATATTTATATTCTGAATGAGTGAACTTTCATACTAATTGAGAGATGTATACATATAACGAAGGCCATGACATTATGTACAATGACTGAAGGCAATTCAGCTAATTAGTGACTACCTCTCTACCAATAAAATATCCAACCATAACAGTAAATTTAACAAACTAAATGCAAGATGCAATGTTTACATGTATGTACTTATCCATATATTGTTTAGAGTATTAGTTAATAGCCCAAACCATGTTGTATAAGCTATTTCACAAGTGTGTAACTCTGAGAAATAATTTTGTCTATTAATAGTGTTGACTTGAGTTTTCAAAGCTTGTTGTTATTACTATTTGATATTCATATTTACATTTTGAGCTGTTGGTCCCATTTCTCAAAGGAACTAATGTAGGCAAATGGACAAAATCTGTAACAATTTCAAATACTTTTAGAAAATCTTCCTTAGTTCTATTTCTCTAAAAAAAATGAACAGAAATCTAACTTCCTCTTGTATGTAATTTTTTAAACCAGATACAATTCTTCACTTTGTACTTTTACCACAAAGCTTACATAGTAATAAATATAACCAGTGATGGTAAATATGTAGTATAGCTGTTCAGGACCTTTGACTAGTAATTAATAAATTTTCAAACAAATACTCACCTTCATGCACAGTTATTTTCCTTTTAAAGTCATTCATATTTGTCTGAATGATTTGCATGGTACCAGCATTGTGAAAACTCCCATTTAAATTCACATTTATGTGAAGTTGCACTGCTACATCATATCATGCAGCAAAAACATCCACCAAAAGATGCATGATAGAACTTTTTGCACAAATTATTTTCCTATCTTTGTGTGTGAGGATCCTCACTTTTTTTCAGAACATTTGTGTCAAGATGTGGTTGCTTTTGCTGAGACTTGTTAAAGAACTCTGTTCTCAACATACTTTAACTATGATTAAACATCTGTTACAAATTCACAGTTATATATGGATTTTTCTTTAACTGATGTGGATAAAAATATCATTCACACTGATTAAATTGTTAATAATTATGAAATTTCTTTATCTGTGAAAGACAGCTATTGTTCAATGTGTGGTGAGGCCCATGATGGCATCAAGATCTTTTACTATTGTCCCTACCACCCAGTTCCCTTCTTGTGCATTTGATACCAATGCTGAAGAAGTTGATGATGAATGGCTTTAACAATTTTTAGGCTTTGCTTTTGGTACACCCATGTCTTATAAAGAACTCCAATCTTCATATTTCGAGAGCCTCATTACCTTGGTTTGCACTATTCTTTCTCTGTTGTCCATAATTGATGATGCTTTCTGTTCCCTCTTAAATATCTCTTCTCCTGAGCAGTTTCATTTTTTTCCCTTTATATCCTGGTATTTCTTTTCATGTCAACTCTTTTTTTTTTTTATCAACTTCATTCACATAACCTCATGCCTTATCCCCTCTGCCTGATGGATTCATATCTTTTTGCATATAATCACTTTTTTTCTTTGGAATAAATTGTTTTCTGTCAATTTTACCAACATTGTGCCTTCCGTACTGCTCTTCTTAGATAGCTCTCCATTCTTTACCTTATGGAAGTGGTTCCTCATTTTCCTGATGAATTTTCTAGTGACATCAGTGTGCTCCTCTTTTTATACATTACCTGTTCTATTTTTTCTGCCCTTTCTCTTTTCACTTTGTGTCTTTCTTGTTGGGACTTTTTGAGAAGGATACCCTTTCTTACAAAGTCTATTTTATTTTTCTCTGCCACCCTTGTTTTATCCCCTTTCTCCAACAAGCAGTCTTTTGCAGGCTTCTCTTTCTCTTGAATGATAGGTTGAAGCTGTCTGCCATCAATCTTCCCCATTTCTTCTTAGTCTTATATTTGTTCTCATCTTTTTCTTCCACACTTATCCTTTTCCCTAACTCCCTCTTTCCCATTCTGTCCCGTTATCCTGACCTTCCATCTCTTCCTGTTCTTCTTCCATCTGTCAGAGACTATTCAGTTGGTTTGTGATGACCTGTCATAGGTCATCTGTTCCTGTTTGCATATCTATAGACACTTTATATTCAAATCTTTAATCATAGTCTCATCTTTTTTGTTTTCTTCTCCACCTCTCCCAACCTTGTTTTTCACCACACTCAGATTCAGCCTATCCTCAATATCTGGAAGGGGTAGCTTTTAGGGTTAATGGAGAAATAGGTCATAGAGAGAGTTCATGATCTTCCTGCAGGTTACTACTACCTCCTTTTTATTGCCCTCCAAAAGCCCAGAAAATTGCATCCAATTATCAGTCTATCCTCCATCAATCATTTTTTGATTGTCCCACATTTTTGGAGGAAGAATTATTTCTTTCTCTGCCAATCCATGCATGGGCAGGTGGTTAAGGCACTTGACTTTTAATCTGAGGGTCATGGGTTTGAATCCTTGTCATACCAATCATGCTCGCCCTTTCAGCCATGGGGGCATTATAATGTGATGGTCAATCCCACTATTTATTGTTAAAAGAGTAGCCCAAGAGTTTCCTTCCCTCTAGTCTTACACTGCTAAATTAGGGATGGTTAGTGCAGATAGCCCTTGTGTAGCTTTGCACAAAATCCAAAAGAAAGAAAAATTCTCTGCCATTCTTTCCAGTTAGTTCTATGGATGGCCAAAGTAGATGTGTTGGATTGTTTTTTTTCCATGTCCTAATAGCCCCAGCCTTATGGTGTTTCCTCCATAGATTTATTCATAACAGTTATGTCTCTTAATTCTGTGTTTTTCCATGTGAATACTGTCAACCCCTTACATCTTGAATTGCCTTGTGATCACTTTGCTTGTAATTTTCATAGTTGGGGACTGTTTCTTTTTCCTCATGGACAACTGGCTTCTCTCCTGCTCTCAGGAGAAATCTTCAAATCATACCTTCCTCTTCCTCCACAAAGCTGCTTGATTGTTGAAATCTTTCCTTATTCTAACCCATTATTTCATCCACCAGGGAATCTTTTAATTTTCACCTCAGCCCTGCCCAACCTTCACATCTGTTTTAAATCCTCAAACATGTGTTCACTAAAGTCCACACTTTTCCTTCTGCATGAGAGGTTATATCTTCTTTTCAGAACTGTGATTTCTTTGGAACTCCTTATTGGCTCTCTCAAGTCAGTCAAGAGGTTAAATTTTCAAGATATACTGGTTGAAACATCTATATGACATCCTATCAAACTTCTCTTGAAATCAAAAGGCCTTGGGGATGTATCTATTGAGGTTACTTCCCATGCTTGTTTGAACTCCTCACAAGAATTTTCCTAGAGAGGGATTTAAAGAACATTCTAGTGTTAGAGATTTTCACTGGTTTCTTCAGCCAAGGAGTTCCTGCCATGTGATACACTTCCACTTGCAAGGATGGAATCATGTTGCTGACCAATGTACTAATTTTGACAGTTACATTGCCACGTCTACCTGCCTCTGTCAAAGTAGGTTTTCTTAACTGTAAGGTATCTTAACCCTTTCAGATGTTTTCATTGTCAACAGTTTGAACATTTTGAGGCATCTTGATGTGGTTCATTGATGTGTGCTTATTGTTGTGGCAAATATCATGATACCTGGGAGTATCAACTGCACCCTTACTGTGTATTAGTTGTAATGGTTCACATCCCTCTTATATGGTTGGAGGAGAAAGAGGTACAACATTTCTTATCCCAAGGCTTAAAAGGTGTGGTTCTCCACTCTCACACACCATGTGAAGAGCCTTTTAACCCTTTATGGATAATAAGAGTATACAACTCAACATCTACTCTTATTTTTGTCCTCACTGTTACATCCAGTGTCTGTCTGGGTCCATCTCCTTCAGCCCTGGTTTCTGGTAATAGTAATAGTTCAGTTTCATCTTCTTCAGCACCAAGAGGCAGAATGAGTATTCATTCATGCCCTCAGTCACTGGAATCTGCTTCTACTGGCAGAGATCTGTCCATTTGACCCAGGGCAGGTTCTGTGGAGGTCAACAGATCTACATCCACTGAAGTAAAATGTTGTGGTTGCAAGCAAAAGGGTTCTCTTCATAAATAAAAGTGGTCATGTTGATACAGTGAAACTGTTGAGGTTTTATTCTAATCTAAATGACGTAAGAGTCTTCATTGATCCTGTCATCCAGTGTTTCTTTCTGTACAGCAAATGTTCCTGAAATTTGTTCTATGTACATGCCTCCTGTTGAGATTCATGATCAGTCAGGCCTTGATGTTTTTTACAGAACAGTTGTTATCTACCTTTTTCATCTTGGATGACTTTAATGGACATAATCTCTTTTTGGTGGTGCTGATATTGATGGGAAGAGTTGTTCCATGCAGTGTATGCTCTTTGATCACAACTGACTCTTCAATAATCATTATTTTACCTATTTTCATGCACTTATTCAGTCTGTTACTACTATTGGTATATCTATTCCCTTCACTTTTCTCTTGTTTTTCTTGAAGGGTTGATAGTGACCTATGGGGCAGTGATAATTTTCTTATTGTTTTTAGGGAGATTGCTTATGGTCAGTTCCACCTGATCCAGGTTCCATGGCCAAATTTGAACCAGGCTAACTTGCTCTATTTCACCTCTTTCTTGGAACTTGATCCTGCTGTTATTAGTTTTCCATCTATTAATGACTGTGGAGTCAGTAAATGATTGTATCATTCAAGCAGCTGTTCATTTTATACCTGACATCTTGACATGTTTCCAAAAGTATCCTCGTTGATGGTGGTCTCCTGCCAGCAGCAGGCACAGAAGGCTAAAGTACAAGCCTAGGATACTTTTTGTAGGTATTCAGCTTTTCTTACCGTGCTGCTTTCTTGCAGGCCAGTACCCATCCTCAGCAAGTCTATTGTCAAAGTTCACAACCAGCTCCTCTTCCACTTGTTCCAAAGTCATATGGGACAAGATATGGAAGGTTAATGGTAGGTATACCTCCCATCACTTTTCTGATTGTCATGAAGTTGCTGACATAGAGAGCATCACCAATACCCTTGGGGGGTATTTTGTTTATCTTTCCAGTATTTGTTTGTTTCTCCATCTTTTTGGCTATTGAACTGATTGTGTCTATGATTACAGTTTTTCCTTTACACTGGTGGAACTTAAAATCACTCTTTATCAGTGTGACAGTATGTTGATTGGACATGATGATATTCACTATGAGATGATGCACCATCTCTTTCTTTCCTCCATGTTGTTTTTAACATGGTGTAAAGCTACTGTCTTACATTTTTCTAAACCTGAAAAGGATTTCAAGATTCTTTCTAATTATTGTCCAGTTGCTTTGATTAGCTGTGTCTGTAAAATCTTGGAGAGGATAGTTAATGCTCATTTTGAATCAAACAATTTTATTTGTCCACCCAGTTTGGGTTCCATTGACAGCACTTCACCATGGAGCATCTGATTTGACTTGAAACCTTGATCAGAGAAGCCTTCCTCAAGAGAGAACATCTTGTTTCTGCCTTCTTTGATCTTGAGAAAGCTTATGACATTACTTGGATGTATGGCATTTTACAGGACCTCCATTCATATGATGGGCGATTCCAAGACAGTGTGGGTTACACCATTTTTTGTTCTTGTACACAGGAACTTGGAGTCCTTTTAGGCTATGTCTTTAATTTCACACTTTTCAATGTGAAAATCAGTGTTATTACACAACAACTTCCTACTACAGTTGCAAATGGCCTCTATGTAGATGACTTCTTCATCTCTTGTTGGCTATCGAATGCGAGTTTTATTGAGTGGCAGCTTCAAACTGCCTTTGGTTACTTGTTAAAGTGGACCACAATAATGGTTTTACGGTTTTACTCTCCACAATTATATGCATGAATTTTTACCACCAACAATGCCTACATCCTGATCCTGAGCTCCATCTCAGTTATGTTGTTCTTTATACGGTCCCTGTGGCAAAGTTCTTTGGGCTTATCTTTTACCATAAGCTTACTTTCATTCTTCACATCAAGCAGCTATGTGTCAAGTGTACAAGGGCACTGAACATCCTTCATGTCATGTCTTTTACCTCTTAGGGTACAGATTGATGATTTATGCTCAAGATCTATTGTATCCTCATTCAATTAAAACTGGACCATGGGTGGGTATTTTGTCTGTGGTATTGCTAAGGCCTCTTCCTTGAAGATGTTGAAATACATTTACTGCCTGGGGCTTCAGTTGTCCAGAGTTTGTACACTGAGCCCTATGAACTGCTTCTTCATATTCATTGCTTGCACCTTTCTCTGCAGTATACTACCAAGCTTTGATCTTTACCAAAGCATTCCACCTAGGTTATATCTTCTTTCCTCAGTAGGTTATACTCTTTTATCATAGACAGTCTGTATTTCCTTCTTTTGACCTTCTTATCCTGGTGCAACTTGTTAAATTGAGTATGTTATTGGATGATGTTGCTGTCTCCAATAATCAGCGCATCCCACCATGATTAATTACCATCTTCACTTGTTACTTTTCTTTGAGTCATCTAAAGAAAGCATATTCTTCTGATTGAAAGTATCATTGTCTCTTTTTGAAAAATCTTTTCAACCATACAGTTGTTTATGTTTGTACAGATGGTTAAAAAATTGGGTAATTCTGTGGGCTCTGACTTGATTTGTTGTGGCTCAGTGGTTGCTTGCAGGTTCCCCCATACAGTTTCTGTGTTCACTGCCATTTTTATTCTCCTGAATAATTTAAAATCTATGCAGTATATTGAGTATACTATTTACACAAACTTCCTTAGCTGTCTATTAACCCTGGAATTGTTTAATGTTACTTCTTACCCTGTTCTTATTGATATTAAATGATGACTGGCCCATTTTTGTTTATCTTCTGTTTCAGTCCAGTTTTTCGGGATGTTTGGCCACATTGGTATTTGCGAGAACAATTTTGCTGATTCTGCAGCTGAGTCTGTCTGCTCTGGTGCTATCACAGCTGTGTCTGATCTGCATTTGATATACAGGCTTCTATTCAAGGCTTGGCTGCATGCTAATTGGCTGTTGGCTTGAAGTGAAAAATGTCATAACAAGTTCTTCCAGGTTAATCCTACTGTTGCTCTCTAACCATCTTGTTTTCATGAGGATTGGAAGGAGGAAGTTGTTATAGCAAGGCTACACATTGGTGACAGTTATTAATTTTTTTTTTTTTTACTTGGTACTGACCCACCAATATGTAGCCTTTGTGACACTCAAGTCACAATTGTGCATATTATACTTTTATGTTGTTACAACTGTGAGCAGCGGCTTCATTTTAGACGTGTTTACTTAGAGTTTATCCTGGATATTGGATGGTGTCACAGGCAATGGTCCAACTTGATTGTGGTTTTTGCTTTTTATGGGCATCAGATCTTTTTAATTCTATTTGAGTGTCTTTTTTACCTCATTTTTAGTCATTGTTTAGTCTTTAACTTACTAATATTTTTTGTTTTTAGTATTTTACTTTTTACACTTTTACTGTTTTTTTAGAGCAGATACCAAGTTACCTTGTGCCAAAAAAATGTTAACCAACCACACGGTATGGTTTGAATGTTTCCCAGTCTCACTACACATAAGTAAACCACAAACTAATGTGGCAGGAGTTTAGAGAGAGAGAAATCTGAAGAATTTTCTCTCCAACTGCGATGATCAGGAACGTTGTGGTTTCTCTTCATCCCATCTTGTGAAAGATTATTAAAATTTGCATGGGGTTATTGCCTTTCTTTTATTTTGACTCTTTAGGTGAAGGAGTGAAGTTGGTCATAATACTGATCAGCGAGACAAGGGTAGCATTAGAGAGACCAGACAGACCAGATCCCAAAAAGCAGATGTCAAAGCAAATATGAACATGCAGGTGAGACGACCCAATTCAGGGCATGGCAATATGATGCCTTGGCTGGGATCTAAAGATCCAATGCCTAAGATTTGGATGTGGGGGGGGGAGAACGGGAGTGCCCCGAGAAAACCCACTTTCACAGGACAGGCAGCAAAAGATTTACCTGTCCTGTACACTTATGTAGTACACATAAGTGGCTTTTTGATGGCTTATATGCAAATACTCAGATGTTTATTTATCTTTTACCTCTATCATTGTGACATATTTTAGGCTTTTTGCCTTGACTTTTCCTGTACACAGGTAAAGCTCTGGATAAGAAAGAGATGTGGTCTCCCATGAGTATCTCATGGCCTACCTTTAGATGTTTTCAGAAGGAAGTTCATCTAGGTTGTCTTTGCACAAGTTTCTCCATCATCTCAACATGGGATTCTGGCTGTCTGTGTACAGAGAAGCTTATTTGTTTCAGAAGTTAGCATTTTCCTTAACTGAAAATTTATTTATCATGGATATTCACTTGCATATGCATTCCCATCCGTCCTCCCCACTTTTCCAGCACATCTTTGTTGATTTCCTCATCAAATAAAGAGGATTCTTGCATGCACATGTAGAGGAAAGAGTTTTGCACAAGGAGATGAGGCGTGTCATGCTCATATTGGTAAAGGATTTTACTGCATGATACGTCATCCTTCATGTGGTAATGTAAATTGATATGAACACATGAATTTAGATGATATTTTTCACAAGACTGGTAGCATGCAAAGTTGTCAGATATGCACAATTTCAAGAGAAGAATAGTTATATAAGTACAAAGGTAAGTACCTAATGTAAATTCATTTTCAGGTAGGGGAGACTTCAAACTTTTTGTAAAATATCAAGAATTCATGGAAAGTCAATATGATTTCATAATGTTGATCCTATTATGACTGCTGAAGAAGTAATATTTTGTGACATACTTTTGGAACATAGATAAGATTGACAGCTGCCATATTTAGTAGGAGGTATCAGTAAATGTCAATCTTTTTCAGAATTCACCTTTGTTTGTCAGGACGGTTAATCCAAGTAGTGAATTGAAGTTTATGTACACTATTCATGCATCCTTAGATGTTGTAGAAGAAAAAGTGACTGTTGGAAAGAAGAGCAGTGGAGAGCTGAGAGAACTGTATTTGGGACTTCTCTATCCCACAGAAGACTATAAAGTGCAAGTGTATTTCTTTACTGTATTTATCATTGGGACTGTGCTATGCCCATTGTTAGCCACAGAATTAATAACATAATATTCTTAAATATGTTATGTCTTATTGGTTATGCTTTGTGATTTTGCAGCCTTCAATATTTGTATGATTTCCAAGAATGTAAGATGGTTGTTTATTTGGTTAAATTGCAATGTCAACATTTATAAAAGTACATTCACATACATAACTGGATATAGATATGTTAACAAGAAAAACAACAAAAAACCAGTGTATGATGGTAACAAAATTGTTTTAAAAAAATTGAGACATTGATACACTAATGTAAATGCTTTAACTTGTCATAACATTGATTTGACAAGTTGTCATCATAACTGTATTTTAAGGCAATGAGAGTTGATGTTAAGTACTTGCTTCTGAAATTTTAAATTCATACATAATACAGTATTTTCAAATATAATTGTGTATGTTCTATCACACAAAGTTTATAGAACTTGTTTTAGTTTTTAGTGTAAGAAAAATTAATGTGGTTATGATTTCTTTACTGTAGGTATGGATATGTCACAAATACAAGAATTAAATTTATAATCATTGTCGAATCAAGTTATACAACACTTCGAGATAATGATATTAGACAAGTAAGTAAGAATAGTTTTTGTACTTGCGTAGTATTATTAAGGTCGTGTAAATATAAAAGTATAATGCAGAATTATAAGGTATGTTTAAATTTTAATACTTCTTTGATTAATTTATAAATTATAAGTTTTAAATAAAATATTTATTTGTCAAGATATGTAGCCAGAATAGGATATAAGTACTATAGTAGAAAGGGCACCTAAAAGTTATTAATAATAAAATCTTAGTATTTTTGACAGGTCTGCCTGTTGGAAATACTAGGACTTTAATTAGACTGGTTAAATGATAGTTTCCATTACTGATTTGTTAGAAAAAGAGGAATGCAAGAGTTAGCAGTTGGTGGTGATGACTTCATTTCACATTGCTAAATTAGGGATGGCTAGTGCAGGTAGCCCTCATGTAGAATTTTTACGATCAGTACAAACAAACAAACCATTGCTGATTTATTTAACTTTTTTTCTGTTTTCTGCTTCAGTTTTTATTTCAGTTTCCACTTCATCTATAAAAACTTGAAAAATGGAAAGTTTCATTTTATTTAACTTAGATCTAGTGTAGGTTAACAATCTTTGTGAAGAATCATGATTAATTATTATAATTACTTTAACTTAAATTTAGTTTGGAGGTTATGGAATTAATTGAAGTAAATTTTATATCATTAAGTTTTTCTTTAAGATTGAAATCAGTTTCCCCATATGATCTGGCATTCTTGATAAACATTTGCAAATTTATGATTTTTAATAGTTACTGGTTTGAAGATTAAGATAATGTAGTGTGCTGTTTAAAGCAGAATGATAGAACATATTAATATAAAATTCCTTTAATATACTGATTTTGTTGAAAACAAGCATTAAAATTCATATCTAAAGCTTTATTTTAGAAGAAAGAAAAACAACTAAATATTAAAACTGTAACATTGTTTACTTTGATATAATAAGTTAAAGTGTATTCTCATTAGGAATATTTTCTTTTCCTAGTGTTTTCCACAATTTATGCTCAGACTGTTTTACATGATAATTTTCTATGACAGATGTTTCGAAAACTTCACAATGCCTACAGTGATGTTGTTTGCAATCCATTTTATGTACCAGGAGATACCATTTGTTCCAAGTAAGAGAGTTTAATTTAGATTAAAATTCCTAGGTTAGAGAATATTCATAAATTAATATGCTGTAAATGCATTATTTATCTTTAATGTTCACTTCTGTCAAACAAATATTTTCAGTTGCATAATGTTTACTGAATTGTGGTATACCTACTATAGAACTGTTAAATTATTCATTAGTTTTTACAGCAATTAATATGTGCTTAAAATATTCACTGGAATAAATTTGAGACATTCCATTTCCTAGTCTTAAGGTGAACCTTGTCACTGGATCAAGAGCAGTGTCTCTCAATCATGTTGTTAGTTTGTGAGATTTCATAAAAATTAAAAGCATATTCATTTGTAAATCATAATGTTTCTTTTTTAGGTGTTTGTAAACTTTGGTGGTTCATAAAGGTTTAGGGAGGCAGGGAGTCAGTCTCAATTATAAAAAATGTTGAGAAACTTATCTACAGTACAAGCTATAGAATAATTAGTGTATTTTCGTTTATTTCATATTTACCTAGTGTATTTAGTCTAGAGTGCAAGCCAAAGAATAAACTGCTTGTTGACAATTCGCCTTATATGTTACTGTTAAAATCAGTTAAGTGAAACATTGTTTATTTTCACACAGCTTAAAACTAGTTTAAAACTCAAAATGGTTCAATATGGCTGTGTAGCAAATTCAGAAGTAACTTACAGGGGACAAAGTTATTACGTGTATATTTTTCCAACTTGTCGTGACTATGGTCATAATCAGCATATTTATAGTAGGTCATCCCACATTTTAGTATTAAATGATCCATAATTTATTTAGTACACCATTACTTTTTTAAGTTTGATTATTTCTAGATATTTTCTGATATCATAAGCAATTAAATTACATGGTTTGGCTATAAAACATGATGTTGAGTAACTCGTACATGTTCAGCTAAAACATGATTTGTTGCACTGGTATTTTCATACTCCATATTCTCCTAACTTGTACAACTTTTTACATTTCATATATTGTAGTTCAGTTAATTTTAACTAAATTATGTTATTTCATAAATCCTGGTTGTTTTGTTGTAGGTTTCAAAATGGGATAAAATTTTAAAAATGCTGACTAATTTACTACATAATTGAGAAACTTAAGGTAATATTAATATCTATTTTTTATTTTATTGTATGGATATTTGAATTTGCTATCTGTACACAATATACATAATGTATTCACAGTATTACATTAAATCCTACTTCAACAATGTGCTAAAGGCCTTAACATTTATTATTTTAATCGTTTTTAGCACACAATTTTTCACCCTATGAATATAAGTATAAATGCTGTTATTTCATGTCAATTAGTACAACCATTTTCTTCGTGTGGTAGTATGAGTACTGTTAAAGGTTCCTGATAAACTGATATTTTCACATTGCTTGTTCTGACAAGCACACTTTAAGAAATGACAAATTGTTGTTTTTCTCTATTGCATGTCAATTATATTGCAGACTATACTAATCAAATAATCTACAAGTTATTTCAACATACTTTTTTCATACCTTCACTGTGGAAATGTATCATCAGTATATTTAATTCAAAGTTCAAGTTTTAAATTTGCATTATTTAGTACCAATTAATATAAAGATGACACTAATGCTGAGAGGGACGAACCTGCAGATAAATCATTCTTTATTTATAAAATGTACCATTAATTAAAATAAATTAATATTCTACACACTTGTCAAAATAATTATACATATAATTTTATCATTTGGTATATGTTTAAAACATTCAATTACATCAAAACGTACTAGTACAACTTTAACGTAATGTAAGATTTAGAGACAACAACGAACCTGTTGGTCCATCTTTGTTGTCTCATCCTGTAAGCCAATCTAAACCTATTATTTTAAAAATAGTAATTAAAGCCAGCCCTTATTATTTATGTATTTATCGAGCTTTCTTTTAAACTCACTCAAATTTACTGTCTCCATAACATCTGAATGCAACCCATTCCATAGGTCAACAACTCTGTTTGAAAAATAAAATTTTCTAAGTTGAAGATGGCTTCTACATTGCCTAAATTTATGTTTTTGTCCCTTAGTTTTATAATTATTGCTCTTAACTATGAATAATGTCGATAAACCAACAATATAAATTTTAAACACTTCAATAAGATCTGCTCTAACTCTTCATTTTTCAAGGAAAACAATTTTAAGGATCTTAATTTATCCTCATAAGACAATCTCTCCATCCCAGGTACCATTTGAATAACCCTCCTTTGAACCCTTTCAAATAATTTGATGTATTTCCCAATATAAGGAACCCAACACTGACACAGTGTTCCAAATGTGGACTTACCGTTAACATATACAATGAAATTATAACCTTTTTAGAATTGTATTTAATATTTCTGTAGATATAACCTAATATTCTAATTGTGTTACCACTAGGAACAACATACTACTTGAATGGCTTAAGAGACTGGTAATTTATTACAACACTGATATCATTTTCTTTCATGACACTGTTAAGTTTATTCATTTCCAAATTATACTTATAATTCAAATTATGATAACCTTTGTGCAAGATCTTGCATTTATCATAATTAAAACCATCTGCCATTTATTTTCCCAATGCACTAAATTATTTAAATTCTTTTGTAAATCAGCAGCATCCTCTTCACACCTAGCAACACCCAAGACCTTGAAATATCAGCAAATTTAAGTAACTTATTGTCCATTCCTTCAACTGTGTCATTAATGTAAATTGGAAAGAACAATGGTCCTAAGACTAAGCCCTGAAGTACACAACTTGCAACATTAATTCATTTTGACTTAACCTCATATTTAACAACCCTCTGCTTTTTCTATCAAGCCACACTTCTATCCAGTATGTTATCTATAAAGATAAGTTTCTTTACAAGCCTTTTAAGTGGCATTTTGTCAAATACTTTCTGAAAATCCAGATGCACCAAATCTACACCCTTATCCTCATTTACATATGCAGTAACATATTCAAACCATGTTAAAAGATTTGTAATGTAACATTTTCCCTTAGTGAAACTATGTTGACTATCCAATAAAATTCTAAATTTTGTTAAATGACTGTGTAAAGTATCTTTTATCAAACTTTCCAAAACTTTTCCCACAACTGATGTAAGACTAATATGCCTATAATCAGTGATGACAAGAAAACCCACTTGTAGATAAAAATATATATGTAAAAACGGCTGGTTTGGGTTGAGAAAATTTTTTATGCAGAGGAGTGAACAACTTTTCGACCTTCTTCGGTCATTGTCAGGTTATGACTGAAGAAGGTCCAAACATTGTTTGCTCCTCTGAATAAAAAATTTTCTCAACCCAAACCAGACATTTTTACATAATATGCCTACAATTACTGCAATAACTTATATTATCTCCTTTGGAGATAGGAGTGACATAAACTAATTTCTAATCTGTTCATACTTTTTCACTATGCAAGGTCTTACAATAACTGTGGCAAGTGGCTTACATATCCAATCTTTTATCTCCTTTAAAACCTTCAAGGAAATATTTTCTGGTCCACAAGACTTGTCATTCTTTAAACTTTCCAGATTTGTTTTAACAGGCTCAGAATTTATGCAGTTGTCTTGTTCAACTTTGTTTTCATCTATCATTTGCTCAATATGAGGAATACTTTTTAAATCTTCATTGATAAAAACTGAAGAAAAAGCAGAATTTAATAATCTAGCCATTTCTTAATAATCAGATACAAGTTTTCCTTTGTTATCTCTCAGGGGTCCTATCTCCATCTTAACATTTTGTTCACCCCAAGTATACTTTTAAAAATCCTTACTTTTAATTTTTATTTTTAGCCAAATGTTTTTCATACATCCTTTTGGATGTTCTAATTTCCTGTTTGACAAACTTTATTGATCTACAACTCTCTAAATCTTCTGTAATACCAGCTAATTTAAATTTCTTAAATTTTTGATGCTTTTCTTGCATTTTATCTCTTATTGTTTGTGACTAAACCTGGTTTTTACTTGTAGCTACTCTTTTCTTTATGTAAAGAATATATTTATTTTGAATTGTGAAAATTTTTCTTTAAAAATAAATAATTCAGTTGCCAAATTCACAACAGATAATTCTTGTTGCATCTCTTCAAAATTTTTTTTTGAATTCCTAATTTCAATATGCAGCAAGACATTAAACCTAATATAACAATGATCACTTGTACCTAGGATTTCCTCATTTTTCATCATTTCAACCATTGTTATATCAAAAGTTAACAATAAATTTAAAATAGAATTATTTGTAGCAGGTTCCTTGACCAGTTGGTGAAGAAATCTTGAACAGTTTCAAGAAACCTTTCTCCCTCTTGGTTTCACTCTAAAATTTCCCAATCAATATTTTTGAAATAAAATTATTTGTTTACATTGATCAATTGAATCTTATTTACAAACTTTGTTGAATTCTTTAGTATGTATCTGGTTTTTATCTTTTAAGTTTGAAATTTTATGAGCTATAAAATTTTCTGGTTAGATGAAATACCTATGTTTGAAACTGTAGGTATAAAACATTAATTTTGAATACTTTGGAACTGTATCAAATCTTGTTGCAGTGTCATTGATTGGTATTAAAAGCTCATTACACTACAATTTGCTTAACAACATATAACAAAACATCCTAACAAGTTAAGGATATGCATTTATAAACATGTTTTTATTTTGGTATTTCTATGCAGGGTTAATCTTAATTCTTCACACTTATTCTCTTTTAACACGTTTTCAACCCCAATATGATAGCCACTTTTCTATAGTATAGCAGTTTAATATTCTTGTTTCCTTTATTTATTGAAAGAAGATTTAACCCTGATATTGCATTTTGTGCATTATATAAATTTATGACCCTTGAAAGAGAGTAGGAAATATTAAGTTAAAATCTGCATTGAATAAAGATAACACAGAAACAGTGATGTTAAGTTACTTTTCTAGGTTATATAGTCAAATATCTAGTGTTTTAAAACATTAAGAATTTTTGTTCATTTTTAATTAATACTAAAAATAATTTAGAATTAATAGGAAAAAGTGGAATATATTTAATTGATGTGAATCTAGAAACATCAATATTGGTTAAGATAAAATAAATTAGAAATATAGGTCAGAAGAATATAAGTGTGTTGATGAATCTGAAGAAATGAAAAGCATAGTGAGATACTGATTAAAGATTATGGACTGACATGAAATATTGTGAATGTTGCTGATAATTACGTGACTTTTTTGAAAGGTATAAATATCGTAACTTATGAGTTATTTATGAAATTGGTATGGTGGTCACATCAAAACTTTTTAAACTGTGAACAAATAGGCATTTCGTTTCATTTAACTGATTTCAAACAAATGAGTCCAGTTAGATTTAAAGTTCACTGCATTTGTTTCTAAGCTGTTAACATTGTTTTGAAAAACTAGCAACAGGTAAAGTTATAAGTTACAAGTAATTAATTTATTTTGATATTAGATAATAATTTGATGTAATGATTATTTATTGTTTTGATATTTGTAATTAATTAATGTTGCAAAAGGAGAAACTTGATTGAATGTGAGTTAAGGTAAGAGTTTTTTTTATTGGCTGTCCAATAACAATGTTTGAATCTCTGTCACACCAAACATTCTCGTCCTTTTAGCAATGGAGGCATTAACAAGTGATGGTCAGTCCCACTATCTGTTTGTAAAAGAGTAGCCCAAGGGTTGGCTGTGGGTGGTGATGACTAGCTGCTTTCCCTCTAGTCTTACACTGCTAAATTAGGGACAGCTAGTGCTGATAACCCTTGTGTAGGTTTGTGCAAAATTCAAACACCAAAGCAAATAAATCATATAGATTAAATATTTTGATACATGGGCTAGAAATATTATCTTAACATAATAATTACCAAATGTATTCTTCTCCTGTTGACACTTTGTTTCATCTGCTCTACAATCAAGAAGAATAACTTGTTAATAAACTAATTCTAGAAGTCTAGCCAACTGAATGTCTGAATACTGAACTAATTCTAGAAGTCTAGCCTACTAAATGTCTGAATACTGAACTAATTCTAGAAGTCTAGCCTACTAAATGTTTGAATACTGAACTAATTCTAGAAATCTAGCCTACTAAATGTCTGAATACTGAACTAATTCCAGAAATCTAGCCTACTGAATGTCTGAATACTGAACTAATTCTACTGAAGTCTAGCCTACTTGCCTACTGAATGTCTGAATACTGAACTAATTCTAGAAGTCTTGCCTACTGAATGTCTGAATACTGAACTAATTCTAGAAGTCTTGCCTACTGAATGTCTGAATACTGAACTAATTCTAGAAGTCTAGCCTACTGAATGTCTGAATACTGAACTAATTCTAGAAGTCTAGCCTATGGAACATCTGAATACTGAACTAATTCTAGAAGTCTAGCCTACTGAATGTCTGAATACTGAACTAATTCTAGAAGTCTAGCCTACTGAATGTCTGAATACTGAACTAATTCTAGAAGTCTAGCCTACTGAATGTCTGAATACTGAACTAATTTTAGAAGTCTAGCCTACTGAATGTCTGAATACTGAACTAATTCTAGAAGTCTAGCTTACTGAATGTTTGAATACTGAAGTAATTCTAGAAGTCTAGCCTATGGAATATCTGAATACTGAAGTAATTCTAGAAGTCTAGCCTATGGAATATCTGAATACTGAAGTAATTCTAGAAGTCTAGCCTACTGAATGTCTGAATACTGAACTAATTCTAGAAGTCTAGCCTACTGAATGTCTGAATACTGAACTAATTCTAGAAGTCTAGCCTACTGAATGTCTGAATACTGAACTAATTCTAGAAGTCTAGCCTACGGAATGTCTGAATACTGAAGTAATTCTAGAAGTCTAGCCTACTAAATGTCTGAATACTGAACTAATTCTAGAAGTCTAGCCTACTAAATGTCTGAATACTGAACTAATTCCAGAAATCTAGCCTACTGAATGTCTGAATACTGAACTAATTCTACAAGTCTAGCCTACTAAATGTCTGAATACTGAACTAATTCTAGAAGTCTTGCCTACTGAATGTCTGAATACTGAACTAATTCTAGAAGTCTTGCCTACTGAATGTCTGAATACTGAACTAATTCTAGAAGTCTAGCCTACTGAATGTCTGAATACTGAACTAATTCTAGAAGTCTAGCCTACTAAACATCTGAATACTGAACTAATTCTAGAAGTCTTGCCTACTGAATGTCTGAATACTGAACTAATTCTAGAAGTCTAGCCTACTGAATGTCTGAATACTGAACTAATTCTAGAAGTCTAGCCTACTGAATGTCTGAATACTGAACTAATTCTAGAAGTCTAGCCTACTGAATGTCTGAATACTGAACTAATTTTAGAAGTCTAGCCTACTGAATGTCTGAATACTGAACTAATTCTAGAAGTCTAGCTTACTGAATGTTTGAATACTGAAGTAATTCTAGAAGTCTAGCCTACTGAATGTCTGAATACTGAACTAATTCTAGAAGTCTAGCCTACTGAATGTCTGAATACTGAACTAATTTTAGAAGTCTAGCCTACTGAATGTCTGAATACTGAACTAATTCTAGAAGTCTAGCTTACTGAATGTTTGAATACTGAAGTAATTCTAGAAGTCTAGCCTATGGAATATCTGAATAACTGAAGTGGAATTCTAGAAGTCTAGCCTATGGAATGTCTGAATACTGAACTAATTCTAGAAGTCTAGCCTATGGAATATCTGAATACTGAAGTAATTCTAGAAGTCTAGCCTACTGAATGTCTGAATACTGAACTAATTCTAGAAGTCTAGCCTACGGAATGTCTGAATACTGAACTAATTCTAGAAGTCTAGCCTACTGAATGTCTGAATACTGAACTAATTCTAGAAGTCTAGCCTACTGAATGTCTGAATACTGAACTAATTCTAGAAGTCTAGCCTACTGAATGTCTGAATACTGAACTAATTCTAGAAGTCTAGCCTACTGAATGTCTGAATACTGAACTAATTCTAGAAGTCTAGCTGAACTACTGAATGTTTGAATACTGAACTAATTCTAGAAATCTAGCCTACTGAATGTCTGAATACTGAACTAATTCTAGAAGTCTAGCCTACTGAATATCTGAATACTGAACTAATTCTAGAAGTCTAGCCTACGGAATATCTGAATACTGAACTAATTCTAGAAATCTAGCCTACTAAATGTCTGAATACTGAGCTGGTTAATTGAAGTAATTGGTTGCTGGTAATAAGTGATGTAAAAATAAATAACATTGAAAATCCTTATTCTCATTCTTACATGTTGTGGCAAATTTATACTTCACCAGCTTAATCTGTCAAATAGTTTGCAAATATAAGTAACATCTGAACCACTGCTATTTTTATTGTATTCCAGCTAGTTTGAAGAGCACTGGTACTGCACAAGAGGCCATTTTGGCACTGAATGTAGTGGATATAGTTTGATTGGCAAAATCTTGTATACTATTCTTTACTTTCATTCAGAAGTTCCTAATGACCTAACGAAAATATATTGCTTTAGAATATTAACAACTTTCAGAAACTAATAAACTAGGTGAGAAAAAACCAGTTACGTACACTGTTTTGTTAATTTAGCTTATAACACTGGCAGACCAAATAGAATTTAATTTGCTTTGAACCAGAAGAAGGTGAGACAAAAGTTAAATCTGCTCATGTTTAGTGTACAAGTGTTTCTTTATAATAAGTTGACTTTTAAATATTTTATTAACCAGTATTTACCCATGTGAAATCCTTCATATAGTTACAACTAATGTATAGTTAAACTGTTGTTTTTTTTCTGGTCCTGCAAGGGATCAGAGGATTTGATAAGAAGACTGTTTTAAAGTTTAGCTCTTAATGTTTTTTTATTGTTATTTCAGGCAGTTTGAAAGCATCGTCAAAGGAATTCTCATCCAGGAGTAATTGAGACAGTTTATAAAATACAAGTCTGTAGGTAATTGTGTGGATATCATTTTTAATGTACCTATATATATACACACACACTCATCAGTATGTTCATAAAATTGTGATTTCAATTAATATGTATGTAAAATTACAGTATCTATAATTTTAAAGTATGAAACATTATTGCAACTCTGAAATTTTCTAAACAATCACAAATTTCTTTTCTTTATGTATTTATATGATGTGTAATAATAATGTAAGTATGTTGTATTAATTTAAAAATAAAGAATATGAATAGTCTTGAATTTATACTGTTGATTTGCATTTATATTTTGTCAAGTAATGAGTCAGGACTGTTTTGTTTTTCACTAAAAAAAATTGCTAATTTAGTAATGTAAGAAATCTGGAATATATGAGTAATGTATAGTTCATAAAAATTTATTAATGGCTCTGTGACAATAAATATTTTTATTCTTTGACCAATTAAGGACAAACATTTTTATTTTCTATGTAATAATTTTACAATTCAATCTTTTTGAGAATTTGGTAAAACCAGCTGATGTACCTGTACATTGCACAGGGAGAAGACATAGTGGGGTCAGAACCATATTTCATGTCTTTCAGCATCGGTTTGTCTTCTTCACTTTGTTTGTTCATTTAACCATGTTGGTTGTTTTTTCTCTTTGATCCAATTAACATAATTTTTAAGATCTTTGTATTTTTCTTGTGCCATCCATCTAATTCTTTTCTTTCTTTCACTGTTTTTGAACAATTTTTAGTGTTATTAGTAATTTAGTAACCTAAGAAATCTAGAATAACTATAACATATAATCCATGAACAATTTTTTAAATTGCTTTTTTAGAATAATTTTATTTGCATCATTAACATTAAAAACTTTTGTAGGAAGTACTTTTATCACTGGACCTTTTTCTATATTAAGTACATGTAGCATGAGTTTGTTGAACATTTGCATATGGTTGTTTTGTTGTAATCATAAGATAATAGGATATTTATATTTCATTGCTTTGTTCTAACCATATTAAATTATGAGACTAATAGATTTACACATGATAGCTTTTATCTAGCTGTATTAAAACACTGAAATTACAGTATCTCAAAACTGAAGACAAAAGGCAGAAGACATTCGAAACTTTGTCCTCTACACTTGCGTTTTCACAACAGGCATTTGCTGTCCATTCTACAAGTTTTATTCATAATTGTTGCCGAACACAACTGTAAAGATTTTATGTAAAGTTTACTCACTAAAAATGAAAACTTGAAGGTTTGAGCACATTCCTAAGGGAAGTATTGGGACAATATTCTGAAACACAGGGATGACTGAGAACTAGACATAAAATAAGTTATTAAAATTGTGCTTGGTTTTAATAATTTTAAACACTTGATAAACCTTATGTGCATCTTATGTTTTGCAAAAAAAATATTTTCACAATAAATTTAACCTGAAAATCCACTATTTTGAAGCTATTGTGTTGAAAACACATCAAAATAATCTTGTGATTTTCTTTTACACATTTATAAATATACAGTGGTTACAATGATTGTTTCACTCTTTTTAAAATCATTTCTTAGTTTAATAATCTCTATAATGGTATTTATACAAGTACATGAGTTCCTTTTATGAGACTCCTCCATTTGTGGCTGAGCGGTAAGTCAAAAGGATTGTAATTCAAATGTAATGTTTTGATACCTTGGTGGGTAGAGAATGGATAGCCCATTGTGTTGGTAGCATTGTGCCTGACAACATAAAACAGCAACAAAAAATTATGATGCTTCACATTATATTTCAATCAACAGGTAATGTCGAGTATTAATATCCTTTCTTAGCTATATGATACACATTCATGGTCTAGTTGTAACATTATGGACATACAATACTACAATTTAGGGTTAGGTTCACTGTGGTAGACAGATTGTGAATAGTACATTTTTAGCTTTATGCCAAAACCAATAGTTAAAAATCGTTCTTTTTAACTCGCAATTGCCACATGTTGAAGGTACCTAACACAATTACAGAAAGTAAAGCTTACTGACAAAAATGATAATTTGACATCAACCATCGACAACTGTTGAACTACTATTTTACTAACAGATATTGGGACTGACTGATAGTTTAAAATGTCAACACAATGTAGAAATTAAACATGATCGTTCAAATATATTCCAATCCACAACCCTCACATTACAAGTCCAGCACTTTAATCACCACGTGTGTGACAGACTCTAAGGAAAAAGTTGTCAGAGGATAAAAGCACCGAACACTAGTGGAAACGAGAGGGAATCTTCAATAGCTGGGGCATTAGAAATTATTTTAAGCAGGATTAAATTAATCTGTGAGATCATTTTTCTTCTTTTTATTAGCTATATTTCTGTGTGCCAGCAATACCATGCATAGGGTACGTGTATGTCAAATTCGATTTCATTACTCATCAGGATCTCTACCAGTTTACCCTGAAATTGAAATTCTGTTGGGCGTGATTAGAGTAAATTAATCTCTGAGACCTTGGACATGGTCAAATACATCAGTCAATAAGATTTATCTTACTGAGTTCAAGATATGACAGAAGTGTGATTTAAAGGTTTGTACTTTATAAGCTCAGAACCATTGTATGAGCCACCAAAGATTATAGCTTACTGATAGAAAAATGAAAACCAAGACGTTTAAGCGTTCCAAAGATACCTATAAAAGTCTCACTTTGTTTTGTCGAGTGTAGAATCACGCACTCAGCCACGTGTATGATAGTGACATTAGGTCATGTGTTATAGAGCAAGCAGCAAGGTGGACTTCTGAGTTGTGTGATGATTTATTTACTCTGCAATAAGAAAAGGTACCTTGATGGTACAATTAATCTATATCACTGTTAAACTAGGTAGAAAAGTGTGTTCTTAAAGCATACTGTTCCCCTGGGTAGTAACACACTCTCAACCTAGATAGCAATAGAATAATGAGTGAAATTAAAACATTAGTATTGTTTTATAGCCAGAATAATAAGTAAGATTATGATACTTTAGGTCGACGCTATGTTGGGTTCATCCGCTCTAAGAATAAGAATATTGTCAATTCATCATTTTAAGAAATCTAACTTGGTGGTTCATTATTTCTTCTGAAAAATGAGCAGGTAAAATTAACCTAAGTATTGGTGCCATCCATATGTGATTGATTTTAGGAAAGGTATGTAACGACTATTCTCAATGTAAAAATTTCTGTTTGTCACATCACTAGAAAGCAAGAAATGTTGTAATAGTTATAGGACTGACGATAGGAGTACTCTCTCTCCTAGGAAATTATTTTGTCAAAATGAACCTGCAAATACATGAAAAAGTAGACATCGAAAGTGCTCATAATGAGATTTACTTGTACTCATTTTACTATAATGTACTCATCTCTAAAGTTTAAAACAAAATTCTACCATGTGATTTCTGTTTTATGGATATCTTCATGATTGTTTATATTTCTTTTTTAAAGAGTGTTACAAACTCAACGTGAGTTATGGGTGTGTTTATATGAGTGTGTGTTTTCTTATAGCAAAGTCCACCGAGGGGAATGTTTATAGTTGTAAAATGTGCTAGTTCTCAGAAGATATGAATTTAATGATTTTTCTCTGTACTTTTTTGGTCGCACCACACAGATGAAAGTATCACATTTTTTGAAGTCACTGTATTGATTTACAATATAACCAGAAATGTATTGATTAATGAGAGAGAAAAATTCAAAAAGTATTGACTAAAAACTGAAAATGTACACTTAAGAAAAAAGAGATGTTATAAATATTTTATTATCCTTTATTAACTCTGTGCTTACTAATCAATCCTTCCAGATGTTTCATTCCCAACAGCAACATTAAATATAGAACTAGAAAAGAATGTAATAACAATTCAGACAAAAGTGATATTTGCTGCTAAGTTTACCACAAGGAATTAAAGTTCATTTTTGCAATCGATACTCAGTTTAAAGAAGTTGGAAAATTAATGTACCTCTGTTGCATCTAATATAGATGACAAAATATCTTACTTTAACAATAACTTACACGGAATTATTACACAGAAAAAATTATGCAGGTAAGGTCTAGAATCGTACTAACACCAACACAAGTTTTTCCTGCAATCAAACGTGTTGTTAGGTTGTTTGAAAGGTATGTTAGCAGCTCGATAATTCTAAACAAATGTAATTAGTCTATTTTAAGCTAGTTGAAATTTCTTGATTTGATCGATATATATTTATGTACAGTAAACTGAGTATTTCAGAACTTAACTCGAAAGAATCATGAACTAATTGACATCAAAATAGTTGGTTTTGAAAGATTTGAGAATAAATGTTGGTGTACAAAGGATTTAAAGTTTTCCTGCCTCTCGCCCACAGAGCTTTATCATATTGGTCATTGGTAAATACAAAAACACACTAAATATTTACTTAAATACAATAAAGTCATGTTTTCAATTTGTTGTTCAAGTAATATCATGTAGATTGGACATTAAAGTGTCTTTAGTTGTTGACTCATTTTTGGCTTCAACGATTGATGTGTCAGGCTTTTATATATATATATATTGATTTTGTGTATCTTGCAAGTAGACAAATACTAACTGTATTGTTCTAGAAACTGCTCAGTGTATTCCTAAAACATCAACACATTTCCCACAGTATCCTCGTCCATGGTGGAATCCTGTCTGCCAAACGGCAAGGAAAGCTAAAAAATGAGCTTGGGATACCTTTAATAGGTGTTCCACACTTTCAAACCACACTGCATTTCAACGAACCCGAACACATGGTGGGCAAATCAGACATCAAAGACAGAAAAATCTTGGATTAAATACACTTCTAACGTCTCTTCTACCACTAGTTTGAAAGTCATATGGGACAAGATTCGAAAGGTTAGTGGCCAGTATACTTCTGCCCAGCTTTTGATCTTGCTCTCTGGTGGCCAGAAAGTTGCTGTTACCCAGAGCATCACCAATACTCTCGGCAAAAGCTTTTCTCGTGCATCTAACATTTCTGATTCATCCTTCACCTTCTTAGCCATGAAGATACGGGCAGACCAATGGCCTCTTTCGTTTTGAAATGATCATCTCTATGACTGAAATTGCCACTTTATGATTGTGGAACTCAAGCTGACTCTTACATCTGTCTAGCAGCACATCAGTCAGATCCAATGATATTCCTTATGAGATGCTATGCTACTTCTCTTCTACTTCTCTACTTCTGGTTGGATTTAACTGGATCTGGCAGGAGAATATTTTTTATGCTTGGCACTGTGCTGTTGTATTCGTTCTTTCTTAGTCTGGGAATGATCCCAAGATTTCTTTGAACTACCATCCAACTGCTTTGACGAGGTGTCTCTGTAATATCTTGGAGAAGATGGTTAATGCTTGGCTTGTTTGATTTCTAGAATTAAACAGCCTCCTCTCACTCACTCAGTGTGGGTTTGGATGACAGTGCTTAACCATGGGCAACCTGATTTGACTTGAAACATCAATCAGAGAAGTCTTCCTCAAGCGACAACATCTTGTTTCTGTATTTTGTTACAGTGAGAAAGCTTGTGATACAATGTAGAGGTATGGTATCTTGCTAGACATTCAACTCATACGGGTTGCATGGCTATTTACCCATTTTTATAAATTTTTTTTAATAAACTGGTGATTCCAAGTCCTTGTGGGTTTGATATTTTCCTGTTCTTTCCCACAAGAACTTGGGGTCCCTCAGGTTTGTGTATTGAATGTTACACATTTCATTATAAAGATTAATACCATGAGTGGACAACTCCCCCAACAGTTCGAAATGGTCTCTATGTTGAAAACTTCCCCATTTCGTGTCAGTCGTCCAATATGAGGTTTATTGAATGACAGCTATAGACTGCCCTCAACTGCTTACTTAAGTGGATCACAGCAAACTGTTTTACCTTTCTCGCTCCAGAACTGTTTGCATGCATTTCTGCCACCAAATGAAGTATTCACCCAGATCCCGAGCTCTATCTTGGAGAAGTTGTGATTCCATGGTCCCTGAAGAAAAGTTCTTGGGGCTTATCTTTGACCATAAGCTAACCTGTATTCCACACATCAAGCAGCTATGTGTCAAGTGTACAAGGGCATTAAACATCCTTTGTGTCCTCTCTTTCATCTCTCTGGGAGCAGATCAATGTTTTGTGCTAAAATCTTTTTGTCTTTATTCGATCAAAATGGGACCATGGATCTCTAGTCTATGGCTCTGCCAGGATCTCGGCCTCAAAGATGCTGGGCCCTGTTCACCATCAGAGGCTTTGGCTCTTCACAGAGACCTTCTGCACTTTTGCAATTCAGAGTGTGTACATTGAGTCTCATGAAACTCCTCCATACCTTCGCTGTTTGCAAAGCTCTTTACTGTACTCTTCAGAACTTCGATCCTTACCACAGTATCCCACCTGGGGTTGTGTTTTGTTCTCTCAGAATAGATGGTCTGCCATTGTTGTTCTTAGCTTTTGCATTCAGGCAGAGTTGGATGAATTGTGTCTGTCCTTGAATGACATAGCTGTATCCACTGATCAGACCATTCCACCAATGGTAATTACCGTTCACAAATGTGAGCTTTCTTTGAGTCATTTGAAGAAGGTGTAACTCCCAACTGGAAGTATCATCTTCTATTTGACGAACATCTTTCAACCCATCCTTCCATTTCCATTTATGCAGATGATTCGAAACCTGTTAACTCTGTGGGCTCTGTCATGGTTTGTTGTGATTCGGTTGTAGCAGTCAGAATTCCCTCTACAGTTTCTGTGTTTAATGCCGAATTGTATGCCATTTTTCTTACCCTGGATCACATAGAAATTATGCAATACACGAACTGTACTATTTATACTAGTTTGCGTAGCTCTCTATTGGGCCTGGAATCGCTTTGCGTTAGTTCTCATCCTGTTCTCGTCGATATTCAAAACCGAGTGGTCAATTTCTCTCTATCGTCTACTTCTGTCCAGTTTTTCTAGATACAAGACCACGCCGATATTCGCGGCAACGAGCTTGCTGACATCACAGTTTAGTTTATCTGCTCTAGTGCTATCACACCGAAAATGTCCCATACATGGGATAGAGTTTTGTATTTAAGATTCCACGCTAGTTGGTAGTCGACTTGAAGTGAGCAACATGATAACAAGCTTTTCCAGATCAAACCCTCTATTGCTCTTCGGCCGTCTTGCTTTTCGTAATGATCGGAAGGAGGAAGTTTTCTGGCTAGACTACGCATTGGTCACAGTTTTTTAACTCATTGCTTTCTTTTATCTGGTACTGGTGCACCATTGTGTGATCTGTGTGACACTCAAGTCACAATATCCCACATTTTACTGTGTTACTGTCCACGTCAACTGTATTTTTAAATTTTTAAGGGCCATTGGGCTTTTTATCTTTATTTACGATTTTAATTTAAAAATTGGACTATGTTTTGTTTGGTTTTGAATTTCGCGCAAAGCTACATGAGGGCTATCTGCGTTAGCCGTCCCTAATTTAGCAGTGTAAGATTAAAGGGAAGGCAGCTAGTCATCACCACCCACTGCCAACTCTTGGGCTACTCTTTTACCAACGAATAGTTGGATTCACCTTTACATTTTAACGTCCCCACGGATGAAAGGGCGAGCATGTTTGGTGTGACAGGAATTCGAACCCTCGACCCTCAGATTACGACTTGAGTGCTTTAACCACCTGGCCGTGCCGGGCCTTTTTGTTTTAGCATGATTTCCTTTTACATACTTTAATGATATTACATTTTAATCTGCTTGGCGCAGATAGCCCACTAGCTTTGGGCCAATACACGCTGAACAACCAACCAATCGACAACCCGGTATTTAGCGTTATAAGTCTGCAGAAATAAGTATATGGACAAAATGGAATTTTACACATTTGTGTAAAAAAGACGGAGCTGTAGAGACGTCGATGGTTTTTTAAAACTATAATAAATGAGTAAAGTTAGTCTCTGTTGTAATAATCATAATTGTTTTTGAGAAACTTAATATGTATTGTTTATATGTTTCATAAAAACTATTTTTACAAAAAACTTAATCTTGCTACGCGCATTGAAACTTGCACAAAAAATCGTGAGTTTTGTTGTATAGTACTAAAATGGGGTTTTCAAGTCTGTATAGGGTAACTACGTATAAATATCCATTTTTTTAGTTTTTTCCTTAATAAAAACTTCTTTACGAAGCTAACAGGGTTGAATACGTTGTATTTAAATTAGTTTGGATATGCCAATCAACAAAACACGACAAACACTAAGATATACAATACTGTTTAGAGTTTAATGTTAATGTTGGATTTAATTTTGTTTAGAAACGATAGTTTGTCATAGGTTTGTTTAAGTAAATGTAGAATACTATGGTTCAATTGTAGTAGCAAATTCAGAAGCGTAGCTGTAAACGTTAGAAGACCACTGGCACATGTATCTTACAAAGGCAACCGGTATGTACTAACAGTAGCAGACCCTGTAACACATTACCATATAGAGATGGAAAATGTAGCAGTAGCCTTTCTGAAAGTTTTCTACAGAGTATCGCTTGGCAAAAGAAGTCTTGAGTGACACAAAGGCTCTGAACTGGTTCAAGAACTGTGCAAGATGTAATGGATTTTGTAAGAGTCAACGGGTATTAAAGAGAATGGTAAAGAAGACTTGTCGAGAGACCACGTGACTGGGATAGGTACCTGTAGTCAGTGTTATTTGCCTTATTTGTTATATGCAGCTCAAGACAGTCAGAAGCATTTCTATGACATTAACATTTTCAGATGAAACAGAAGATGCTAGTTCTGCTACCCACAAATAACAACAAACTCACTGACCTGTCGAAGTCAACAAAGTGGTTAGCAGAATGAACTAAAAGGTGAAAGTGTTAGATGGGAGGAAGATCAACCATGTCAACCTGTTGAAGAGGGACTTCAAGAGGGAAGAAAGCCTAGCTAGTGAAGCTGTCAAAAGAATTGCAAATGTTGTTGCAGACTTTGAGTATATTGTAAATATTTTTTCTTGAAAATGTTCTTTGTTTGACTTACATGACTGTTTTAGTTTAATGTTAAATTTAATTGGTTTTTGAAGTGATTATTTTTCACGTGTTTATGTAATTGTTGAAATAATACGTAAACTGGCTAATGTTGTATTATTGGGCCATGTTACTGAAATGTTAATTGCTCTCTGAGAGTAGATATTTTTTGTTTTTATGTTTTTTGCCCTATTAAGATCAAACAAGGCCCATGTATATTCCTTTGTTTATACCATCTTCCTTTATTAGGATTATCAGAATTATTTTACAGGAGAGAGCATACATTACAAACCAATGTATGTATTGTTTCGTTTTGTTATTAAACAGTACACATAATTAACATGGATTTTCTCCAGCTTCCGTATAATATAAAAGATTTTTGTAAAAAAATTGATTGTTTAACCAGGTTTTATACTTTATGGCATTTCTATGTAATTACACTCACTAGTGCTTCTGGTCATATTCGTTGTATTTTTAAGTGACAAAAAGTAGTTTAATATTGGTCAAATTACTGATTTGTTTCATTAGATGAACACGTAGAAGTTCAGTTAGCGTTAAATGATAGAGAAACTAAGATTTAACGTGGAATCATAATAAATTAGACTGAGTTGTGAAGTTCTGCAAAATTCACGGAGTCGTCAAATAAAATGTCTTCGTTTTATATGACAATAAATGGGAAAGCTAATACCCTAAAGAGTTCTTAAAATTATTTATTGCTCTTTTCTTTTCAATACAATAAATAAATTTAAGAGACAGAATAATACGTACTTCAGGATTTTAAACATGAGTGTGTGTTTTTTATAGCAAAGCCACATCGGGCTATTTGCTGAGCCCACCGAGGGGAATCGAACCCCTGATTTTAGCGCTGTAAATCCGGAGACATACCGCTGTATTAGCGGGGGGCCAAAAGGCGAGCATGTTTGGTGTGAGGGGGATTCGAACCCGTGACTCTTGGATTAGGAGTCGAGTGCCTTAACCACCTGGCCACGCTGGGCCTCAACCTGTAAAGAAACTAAACGGTGAGAAAACAAAAACTGAAAGAATAGAGAAGAAAGAGGTGGAACTATTTGTGTCTTTGTAAAGTGTTTTTTTTTTCCAAGGATGATTATTGAAACGTAAAGTACCACCAAAGTTAATGTTTCTGCTGAGTTAACATTCCAAATTGATCTTGAAATAAGAAAAAACAGCACTAATGTAAGACTGACTGTTTTATTTTGCATTACATCGTATGTAACATACGTTATTAAAAAACAAAATGCTTACAAAATATTCCAATTACTAAGTTATGTTCGCAGTAACAAAACGGTATTTGAAAGTTAATATTGAGTTAATACATGCACTTAAGCTTTGAGATTACAAAAATTACTGTCCAATGAAATCACACTGTAAAGACAACTGAAGATATTTCATATCAATTTATCAATAAGAATGTATATAAGAATAAATAAACTGTATCATCTATGCTTTCCTTTAAAACTTAACTACCTAATAAATACTTAACAGATATGGCTCAGTTCCAGCTATGTGACAGTTGATCTCCCTATTCAGTTAAGAGTTGCAATGTGGCTACAGATTTCCTTCTTTCTGGTCAGTAGTACTAAATCTGATTTGTGGTTTTCGTAGTGCAAAGTAACGCATTAAGCTATCTGTATTCTGTTCACAAATGTTTATCGAACTATTATTTTTAGCCATTCAAGTCACCAAACTTAGTTTCTTTATAACGAGACAGACCTAAACCAGGAATGACTACGCCACAACCTTGAGATCTCTGATCTGGCCATTTAGCTCATTTGTCACATACTAAATATTATTAACTGATCATTCTTATTATAATATATTCTTTAAAAAGAGAGTTTGATATGAGAGCTAATAATCATTAAAGTGTTAGTGGAGTAAAACTAGTTAGTAAACGCAGAAAACGTATTTACTACCCTAAGTTTTTTCGGGAAGAAATGTTTGGATGTTCGAATAAGTTTGATTAAACTAAATGACCAGCGTTCTTACAAGAAAATAAATCAAATATGACTTGTTTAATTCTATTTTTTTGACAATGGCTTTATTTATTTATTTATTTAAAAATGGCTTTCATTAATAAACTAAAACATGTAATTTAGTTTGTTTACTTTCCACAGTGGTATATCTGCAGACTCACACTGCTAAAAACTGTGTTTTGATACTCATAGTGGGCAAAGCGCAGATTACCATTGTGTGGCTTTGTGCTTAATTGGAAATAGTCAAAATAGTTTGTTTACTTATATCGAATATTGGTGCACTTGAGTAATAAAACTTAAAGAGAAGGCAGTATATCCACCACCAAACGAGCTATGGAGTTCATAGTTTGTTACATTAATCTTGGCCAAACCCATCTATTTTAGTTTTAATTCAATAAGTTCATCGTAAATAATACTTGCATGATATAATTAGTGGGACGGACATAAATAAAAGACAAATTGCATAATTGAAATGTTAACACATTTTAATAATGGAAAGTATTTCAAATACATCTTTCAAAGAGGGAGAATAATAAGTGCTATATAGTAAGATGGAAACTTGGTGTTGTTTTTCAAACATATGTTATTTAACATTGATGCAACGTCTAAATGTTAAGTTTCTGCTTTGTTTCTGGATTAATCTGTAGCGTAATTACAATATAGGTGAGAACTGCTCCACCAAGTCCGACAAATAAACCTCGAGTAATAGAGACCATCTTACAAATAGTTAGCTCTTGTCCTGCTCCTTGAATTTCCAGAAGAAAAAACTGTAGATGATGATGGATGGGGAACTTTGTTTCAAGATCATTGTTTGTAAAGTCTGTGAGAAACGTTGTCAAATCTTGGGCATTTTCAGTTAGAAATGAAGCTGCTAGTGTAAGACAAGATAGAATAATAATATTGGAAACAAGCACCGTGGACAGATACATGAGGTAAAATACTCCGTACTTGATTGTAATACCCACACAAATTAGCGAAGTTACTAAACAGATAATACTAATTATCGTGTACATATAGAACATCATGATCACAGGCCCGAAAAGATTGTCCAGTCTGGACATTTGAGAGCGAAATAAGCTGTAGTGTTTTCGCAGTTTACATAGTAGGGATAAAGAAAAGTGGTTTTTCTCCAGGCCTCGAGTAAATCTATTGAAGTCGCAGATCTTTTCCTTAAGACTCAAACATATCATAATATAAAGCAAGGAGCTAGAGAGAATTGTTCCTTTTGCGAGAACGTCGTGCATTATTACCTGACTTATTTCTTGAACCTTATACAAAATGGAGGACGTTCGGTCAAAGCAGAGTGGAGCTAATGCTAGAATTCCTTGAGCGAGTAAAAAAATCCATCCTACAACAGTATAAAATATAGACCAAAATCTAACCCTAGAACGATTACAAGTGTCGAAAGAGAAATTTCGTAATTCGACATCAGTTACAAGTAATCCAATCTGTCGTTGACGAAGGTACATGTTGTCTGCAATAATCGTAGCTGCGAGGACACAAGCGAATTCTATTAAAACATACAAACTTGCTGTTAAAGACATAGTAAAAACTATATGGATCCATAGACCAAAAGCAACTATAAGATATAAATGAAGGAAAGTTAAGCAAATCAATCTCCATAATGATCTTGGGTTCTTTTCTGTTTCTTGCGGAATTTTGCAGCCGATGAGGGTGAGGGAAATCAGTACAGCTCTCATCCTTGGCATTGACCGTTCTTGATGTGATGGGTTTTGCAAATTGCCAGAGTTGTGAGTGAACCAGGAATTCTGTCGTTGCTCAACAGAAGTGTTTCGCTCGTACATGTCTGCAAACAAAGGATATTAATATATGTTTATTAGCTTTGTACTTATCTCCAACCTTCAGGAATATCCTCTGTGTATATTCCACATATAACGATAAGAGCTGACATATCTTATGTGTCGTCAATCCCACTTTTCGTTGGTAAAAGAGTAGCCCAAGAGTTGGCGGTGGGTGGTGATGACTAGCTGCCTTCCCTCTAGTCTTACACTACTAAATTAGGGACGGCTAGCACAGATAGCCCTCGAGTAGCTTTGTGCGAAATTCCAAAAACCAAACCAAACCTCTTATGTGTCATGAGTACTGAGCCATTACTTAAAATTGTCTTAATTTACAAAAACACATCTTTATATATTTACAGTTATAAATGATATTGCTAAATAGATGTTGTTTTACGATTATGTCAGCAAATGGTGGTATAGAAAAAAATCAGATTTATTACATAGAGATATAGAAATTAACGACAATTTTAGTTCGGTGAAAAGAGATATAAACTCACTGAAATTCAGTAAATAGTTTAATATAGATAAACAGGATAATATAATAGAATACGATTAATATTCAGTAAATATAAGGAATATAGAGTTATACTGAGATTCATATTCAGTAAATAAATAAAGATAAATGATGCAGATGAAAATCAAATATATATATAAACTGTTACTATACTTCTAAGGAAATACAGTCATGTGAAAAAGTTAGGACACCCTATGAAAGCCTGTGTATTTTTGTAACATTTTTGGATATATAGATATTTAATCTCAATTTCAACAATACTGAGAGATTATAGGAATATAACTAAACAATTAAAACTGAAGAAAAGACTTTTCAAGATCTTCTGTAAATGTAATTCTACAAAAAATGCATATTCTAACTGAGGAAAAAGTTAGGACACCCTACCCCCTAATAGCTAGTGTTACCCCTTTGGCTGAAATAACTGCAGTGAGATGCTTCTTGTAGCCATCTACCAGTCTCTGACATCGGTCTGAAGAAAGTTTGCCCCACTCCTCAATGCAGAATTCTTTCAGCTGTGAGATGTTTGAGTGGTTTCTTGCATGTACAGCCCATTTCAAATCACCCCACAGCATCTCAATGGCTTTAAGATCTGGGCTATGACTCGGCCATTCCAGGACTCTCCATTTCTTAGTTTTCAGCCAGTCCTTGGTGGATTTACTGGTATGTTTTGGGTCATTGTTGTGTTGCAGGGTCCAGTTCCGCTTCAGCTTTAATTTTCGTACAGATGGTCTCACATGATCCTCAAGCACTCTCTGATACACGGTAGAATTCATGGTGGATTTTATGATTGTGAGCTGTTCAGGTCCTGCTGTAGCAAAGCAGCCCCAGCCCATGACACTTCCACCTCCATGCTTCATAGTTGGTAAGAGGTTCTTTTCCTGGAATGCTGTATTTGGTTTACGCCAAACATGTCCTCTGTTCTGGTGTCCAAATAATTCAATTTTTGACTCATCTGTCCAAAGAACATTATTCCAAAAGTCATGGTCTTTGTCTACATTATCTCTGGCAAACTTCAGTCTAACCTTGATGTTTCTCTTAGAGAACAAAGGTTTCCTCCTTGCACACCTTCCATGCAAGTTAAACTTGTGCAGTCTCTTTCTGATTGTAGAGGAATGCACTTTTACATAAACAGTAACCAGAGCCTGCTGTGGACCTATCCCGTGATGACATGTTAGGGTTTTTGGAGACCTCTTTTAGCATCTTGCGGTCTGTTCTTGGGGTAAACGTGCTTGGACGACCAGACCAGGGCATGTTGGCAGTTGTTTTGAAAGCCCTCCACTTGTTGACTATTTTCCGGACAGTGGAATGGCTGATTTCAAAATCTTTCGGGATCTTTTAAATCCCTTACCAGACTCATGAACTGCTACAATTTTGTTTCTGAAGGCCTCAGACAGCTCTTTTGCTCTCACCATGGTGCTCACTCTCACTTCAACCGCCAGGAGCACACCAAACTAAATGTCTGAGGTTTAAATAGGGCAAGCCTCATTCAAAATGCTGAGTAACGATCTTCTAATCATGTGCATCTGGTGTGATACACTTGTGTGTGAGTTGAGCTATTTTAAGTGGGAATAAAGGTGGGGTATTCTAACTTTTTTTCTCAGTTAGAATATGCATTTTTGTAGAATTACATTTACAGAAGATCTTGAAAAGTCTTTTCTTCAGTTGTAATTGTTTAGTTATATTTCTATAATCTCTCAGTATTTTAAATATTGAGATTAAATATCTATATATCCAAAAATGTTACAAAAATACACAGGCTTTCATAGGGTGTCCTAACTTTTTCACATGACTGTACATTTCATTAAGTGGACGTTTAGACTACAAATGTTATTGCTTTCTGTTATAACTTCTCGTATTGTAAATTTGCGTTTGTTCAATGTTTGTTACTGTAAACCATTTGTGTTTAAAGAAATATATTTCAGAATATTACAATATTCATTAAAGTTTTTTGCTGTGTATTCTACATGTTCTTTAATTTCTAAAACACATTACTGTAGCATACAATGTAATTAATAAAGATAATCTCTACTGTATGAATTTTAATTTTAATTGTTCACCTTCTAAACACTTTACTTTATAAAATGTGGTCCTGAAAGAATAGCTACTCTGTGATTTTTTAATGTTAAACTGCAGCACAAAAAAAATCTGGTTTCAATACCCCTTGAGTGTAGAGCACAGATAGTAAATTGTGTTACTTTGTGCTAAACAACAACAAACTCGACCAAACTTACTGTTAATCTTTTGTCATCTAAATACGTGTAGTGTAGGCCTAGTATGGCCAGGTGGTTAAGGTAAAAGAGTAGCCCAGGAATTGGCGGTGGGTGGTGATGACTAGCTGCCTTCCCTCTAGTCTTACACTGCTAAATTAGGGACGGATACCGCAGATAGCCCTGGTGTAGCTTTGCGCGAAATTCAAAAGAAACAAACTAGCAATACGTGTAGTGTACATTTTAAATCACAGAGATAATTTGTCTTAGGGGAGGAGTGACACCATAGTTCCATAAATTCTGTTATAGCTGCACGAAAGGGTGCTAGAAAGTGCATTATTAGGGGCGGATACTCTTACCAAGTGTATGTAAGCGGACTGTATTATATGTATAGTGAATTGTGTTACTAAAGTTACTATAAATGGATAGTTGAATAGCATGAGGAGCTCATTATAGGGTTTGTCAAAGTATTTGAACTTTTGATTACGTCATCAGTGTCCAGACTTAATTTAAATGTCTTAAAAGTTCTGTGTAAAACTATTATTAAAACGAGAAAGTGTAACCGATCGCGTTTCCACATATACTATCTTAATCTTTCTATTATTTGAACAAAGCAAATGTTATTGCACAGCCACATATATGTATCTATACATATGTTTTCAATAACGAAAGTCTGCTAATAAATAAGTTAGCATAAACACTTTCAATAAGACTGACGCATTCCAGCTGATAGCAAGTTCACGCGGCTTTACCCTCATTTAAACTACGTGATGCATAACACAAGTAACGCTTTCGTTTCTGTAATTTTACAAAGAAACCAGTAAATATGTTTCTTTATATGTCAAAGCCCACTTTATTTACACTATGATACTGAAACTTACTTTTTCACCCAAAACATTGAAGACATCCTTTCCAAACGAACATAATTTATAACAAAAAGAGATAATAGTTATAACTTAAAATGATTATTAGTCATTTGTGGGCCTGGCATGGCCTAGCGCGTAAGGCGTGCGACTCGTAATCCGAGGGTCGCGGGTTCGCGTCGCGCCAAACATGCTCGCCCTTCCAGCCGTGGGGGCGTTATAATGTGACGGTCAATCCCACTATTCGTTGGTAAAAGAGTAGCCCAAGAGTTGGCGGTGGGTGGTGATGACTAGCTGCCTTCCCTCTAGTCTTACACTGCTAAATTAGGGACCTACTCACTTAAATACTTGTTGAAGAATCCGCTAGCGATTGCGGCCCTATGTTCCTAGATGAAATCTAATGGTGATAACTAACTAACTATTAGTCATTTATAAATCATGCGATTACTTTCATATTTCATAAATCCAATACATTTAATGTTTATCATAACAGAATATAAGTTATAACAACAATTAAAATCACAGTTTAACAAGTATCATCGTGCTGAAACGTTTATTAACAAAACTTAAAGGTAAACTAATGTACTATTTACATAGCATCTTGGTTTATAAAACAATGAACTTTCTTTCATACAACTATTGTACATTATGTTCATATCACTATTTACTTGTTTTAGTGAAAGGTTAGCTAAAAATCCACCGTGGTGTGATGAAATCAAAAACAAATTGTAAATGTTACATATGTGCTCACATGCCCATCCAGACAATAACTGACTTCTTTCTCCAACCTAAAGTTTTCACGATATAAAGAAATGATGCAATAAATTAGGTAGTTGGATGTACAGGTGAACAACTAATTGATTGTGTATGTGGAGTTTGGTCTTAATTTAAAAGTACTGGTGTTGACGTAAAAGCAAGTTTTGCACCATGAACATGTGTAACACACTGGAGATGGGAGATTTATTCTGGCGTCTTCAACCGTGCACAAACTAACGTATCTTTCAGGCTTTATCAGTGTCGGAAAAATAAAGTTAGGTGAATCCTTAACTTGCTTCTACGATTGTTCTTCATTTTGAAGTCTCTCAAAATTTGATATATTTTTCTGTTCTTATAAAAACAAGAAATATAATATGATTAACCCTAAACATCAATACAACGGTCTATGTCAGTCCTCATAATGATACTCAGGTTGCTTATTTTCTTGTGGATTTATCCTTTTCTGCACTACTTTTAATAAGGTACTGTTGTCGTATCTTATTTTAAAGTACTTGTTCAAACAATCATATTATCCCTAATGGTTAATTTATCGACCCGTCTTTAAATATGACGAAATTTAGTCTTGTCAAAAAGAGACTTATTTGGTGTTCTAAAAACATAATACGCGATTTTTACACTCTGTTTGTTTGTTTGTTTATTTTTATGAATTTTGCGCAAAGCTACCCTTGGGTTATCTGCGCTAACTGTCCCTAATTTAGTGGTGTAAGGCTAGAGGGAAGGCAGCTAGTGATCACCGCCCACTGCCAACTCTTGGGCTACTCTTTTACCAACGAACAATGGGATTGATCGTTACTTTATAACGTCTCCTATGGCTGAAAGGACGAGCATGTTTGGTGCGACGGGAATTCGAACCCGCGATCCTCGGATTACGAGTCGAGTGCCTTAACCACCTGGCCATGCCGAGCCTTTACACTCTGTCATCCAACAAAATGTTGTGTTTTTGTTTTGCGTCTCATAACCTTTCAACTTGTTCTAAACAGCTAACCTGCAGTTTTAAATGAAACCGTGATAATTATTGTTCATACTCTTTCAGCCTATATCGAATATATGAAGGAAGTTTTTCAATATATTTATTAATTATCTAACGGAATATCCTTAACTACTCCTACCCCATTACTACCAAAATCCAAATCGTTGATATTAATTTAGGCTTTAAAGTTTTTAAAATATTAAAACAAAAAGGAATTTTAGGTTTCAAATAACTATCCACAATGGACATCAATTCCTTATTTACTGTCATACCACATAGTCAGGGTCTTGTAGGTTCCAGATTCTTACTCAATCAGTGAAAAGTGCTACAGTCGTTAACATACAATCTTTAAGAACGTTCGAACTAGTTTTTGCAATAAATATGTTTTATTTAAGTGATTCATATTACAAATAAATAAAGGATGTAGCCATAGATATTAAAATGGGATTATCATGCCAACCCGTTTGTAAGCCGCATAGAACACAAGAATTTTTAAATTTATCATAAACCCATGTGTTTTTCATGCCGACGAAGCATTGATGACATCATTAGAGTTTCAACTTTTAGCACGGATGAACAACATAATTTTGTCAGTTTTGTTCAGAACTATCATCAATCTCTTCAGTTCACGAGCAATGTTTGAAACCATTTTATAAACTTTCTCGAGATCACCCATACCTTAAATACAGAGAATATTATTTAAACATTCGTCTATGATAAACGCAATGACTTTCACTCTTTTTTTCTTTATAACTCTAACAATCCTAAAAAAACTAAAATGTCATTACCAAATTACAATCTCGCCATCTACGTCGTTTATGCAATCCTGAATCCGATTTTGACCAGAAAGTTGATGGAGTGTCAGGTTTTTTATTCAGGATCACGAATTATCCGTCAAGCATAAACAATTTAGCTTGTAAAATTTTTGCAAAGTTAAATCACAAAAACGTACTAAAGTTGAAGAGAAAAAGAATGATAATAAAACTCAAGCCTCTTTGATATTGTCATATCATTCACAACACATGCCATTACAACAACACCAGTACTCCTGTGTTTATATCCAAATCCACGTATGCAACCAAAACAGTTTTCATCTGTACATACAAATGTTTAATTTATTGCATCAGTTGTTCATATTGTGGAAAGCTGTATGTAGGAAGTAAAAAATTCATGTTGTCTGAATGAAGATGCGAGCACATCTGTAAAATCCATAATGTTTTTAAATCTGTGACTAAACAGTCCAATAATAATGACCATAAGATTAGCCACTTCGAAATTCCAACCGTCCATCATTCATTTACAGTCAAGAAAAATAGACAATATGATGAAAATGAACTCGTATATTAACTTGTTACCATTCACCCGAGATCAGTACAACTATAACTTTGTCCATGTTAGTGTTTGTTCATAAGCTCACATTTATCTTTTCTTGCACACACACACAAATATTTATTCTTCACATTTCAAACTTTAGACAAACACATAATTTATATATTAATGTCATAGCATGTTTTCAAGTGTGTTAAGATATAACATACAATTATTTTTTATTCTTATTCATATCTGTACTCTGGTTTTCATTGATATATTATCCTGTTGTAAACATATTATTTTAACAGTGTTTCTTGTGTTTGCCACATTGGGTCTGTTGCGTGATATTAATTTCAAATGTTCTCTTTGACAATATGAGATTAAGCATTCTGTTCCATTAAAGTTAAAAATCTCCAGAAAAATGGTGTCCCAGCTGGAAACATTATGTTGGCTCTCAGACTAGATTATCAACTATATCACATTTCAAAACAGATATTTTTTTACATAGATTATGAAACAATGTTTTGAATACGTATTATCTTTTCACTTAAACACTATAGAAATCGTCAGTTACAAATCAGTGATTTTTGATTTGCTTATACAACATTTGCAATTCATCGTAGCCCAACACGTTTAAATTAACATACGTAAGTTAAGTGAAATATCGAAAATACTGAAATTTTTAGTCGCCATAGCGCACTCTCGCCTGGGATTTATTGAGGTCTACCATAAATATTATAATGTTTACAAATTCTCCATACCTACATGAAAGGAATCTAATTTTTAAAGTTACAATCAATGTTCTGTGTTTTTATATATCAGGTGAAATATAATAGTTATTGTTTTCACTATGTTCAGATATTGCATGACAAGTAATTAGGTTGCTTCTGAAGTTGAGATAATTGTTTTGTTTTTGAATTTCGCACAAAGCTACTCGAGGACTATCTGTGCTAGCCGTTCCTAATTTAGCAGTGTAAGACTAGAGGGAAGGCAGCTAGTCATCACCACCCACCGCCAACTCTGGGGCTACTCTTTTTTACCAACCATTGACCGTCACATTATAACGCCCACATGGCTGAAAGGGCGAGAATGTTTGGCGCGACTCGGGCGCGAACCCGCGACCCTCAGATTACGAAGCGCACGCCTTAACGCGCTAGGCCATGCCAGGCCCTGGGATAATCGACATTCATATGTCTAATATATAAAGGTCATTAGGAGAGTCTAACTGAGTAGAAAATATACAATAATTTTACTCTAACTGATATTTATCATAGTTACTTAATCCTTGGCAGCCCAGTATTGTAATAATTCATGCATATATTACTTTGTGTCTTTCTTAAATATCAAATGTCACCTAACTGTCAGTTTATCAGTGGAACTTAACTTTCAGATACATTTGAAAAAACACGAAGCAAATTGTAAGATTGGTGATACTGATATTTTTTTACTTGTCTAAACAAAACTAGAAGAAGATAGATAGCAGTATATCTTAATGAGTTATATTAGCAAACAGAAGTAGTTTTACGCTAGAAATATGTGAGTTCTAGATGGCAAACAGAAAGTAGTACTTTAAAACAGAAAATAACTTCTCATTATATCCTCATATATTGAGAGTGCCATAAAGGTACATTTAGCTTTCTGTATCATTATGTAACGTGGAAAAATAGATAAATTCGTTAGCTACTGATGTTAACAGTGATATAAAAAATATATTCTGTAATAATAAACGTTGAATGGTAAATACGATGGATTTATAAAACGTGAAAGAATCGTATTTTTTGTAGGCCATATTTTTTTATTATAAGAAGCAACACCACTATCAGTTAATTTTCAGATTTGTTCTTAAAATCTCCAAAGATAAGATGCATACACATTATTTTGATACATTTTGAATAAAATAACTTTTGTAACTTGAAGTTTTCTTATTAAATGATTTAGTGTGTGTGTGTGATACTTTTCATGACTGCAATTTTACTTAGATATATTGAAGATACCAATATTAGACTATGGTGAAACATAATTTTTATATAAGATACATAGTAGTATTAAATGTTCGAACATGCTTATGAGACTGATATTCGTGGGCTGCATTTTTTGTGAAAGACCAAGCTAGACACATAATTATCTGACATTTGAACTTTGGTCTAAAAAGAGTAGGATTAAGTTACTTTTTGTTAGAAAATTATCAATGTAAGTGAATATAAATTAAATTTTCCGAATATTTGTAGACTGACCCCATGTGAAACTTTGATTGATTATTATAGGTTGGGAACAGTTTAATCTTATTGGGTTGAGAGAACAACTGTTTTTGTTGTAAAGCATGATGAATTCAATGAAATACTAGAATTCTACATTAACTGTTTCGTTTAAAATTATATTAGAAATCTTACACATTAAACTGAAATGAACAAGTGGTAATACGGACATGATGCCACGAAAGCCGTATGAGTGTTAATTCAATATTTTATAAATTTACTAATACATGGGTTCTTTTTACGAGCCTCCTTCTCTCAATGACTCAGATACCAGTGATGTGCAATTACAGATACCCTATTATGCAGGCTTGTGTTTAATAACAAATAAAATACTTTATGAAGCTATAGAACGTTAAGCACGTGATAGTAAAACTATTTTAAATATGCCAATTAGGAAATAACGTGGCAAACACAGTCGATATAATGTCAAAGTTTAATAAGTAAGTCTACATGAACATTGTCTTGTTCAGGACATAAAATTATTAATTTAGTCTTATCCTGTCGACACTTTGTTAGCTTGTTCCATTATGGGAACAAGAATATTAACTTGTCGATTCACCATTTTAAGAAATCTAGCTTTCTGGCTCATCATTTCTTCTCGAAGACGAACAGGTAAAATTAACTTAGGTATTAGTATCACCTATAAGCAACCACTTTTGGGAAAGGTATGTAACGACCCTTTTCCAAGTTAAAATTTTATCCAATCAGGTCATAAAGATGTTATCAGCCCTGAATTTTAGAATTTCCAGGAAGAAATATACTTTATATTTATTGGTATTGGAAAAAAGGGAATATGAATCAACGTCAGGTACTGGGACCACCTAAAAAGAGACCTGCAGCATGTAATGTCGCAGTCGTGGTACGCAAATTAAAACTTCTTGTAACATTAATAACCCATTAACAGAAAAGTCAGTGGAAAAATCGTCTACATGTCCTATCTAACAGTACGTAATATAATCAAGAAAGATTTCCCACTAGAAAAGCGACACAGCTCACGAGTATAAAAATACTTCTACGATATTTCCGTTCAACTGTGGCATACTTTAAACAGCTAGTGAACGACATTTCTATCAATGCTATTCCATACGAAGATATGCTAGATAAGCCGTCTAATGATTTTTGTGCGATCAGGCTATTGATCCAAAGACTATGAAACTGTTGCTCTCGAACACTATAATGAAAGGAATAGGAAATTATTGGTGTATTTTTGACATGAAATCTCTGCGACCTATCCTGTTGCAGTGGAAAGTACGGCACATTGCTATCGTTTAAATACACTGTCGTCAGAAGAAGCATGACCGGATATGGTGAGGCTAATAATCACTTTAGTTTAACATTATCATTCTCAGTAGTTTAAAATAATATTCTAACACTTACCTTCCGAGTTATAAATATTTTTTTGCAGTTGTTCAGAGTTAGTTCGTAAAGTGCTTTCACAAGCTTAACGTGAATTGTGAATATTTATACAAGAAGGACGCTATATGTCTCACAGTATGAATTGGTTGTGAAATTTGAGCTTCTCAAAAGATATGAATTTTATGATTTTTTAGTCAATACTTTGTACAACCCAAGCATCGCAACTGACTAACACATTGAAGTTTAATAAGCGACTACATTGGTTGACAGAATAATGAGAAGTGTTGTGTCAGTGAGAGAGAAAACCTCAGGAACCATTGATTAAATAACTGAAAATTAGCACTTTGAAACATAACAAAATAACAAGTAAAAAAATATTATTGTTCTTTATTAACATTGTGTTCACTAATCAATCCTTCCAGATGTTTCATTCCCAACAACGCATTTTCTTTGAGCAACATCAAATATAGAATTTGTATATCGTAATGATTCAAGCAAAGGTAGAATTCATTAGTAGCTTCAGCAAAACGATGGAAAGTTCATTTTCATCAATACCTGAGTTAAAAGAGGTATGGAGAATTAACGTCTCACTATAGCAATACAAAATTACAGCTTAATACAGTTTACAAAATATCTTAGTTTAACGATAAGTCACACATTGTAATTGTATGTATATATTATGTATGAAATTTATAGAATCGTATTGGCGCTAACATAAGTTTTTCTCTGAGAACAGATACCAGTTGCTAGGTCTTTTGTATTAACGAAAAATTCATTAATTAAACTGGTTCAGTAAAGTTGATTTTCGAGACTTAACTTTAAAAAAGTTAAGAAATACTTGATGGAGAAGTTGTTGGCTTTAAAAGATTGGACAATATACAATGGCATATATAGAATATGAGGGCTCTCTGCTACACCTATCTCCCCACAGCCTACCCTTATAGAGTGTATGTGTTTTCGTATAGCAAAGCCATATCGAGCTATTTGCTGAGTCCACAGCAGGGAATCGAACGCCTGACTTTAGCGTTGTAAATCCGGAGACATACCGCTGTACTAGCGTGGGGCGACATTATAGATGTTACATAAGTACAATAATACGGTAAATATTGATATAAATAAAATGATATTACCGATTGGTTGTCCATGGATGGGAGATGAAAGACTTAAATAAAAACTCTGTAGTTTATTACTCCTTGTGGGCTTCAAAGATTTCTGTGCATGAGTTGCAACTGATTCCTTAAGTTCCAAAAGTTTTGATTCTGTAGGCTTACACAACTTAGGGTTAAGTATCAACAGAGGAGCCAGCACAAAATTGTTAATTTTATTAATTTCAAAAGTGGACCTTCCGTCAGTTAAAACTAAATTGGGCGGAGCTCTGCAGAAAATTCGCAGATACGTTTGACATGACCGAAATGTTTTTTACATGAGATGTCTTTCTTTACAATAAGCTTAACTTAAGAACCGTTTCGGATTAGTATTAACCTAACAGTAAGAATGTCTCATTATTTCACACGGATAAACTAGGTTGTTTGCTTTATTCTTATATCACATTATTAATCAAGATAATGATATTATTTCTTAGATCACTATTAGTCTAAGTAGTGAATATTTTGTTAGATCACTAGAAGTCTCCTTATATCAGACTAAATGTTAACAAGCCGTGCAACGTTATAAATACTTTGATGAAAGAAAGACGCGTTGGAAAGATATACAAATATAGTTATTTTGTGCCTTGTAAATTTCATTTGAAGATGATAAAGTGGCCATATTGAAATATGTAGAACTTTCAACAAAACTGGGCTACTTAGTGGAGTGTGGCCCGACATGGCCAAGCGTGATAAGACATTCGACTCGTAATCTGAGGGCCTCGGGTTCGAATCACTGTCACACCAAACATGCTCGCCATTTCAGCCGTGGGGGCGTTATAATGTATCGGTCAATTCCACTATCCGTTGGTAAAAGAGTAGCCCGAAAGTTGGCGGTGGGTGGTGATGACTAGCTGCTTTCCCTCTAGTCTTACACTACTAAATTAGGGACGGCTAGCGCATATAACCCTCGAGTAGCTTTGCGCGAAATTCAAAACAAAAAACGAACTTAGTGGAGTAACAACGCTAGAAACCGAGTTTCAATATCTTGTTGTGTGTCTTTTTGCTTAACTACAAACAACAAAACTTTGTTAAATACAAATAATAATTGTGTTTTATCTGGTTCATTTCTGACCATGTATGGCCAATTTACAGATTTATTGCATTTTTCTGTGCTGACATCATATTACTTTTAAAACAAATATGAGTTAAAGTAGGGATTGCATAAAACTATTTTTTGTTAATATTAGGTGATAATCTGGTGCGACTTTTTTCTGGTTCCTTAACTGACATCATCCTGTGAAAGTGTGGTTGTTCTTAAGCGCAAACCTACACAATACAGTGTCTGTCATCTGTCCACCACGGGTATGGAAACCCGAATCTTATTGTCGTATTGACAGACTCACTACTGAGCCGCTGTGAGCAAGAAGAAACTTTACTTAATGGTAAGTAAAACATTAGTTTTGTTTTTGTAGTCAGTCAAATAAAGAAGAATTTATATTGTGTTATGTAATGATGAATTATATTAGTGTGTGCACATTGTATTAAGCGAAATATTAAAAATAATAAGAAAGGACCAACGTTTTATTAAAAAGGTGTCGATAATTTAGCTGTCTATGATTTGTTTGTAATTAGGCAAAAACTATACAATGTGCTACCTGGGCTCTGTCCATTACGGGTGTCGAAACCTCATTTCTAACTATACAATGTGCTACCTGGGCTCTGTCCATTACGGGTGTCGAAACCTCATTTCTAACTATACAATGTGCTACCTGGGCTCTGTCCATTACGGGTGTCGAAACCTCATTTCTAACTATACAATGTGCTACCTGGGCTCTGTCCATTACGGGTGTCGAAACCTCATTTCTAACTATACAATGTGCTACCTGGGCTCTGTCCATTACGGGTGTCGAAACCTCATTTTAACTTAACTATACAATGTGCTACCTGGGCTCTGTCCATTACGGGTGTCGAAACCTCATTTCTAACTATACAATGTGCTACCTGGGCTCTGTCCATTACGGGTGTCGAAACCTCATTTCTATCGGTATAAATCCGCAAGCCTACCACTATACCGCTAGGGAGCAGTATTGTTTGTTTATTTTGTTATTATGCACAAAGTTACGCAAAGTGTTATCTGTGCTCTGCCCACCATAGGTATCGATACTCGATTTATAGAAGTACAAGTCCGTAGAAATACCATTGTGTCACTGGGGGCAAGTGTTTGGTTTGTTTTGAATTTCGCGCAAAGCTACTCGAGGACTATCTGCGCTAGCCGTCCGTACTTTATCATTGTAAGACTGGAGGGAAGGCAGCTAGTCATCACCACCCACCGCCAACTCTTAGGCTACTCTTTTACGAACGAATAGTGGGATTGACCGCTCATTATAACGCCCCCACGGCTGAAAAAGCGAGCGTGTTTGGTGCAACAGGGATTCGAGCCTCGACCCTTGGATAAGGAGTCGAGTGCCTTATCCACCTGGTCATGCCGGGCAAGAAGCAAGGAGAAGTAAAGTAAGAAATCTAGAATCACTGAGAAACATGTATAATTCACACACACACACACAATATCTGTTACACGGGTGTTTCGAACCAAACATTTTTAATTATGGGGTTTTAGTACGTTTACATATGACTACTTTTTTCTAACCATCTTTAACTACGAGCTTGTGGCATGTTTACTTATGATTTACCTGTTCTAACCATGTTGAATTGATTAACTGTAATATGCTTACACATGATAGATGTCTTCTAACCATCTTTATTTGCAATATTATATGATATTTATATATTAACACCTGACTCGGTTATTCAAGCGAGTACCCTAACTTCGCTATCATTCAACCAATTATCTTCACTCGCTGACTAGGACAAAATTCAACCCATCACACTGATTGGTCATAATTTAAATCAATAACTTGACTCCAGTTTCAACAAAACAAAACAAAATATGTATTGATTTTTGAGACTTGTTTGTTTTTCATAGGATAAATACAAATATTTTAAACCATAAGTCATTAAACAACAAAACAACTTTCTTTTAGGAAAAATATCTGATTCCTCTTACTTTAAAATTATCATTCCATCTTAACGTTTGCCTTTCACGCACTCTGACAAATTTTTTAAAACCGTTACAAACTACACGAACTTCGTTATGTAAAACACGATACATTCCCAGATTTAAAACTCAATTTTCTGTCAACATGCACAATAATCACGAGCCTGTCTTATGTTAGTTCTTTTTAGTTTTATCTTCTTTTTTTTTCTAATTTTAGTAGTAAGAACGTTAGAAAAGTATATTTAGTTAGCTGTACGCATCACCAGGTGTACATTTAATCTGCTCTAAGTGGGTAGCTTGCTCTGTTCAAAAGTTAGAATAAATAACCAGAAATTTTACCAAGTGAAAATATCTCGAACCTCTTAGTAGCTATATTGTAAGTCTCTGGTGATTGAACACACTTTAAGAAGTATAGAAAATTTCAGCATAAAGAACGAGACAGAGAACACATGATTCTCACAGGCTTTTGGAGTTCAGAGATCTTCATTCTTTATTATCAGTATGAGTTTATCATGATACTAGTGATTCTTTTTACTTACTGGAGAGACGGCGTGACTCTCTCTGTCAATCGAACATGTAGAAGGAAAAATGAAAGTATGAAACAAAGAGAAGAATAAAACTAATCTTTAAACCAGTGTAATAAAGAATCTAAACTTCGAAACTTACAAGTAAGGGATAGGTGACTGACGAATAAATTTAATACGTGTCACAATTGGACGATTAGCTCAATGTTTATAAGGAAAAATGTGTAAAACAGTTTTGTATTCTCAAGACGGCTGATATGGATATTGAAACTTTAATTAAAATAAAGTACAGAACAACGTTTCGACCGAAACCGGTTTTGTTTGTTTAAGCGAAAAACAACATGTGGGGATATCCGCGCTATATTAACTGCAGGGATCCAACCCTTAATATTAAAATTGTAAGTCCGTAGTACAACGGGAACACAAAATGATGAAATGACCTTCAAGCAAAACAAATACATTTGCGAAAGGATAAGTATAATTTATTGATGATCAAGCTTGACTTGTTATTTAATGTTTAGATTATGTTATTTGATTTATTTATGCCCATACAACAATAATATGTTGTATATATATACATTTACTTACATTATATATATAATGTTTTGTAGACGAAGATTATGTACGTAAAGACAAAATGTTATTATTATAGTATTAGTTTAATTTAGAAAGTACTTAGGGATTCACATTACTTTTGAATACAAATTTTAACTGTGATTTTAAAGCTGACAGAAATGGTGAACCTATTATAATATATATATGCAAGTTAAATAGTTTATCAAACAAAATAAACAGTTGTGGAAAATATTAATTTGTTAAAGAAGTCATCATTAGCATATAAAATTATGTGGCCCAGTAGAACAATCTACTCGTAAACTGAGGGTTGCGGGTTTGAATCCTATTCGCACCAATCATCCTCGTCCTTTTAGCAGGGGGGCGTTATAATGTTATGTTCAATCCCACTATCCGATGGTAAAAGAGTAGTCCAAGAGTTGGCGGTGGGTGGTGATGACTAGCTGCCTTCCCTCTAATCTTATACTGCTAACTTAGAGACGTCTAACGAAGATAGCCCTTATACAGCTTTGCGCGAAATTAAAAAAACAAAAAGCAAACATATTAAATTATGAACAAAAAGTATAACTGTAGTTAAATATTTTAACGACTGATAATGATCCTCAAATTAAGTTTATATTAATAATGAAAATTATTAATTCAAATTATACATATATAATGGAAAATGGTGAAATATATTGAAACATACTACACAAATGAAACAACAATAAGAGATCACATGACCAAATTAAGTGACAGTAAGAGACGAGATGACCAAAGGTAGAAACCAATAAGAGATGACCATATGAAACGACATTAAGAGATTACATAACGAAACGGTTAAAAGAAATGCAAACAGATGGAAGAAATATGCAAAGCCAATAACAAATCTAAGTGAGATATGTATTGACGAGGTAACTTAACGAGAATGTATAGAACTTTTGTGGAAAAAATCAACATTTTTAATTCGTATCAATTTCAAATATAAATCACAATAGTTATCAAGGTTTTGCATCTGATTAATTGTGGATAAATTTTAAATCCTTTACTCTGAACTGTAATAATACGTTTAGATAGACGAATTCGCATACTGTTGTTCACTTTTTAAACAGAAGGTAAGCAAGCGAACTTATTCTGGATATTCAGTCTATAAATAACATGAAAGCGACCCAAAATGTTTAGAAACATTCACAATCTCAAGTCAATTGCTTAGAGTTTGACCTGGTCCGTTTCATGGCTTTTGGCCTACATTGACGTTATTACGAGCTTTGTTGGGACTCTAAGAAAAAGTGGGTTACAGGTAAATCACCAGCAATAAATTTCGATAAAGAAAAAGCAAGCGATAGAGCGTTAGGCCTATTTAGGATGATACTTCATGGTGAAGGTAATTCATACGTACTAAGGTTATTTGTAACAATATATAAATAAAAAATATACCATAGATGAATTGTGAAATGTGACTGTAAACACTTATTATGTCTACACGCTTAAGTTCACACAAAAGTGTTTTCGTATTTCTACGATTTTCAAGATGTTTAATCAGCTTCGGACACTTTCTTCTTGTTTTTTTTAAAGAGTTCAATGGCTAATTGTTTGAAAGTTATTCCAAAGACAAGTGAAGGGAAAAATTAAAAAAAAAAACATATTAGAAGAGATAAATGAATAAAAGTAAATAAGAAAGTGAGACATACAAATGGAGATAAATGAAAGAAAGGTTAAGAACATGGAAGGTATTACAAGAAATAAAAGAAAAAACTCTTAAGAAAAAATGAAACACACAACAAAGGGTAATAAAAGATTCGTGTTTAAAACAATAAAAAATTTACATAACAGTAGAATTAGAAGTCTGCACTTTTATAATATTATTGATATTTGTTTTCAAAAGTTCATTCTCCTACTATTTTTAATAATGTTTTAACCACACTTTAACCAGACTTCCCCAAATTATTATGCCAAACGTCAGATTTAATGTAATTAATAAATAATATTATTAATTATTCATGGTCATGCTATTGTTCTCTTTATTATTTTCGTTTAGCATATCGCTTAGAGTTACTTTCACACAAATATCTATTACTTCCAAAATTAATCCCGTAAGCTAGTATGTGGTTTTAAGCCTTGAACAATATGTTGTTTTCTTCAAGATGGATTTTTTTGTTAAAGTATTAAGGGCTGTATAATAACTTTACATTCCTTTCCGCTGTTTCTTCTTCAGTATTTTGATTTTAAAGAAGCGGAAAGCAATGAATAATTATGATATATTTCATCGCCCCCCATTTTCCAGTACCTAAAGCGTACTTACATAACGATTAATGACCCCGAAAGGTCGCATGAACTAAAAGAGAGCGTCTAACAACAGTCTCATAATATTTCAAATGAAGAATACTTTGTTGAACCTTGTTTCCACCTTTAAACGGGTAAATAAGATAAAAGTAACATAAGTATTTAAAATAAAACTATCATAAACATGTCATAACTTAACCGAGTGAAAAATACACGAGGGCTATCTGCGCTAGTCATCTCTAATTAACCTAGTATAAGACTAGAGGGAAGAGAGATAGTCATCACCACTCACCGCCAACTTTTGGGCTACTCTTTTACCAACAAATAATGGGATTTACTGTTATTTTATAACAGACCCACGGCTAAAAGAGGCGAGCATTTTTAAGATGACGTAGATTCGAACCCGCGACTCTCCTATTAGGAATCGAGTGTCTTAGCCACCTGGCCATACCAGGTGACTTAAGTAAACGCCAAGAAATTAATAGTTGAAATTTAGTTGATATTATAATAAAATATTTTGTTGTTTAAAATTGGTGAAATAATACATAAGTCCCGTTTTAATTGCAAAGCTGAAGCTGAGAAACGGACAGCTGAATGGTTCTAATGATTTGTATTTACTATTATAATAGCAGCAGATAGGAGATGGGTATTCTTGGGTGATATGTTTAGCACCTATATGTTTGTTTCATGGCAACTTCCCAACCATTTTATAAGGCAGTTCTGCTGATGTGAACTTGTGGCTTGAATAATAGTCAGAAATCTTTTTGGAAAAGAGTATTCACATAGCAAGATTAACAACTAGTATAGAGTGAAAGAACAAAGTATTTTAAAGATATAGTCAACAACGTTTCTCGTAGAATTAGAAAAAAATTCGCATAGCAATGGACTCCGAAACAACACACTAAACCACTCTGTGACAACCTAAATTGACAAAAAGAAATTTATGATTCGTGATGATGAGAAAACCCACTTGTAGAGAAAAATATATATATGTAAAAAGCGGCTCCTCTACATAGAATTTTCTATCCATGCCTGGCGTTTTTACATATATAAAGAAATCTCTGGTTACGTTAAAGAATCTTCCAAATTAAAAAGTCACTACGATAAGCTCACCTTAATTTCTGGTAAACAAGATAATGAAAAAACAAGATAAGAAAGATTCACAAGCCAAAAATATACAAGTTTTCAGCCAAACCTCATTAAAGACGATGAATGAAGAAAGAGGAATCACTGAATTCACATGAAGTCGTAGCTCCAGTGTTTAGATGTAATACTAGAAATCGACGTCATTTGTGGAAAATTGGACATTAATATTTAATCATGGCTATTAGAACGAACTCGATAGACGTTGCAGAAAATAGTCTTAAGTGCTATTATTCTTTTACAAGTAAAAAAGCAAAGGAAGTGAAAGTAGGTGTGGTTAATACACAGTGTAGTAGAATGTTAACAAACACAAATAGGATAAAGTCATTGATAATTCGTGCTATCCTGTATGAATAATGTAAATGCCATTCCTACTGTCTTATTTGTATTGTTTTTAAGCAATTGATATTAGCCATCTCTATGTACACTTCATTTTTAAAAAAACACTTTTCTTTACTTGTTTTTGTTTAATGCGGTGTTTCAGTAGAAATAGAATAGCTTTACTCATAACCAGCTTCTAAATACTTGGTTTGTTTGTTTTGAATTTCAAGCAAAGCTACTCGAGGGCTATCTGCGCTAGCCGTCCTCGATTTAGCAGTGTAAGACTAGTGGTAAGGCAGCTAGTCATCACCACCCATCGCCAACTCTTGGGTTACTCTTTTACCAATGAATAGTGGGATTGACTGTTACTTTATAACGATCCCACGGCCGAAAGAGAGAGCATGTTTGGTGTGAGGGGGATTCAAATCCGCGACCCTCGGATTACGAGTCGAGTGCCTTAACCACCTGGCCTTGCCGGGCCGTTCTCACTGTAATATTTATTGTTTATCTATCATCAGATGGTAATTCCTGAACTTAATATTTTTAAAGGAATACCAAAACTTATGTGAGAACGTTACTTCAAGGTGTAATGATGACACCGTTTACAATAAAATTATGGTTTAAAAAAAATTACTGCTAGTTAATAATTCTTATAAAAGTGGATAATCCGTTCGAAACGGAGTAATGTCAGCGAATTTATTTGAAATGGAATACAAAAAAAGAGACAGAAGAAAGAAGGACAAAAATTGAAACATTTTGCTATGATTCTTACAGACATTGTTATAACTCGTAACAAATTAATTGTATTGATTCTGTTATGAAAGGAAACACTGCATAGTATTTAAATTGGATGACGAGGAACCCACTCTATAGAAAATAACAGTCTGAAAACGGCTTGACTGGGTAATGAAGAAAATTTTTTTAAATGTACGACGTTTTGACAAGATTATATTGTCTTCAGGTTTAAAGATACACATGAATATATATATATACACACAGTATGGAACAAAGAGGTCACGCAACCGGATATTGTTTCACACGTACCCTGGGGTTTTGGTTTAGGTGGGGCTGTTTTGTTCATTTAAGATAACTTTTTTTAAGCTGCGTTCATCGACGACTGGCTCTATTTAAGATCGTAATGATTTATGTATACTGTGTTTTTTGGTGTGTATTTTTAGTTTCATGGTTGATTTATATATACTGTGTTTTTGGTGTGTATTTTTAGTTTCATGGTTGATTTATATATACTGTGTTTTTGGTGTGTATTTTTAGTTTCATGGTTGATTTATATATACTGTGTGTATTTTAGTTTTTTGGTGTGTACTGTGTTTTTTGGTGTGTATTTTTAGTTTCATGGTTGATTTATGTATACTGTGTTTTTTGGTGTGTATTTTTAGTTTCATGGTTGATTTATGTATACTGTGTTTTTGGTGTGTATTTTTAGTTTCATGGTTGATTTATGTATACTGTGTTTTTTGGTGTGTATTTTTAGTTTCATGGTTGATTTATGTATACTGTGTTTTTTGTTGTGTATTTTTAGTTTCATGGTTGATTTATATATACTGTGTTTTCTGGTGTGTATTTTTAGTTTCATGGTTGTAAACATGGGAGAGTGTGTTTTATTATGTTCGGTGCATCTGATTTTTCAGTTTTTTTCCGTTTCTCCAATGTAGAATTCTAGACAGTTATTGCACGTTATTGTATGACAGACATTGTTTAGGGCCTGATTGCAAGGTAAACTTGAGGTCAATAGGAATTATATATTTAATGGCAAATTTTCTCTAAGTGTTAATTATCTTTTAACTGATTTCAGGGAACAATGGAAAACTGCAGTGTATTGTCTTGTTGTTATTTGTTAGTTAAGTTTTGAAGGTTTTGTTCTGATTTGTTTGACAATGGTTAGTGAAAATTTGTTGGTGTGAATGAAGGAATGTTTTATGTTGTGATGACCTCTTCAGGAAATATTTAAAATACTATTTCTATGAGCCTTCCAGTGGCACAGTGGTATATACGCAGACTTATATTGCTAGAAATGTAGATTTATTTATACCCAAATCTAATGATGTTACTTCTTAAGCTGAAAAATGTTATTGTATAGGTTGATTTCTACCAAAATCTAGTTTTCTGACAGAAACAAAAATATTACAAAAAGTTTCGTGGACTACTGATTTTTTTGTTTAGTGGATCTCACGCAAAGCCATTCGAGAACTATATGCACCAGCCTTCTTTAATTTGAAATGACATACTGAAAGGAAAGCAGATAGTCAACAGAACCCATCTCTCAAGCAATGAGAAAACAGCTTTAAACCAGTTTTTACTGAAACATTAAGACTGTAATGTTGTGATTTAGTACAAAACAGTGGAACTTTGATACACATTTCTCTTGTACAAGAACAGCATACTTCAATGTATTGAAATAAGCTTTTAAAATGTAGTTTACGCTTTAATTTTATATAGTTCCTAGTTCACACTTAATGTTTAAAATGGTTCTTGTAAGTAGTTTCGTTTGTTTAGCAGGTTGAATGAACGGGAGGGTGTCTACCTTGTGCCATTAAAAATGAATAAAAAAAGACAGTAAATACGTTTGTTTATAGCTGATTAAACGAAACAACGTACTTGGATGGTCTGGTTGACCTCTCTTTCTCTCTTGACTATTTCTACAAAACAGGTAGGTCTCCCATCTGTTTGCCCCCAACAACAGCGGGGCGAACGACAACCTTTTTTACAGCCCTGCACAATAATAACGAACACTCAAAGCGGGAAACTGGGATGCATTCAGTATATATATAGGAAAAAAAACTCGTTTTACTGATGTTAATAAATGCGTAAAAACAGCTCGTTAATGTGTCGTGATGTTAAACATTTCTATGGTTCCCTACGGTTGACACATCAATAACTATATTTCAGTTATCTCAGAAGAATACAGCATGTTTTATTTTCACTTAAGGTACTTAATGTTTGACAAGTTTGATAGCATAATAATCTTATCTACAGATATAATATTTTAAATTAAAACTAATATGACTTATAAAATCGAACTCATCTATCTATGATTAGACATTAAAATCTACCTTTCAAACATCTGTCTACTTGTGTCAACACTTTGTTTGAGACGAAGTCTACGGATTTGCAACGGTAAAATTAGGGGTTCGATTCCCCTCGGTGGGCTCAGCAGATAGCCCAATGTGGCTTTGCTATAAGAAAACAAACAAACAATTGTTTGAGACGATGGTCAAGAACCGGAGTTGTAAACTCAAAAAAAATTGTTTTAAAATTCTATCCACAAATTCGTGGTCATTTAAATCACATATTCATATTAGTTTTAGCTATTTCTCTTTGTCAGAATTTCTCCCAAATTTTTGCAGTGTCCTTGTTTTCAATATCTGTACGAATATTTAAATGACCTTAACTTGATTCACTTAAGATTTATTTCCACTACATTAAGTTTGTCGAGGACCAACGTATCTTCGCCATGTACTCAATTACCGTGAATGTCTAAACGCTAACTATTAAATAAAAAAAAAATGCCTATTATAATATCAGATACATGTTAAATGAATTATCCATAAATAACTGTGCCATCATCTGAATATTTTAAAATATAGTATTATAATAATTTCGAAACAACATGGCTAAACAAACAAATTTCTCTATGACTGAGAAGTAAGCTTAAAATGTAAAATATTTTGTCCATCGTTCTGTGATAATCAGTTATAACAAGATTTAAAAATGTGTGAGAAATGAGACAAGAGAAAGGAATAACAAAAAAAGTGGTAAGGACAACACACAGATAGTAACCCTCTTGTGACACAGCGGAATTTTTGAAGACTTACAATGCTATAAACCTAGTTTCGATACTTGTGTTGGGCAAATCACATATAACCCATTGTGTCGCTTTGTGCTTAACTTCAGTCAAACAAGCAAATCACTTCTAAGTTAGGATCGGCTAGAGCAGATAGTCCTCGAATAAGACTGGCGAAATTCAACAAACGAACAAGCAAAACAAAGCCACAGATAATTGAAATACATTGAAAAACAAGAATAAAGAACGTAACACAAAATTTAGAAAACATTGAGTTAAACTGAAAAAGGGTTTGAAACAGAGTAATCATCTACTAATACATAAACTGTAGAGTAAATTATGGATCACAAGATCATTAGTGTGTAAAATAATCAACACAGTGATTTTGAATAAGTCATGAAGATAATCCAGGACAACCATTCAGGAACATATGCGAAAGAACCATGAATTTGAAAAGTAAAAGAATAACAACAAAAGTGTCTAAAATATGTAGATGAACAAGTCATTTTTTACAATACGAATAAATTAACAAACCATCAAAAGACCTTGAAAAATAACAGACTAAAATAATTGTATACAATATTAAATAGTCTGTCACAAGAACCTAGAAAAAAATACATATAAAACATTAAAACCTGGAATACTCTATGATATACCAATAGAATTATTATATATAACATTAAACAACGTGTGGTAAAAAACTTACATTGAAATACACACAACATTCAATAACCTATCACATGAAATAAAACAACAAAACATAGGTTACTTGTGTTACATGTGTTACTTGTCATACAAAATTTGAACTGATCATATGCGACACTAAACACTTATCATAAACACTCCGAGGACATAAAATCCGAAATAAACTACCATAATAAAAGGTCGACTAGTTATATGGAATCTTAAGTATAATATAATAAAAACTTGACTAATTATAGAGAATCCCAAAGAAACTAACATTAAAACTGGACTAATTATATAGAATCTTAAATGAACTACCACAAAACACTTGATAATTATATATATAATCATTGAATAATTATCTATAACACTAAATAACTTGTCACATAACAGGATTAAATGAACTCAGAGAGAAAGGATTAAGTTAGGAAGTGGAATGTCTTCAGAATCCTTGTATTAATCAAGTTACTGACGTATCACCCAAATAACTTAGGCAGTGAAGTGTCTTTTAACTCGCAGTGCTAATCTAAATATTATGATATCTGATGTGACAGCAGTAAGTGTACGAACTTACAACACTAAAATCTGGGGTTCAGTTCCTCCGCGGTGGACACAAAAGATAACCCAATGTGAATCTGCTCTAAAACAAACAACATAAATAACGATATATCTTCTTCCATAAAAATAACCAACTAAGGAATGAAGTTTCTTCTTTCAAGATAGTGATGATTGGTAGAGTAATATGAAAGTAATAATTTAAATATTCGCACGACTTTATTGATGACCACAATTCTGAAGATAATGAGGCTTCTTCTTCCATGACAAACATTAACTTTTCGAGTAAGGTTGTCTTCTTTTACGAAAGTAATAGCCCAAGTTGGAGATTCTCAAATTGTTTTTGGTGAGTCTCCTCTTCAAAATATTTCAGACTGTGGTGCCTCCACATAACGAGATAACAAATCACTGTACATATTCTACATCAGTTAGTGTAATATTTTTTAAAGATCTTACGACATTTTTTGGGAGAGACCCCAGTTTGAAAAGCGATGATCTGGGTAATGATATGTTTTCTTTTATGATAGTTATAACTTTATGTAGTGAGGTATCTTCGTTCTTGACGGTAATAATTTCAGTTATGGGATGTCTTCCTTTATGACTATCTGAAATAAATATACACAACACCGAACAACTTACCATAACACACTTAAACAATATGTACAACATTAAATAAATTACCCGTATTGCATAAGCTACTATGAAAAAATAAAATATCTGTATACATTACTACATATCGTAGCGTAAAACTTGAAATAAATATATATACCACATAAAAGGTCTCCAGTGTGTCAGCGGCAACTTTACGAACTTACAATTTAAAAATCCGAGATTTAATTATCCGTGGTGGACAATGCTAGTTAGCCTATTTAGTACCTTTGCGTTCGAACAAGTGACAGTAAACAACTTAGAATATTTACTACCACCAAGAGTAATTATATTACATCACCGTCTGGTCTTTTCAACTTTTAGAAATGACCTATCCAATGTCATATGTGAGCCTATGATAAACCTATGAATATCATTTTTGTATCCTCCTAGAACTCAACTCTGTTAGTGCTGTGTAAATGAAATAATGAACTAAGTTGTAAATCATGTTTCCGTTTGTTTCATGTAAAGTTGCGGAGGATTAGTGACTCGTAAGGAATCTCAAAGACTGACGCGTCGGCCCTGTTCAAAGGTATACCTTTCACGAGTTGCAACTGCATTTCAAGCAGCACATTGGGTCACAAAAATGTTAATTTTTGTACCTTACAAGTAGGCCATTTGAAGCCAAGTATAATAAAATAAAAGCATGTAGTTGTTTGATGAGTTAGGTGAGGCGGGATTTAATAGAAGATGTTAAGGGTATTATGGAACTGAAGCTCACCAGAAATAACTCAGAAATCTATTCAGTATGTGATGAAATATTCAGATCACAGAAGTAAGATACAATGGTTACTCAATTTTCTTCAATGTGCAATATTCCAAGAAAAGTGATTCCAGAAGTATGGAATCTTTGTAAGAACTCACATATTCCAACTTATTTTCTTAGCCTGTCTTCTTTTTGCCTTCTTGTTTGTTCTCTCCTTACGTCATCATCTATATACTTTTCTTGCCTATCAACTTGAATGACTCTCAATGGACCCTCTTCTTGTAAGTTTAAAACATACCTTAAGAACACAGAAAAGTCTTTAAACAATCAATATTTTATCTCTTCATCAATATTATAAATATGTTGGTGCTTCCAGACTTATCGATCGTTCTAGAACCTACGAGAAACACGATACAAATATGTAAATAATTAATGGGTCGCATCGTGTGTAATTTTTAGTTATTGATTATACACGCATTTTGACATTTTATTTTCTTCTGTATATTATTTATTCATTCTTATGGTACAAGATGTTGTGTTAATGATCCAAACATATGCTGTTATATTTGTGGTAAATCTATTGTAAAGAAACAAAGGCAAAACATTACAGAATTCGTGAAAAAAGAGTAATAGGCGTATTTTGGAATACAACTTGGGGAACAAGACAAATCATGGACTCCACTCAGAAATTGCACCGTTTGTGTCGAAGAGTTGAAGCAATGAACTAAAGGTTAGTAAAAGTGTTTACCTTTTGGAAGTACAAATGTCTGGAGTGGGAAATCGTGGGAAACACCTTATACTATGCTTTCCACAATAACTGTCATTGGTTTACTACAACAATATTGCGATTTAATACCAATGCTAGGAGCTGCTGGACGTAAACCACGTGAGTGGTGATTATTTATTGATTCCTTCAGGAGAAGTCTATAAGGTGTTCTTCTCTACATTGGTAACATATATGCATCGGTTCCTATTACTCATTTAGTCACTTGAAGAAAACGTACGAAAATTTCCAACTTCTTCTCTGTGAAGACTTAAAAGTTCTTTGTATGATGCTGGGTCAAAATTCTGGTTATACAAAGTTTTCATATTTGTAATGTGAATGGAATAATAGAGCACGAAATTAGGATTGGATGAAGAAACAATGGCTAGATAGAGTCAACCTCATACCAGGACCAAAAATATTGAATGTGAAGCTTTGATTAACACAAAGAAAGCCCTACTACCTCCATTTCACATAACATTATAATTCATGAAGTGGTTTCAAAAGGCTTAGACGAAAGATGGCGACTGTTTTAAGAATCTACATGGGCAATTTTCATCTCTTTCAGAAGCGCAACTTGAAGAAGGAACTTTCGTTGGGCTTCAGATTGGGAAATTGATTTCGGATGACCAGTTCGAAAGGACAATAAGTGAAGCTGAAGGAGGAGCGTGATTTCCTTTAAAGATGTTATTGACAGATTATTGGGAAACAAGAACTCAAATTATCAATACAATACACGTTGGGTTGTGATATGAGCTTCAAAGCTCATTTCTTACACTTACATGTTGATTATTTCCCTTAAAATCTCAGTGCTATTAGCTAAGAACAAGGGGAAAGGTTTCATCTAGACATCAGAAAAATAGAGAGGAGGTATCAGGAAGCATGAAAGATCAGCACGATAGGTGATTACTGCTAATCACTGAAATAACATCAGCATGATAGGTGATTACTGCTAATCATTGAAATAAGGTGTTTGAAACGCAATACATAAAAGAATCTAATAAAAGTAATAAAATAAAGTAAACTAACCTGGAGGCAGATATTGTAGTTTTAAATCTGACAAAATAAAATTAACTAACCTGGAGGCATGTCTTGTAGTTTTAAATCTGACAAAATAAAGTAAACTGACCTGAAATTTGAAATTAGAAATATAAAATAAACTAAAAAATTTGTTTGTTTTGGATTTCGCGCAAAGCTACTCGAGGGCTATTTGCGCTAATCGTCTGTAATTTAGCAGTGTAAGACTAGAGGGAAAGCAACTAGTCATTACCACCCACCGCCACCTCTTGGACTACTCTTTTATCAACGAATAGTGGGATTGACAGTCACGTTATAACGCTCCCACGGCTGAAAGTGAGAACATGTTTCGTGTGACGGCGATTCGAACCAGCGACCCTTGGATTACGAGCCGAGTGCCTTAACCACCTGGCCATGCAGGACATAAACTAAAACTTTAAGGTGCAAAACAATTTCCGGGGATAAGAAACCTAAAAAAAGCTGAAAATATTGAATCGCTAAACCTTTCAAGTATCGTGATAATTACCAACAAAACCTGGTTAAACTTCATCTCTTTAGACGAAAGAAAAATAATTACTAAACAGTTTGGTTTATTGGACAATAAAAGTTATGGTCAAAGGGATTTCAGGTTTAGGATGCAGTGAGTTGTTTCTTGAAAAACTAAACAAAAACAAAAACTTATCTTGTGTTTTTCAGCAATATAAATATTTATTGGTTATTTTTCTTAAATGGTGTTTGATTAATATAAATACTAATAACGGTCTGTGTTATATGTATTAACTAGTCATAGTTTGTCATTTTACAGAGCTAGTAGTAATTTAATAAGATATTATTCGACATATTTGAATAGATAGAGTCAATGCTTTAATTTAACCAGTGCTATCAGCGTTTCAAAACGTTACACTGATAACTTTGGTTTCATAGCCAAAGAAAGAATAGTCACGATTCCAACGGTTTCGAGGAAAATTATCTGCTTTTTTATCACAAAGGGATGGAACTTGAAAATGATGCTGTTGGAGTTTGAAAGGTTCGAACACGTAAGCTGATCAACTTTAATTGTTTTTATATTTTTAACAAATTCTCCAAGTCAACTGTGCAACTGAAAACCTTGTAAATAACATAAGTAATAAAATTTCGATTTTTTGAATTGCACGATTAAATTTTCTTGCTTAAATATCAGCTAAACATTTACGTTTTTTTATTTATTTATTACTACCTGGAGTAGTCGTTCTTTGGATGGAAGTTATTTAAAATTCATGATTAATTAAAAGTTATCTTAGGACATAAATAGTTGCTTCTTTTATATGTAATTGTGAGAAACGAAATGCCCATAAAGTTGCAAAATACAAAATGTGAAAACGCAATTATGCATCTATTTTTCACATAAGCCCAACCAACGACAAATCTGTTGAAGATCCATCAACATGGGCGAAGTTATTATTGTTTTGTTATCAAGCATACAGTTATATACGGGTATCGAAAACTGGTTTATAGCGTTATAAGTCCAAAGACATATCCCTGTGCCACTGAGGGGAGGGGGTGAAATGGTGGTAAAAACACAAAAATGCCCATAAAAACCGCAAAACCCTCACATGAAGTTAATGAACTTCCACAAATATTTTTTGTGAAGATCCATTCACAACCTGAGAAGAACTTACATGGACATTAAACAGACAGTATTAGTATATTTACGTAGACAAGTTTTACCATTAACAATACTGAAAACAGAAACGAGGCGTATTGATTATAGGGGTCATAAAATAGTTTATTTATTTTTCTACTCCTTTGACACTAATTAATCAGAAACTTATTGAGGTCAAAGCATCACTGGTGACATTTATATTTAATATTATTGTTTCAGAATGATCCATATCTATCTTTGATAATGCGTTAGACTTAACATGTGACTTTTAATGTTGTTGGCTCGAAATGGTACATATCTACCTTTGATAATGCGCTAGACTTAACATGTGGCTTTTTATGTTACTGGCTCAGAATGATTCTCTAAAGCAGCACCCAGATGTTTGTTCACAAGCTGAAGGTCTCACTTCGACATTTATGGCAAATACCCTCTACATTCTGTATGGAATATTTTGAAACAGGTTAAGATTAATTTCCACCTGCATCGTGTATCACAATTAAAATACGTGACATACTCGCTGTACAATGGTTTTAAACCCTTCTCACTTGGGATTATAATCTCAGTTATAATATACAGTTGTTACAATTACAAACATTTTGGATATAACTCTACGTTTTAAAGAATGTTCTCAGTGAGAGACTGGGATCTTCTGCTACCTTGTTACACGTAGAAAATATAATAAACTTCGTTATCGAATACTCTTCCAAGTTGATGCTTCATAGGTATGTACTGTTCCTCTTCGATAAGAGCAATACCAACTTGAACCCATTTTACTTAGGTAGTTTTCATTGAGTTATCATTCAGAGTTACAACTGTCTTACAGAGGACTTTGTTCCAGCTGCTAACTTAACTTTACTAACTCACTTGAAATCTCACTTCATGTGCATTTCATCTTACTTCCTGAATCTCATTACATAAATTTAACCTCTACAATGTTAATTAAAGTTGACGAAATAGACATTTTTATTTCAGTGTGTATTACCTTTCTTTAACACTGTAGAAAGTGTTATAAAATGAATAGTAGGCGTTGATTTTTTTTGTCAATATAACACTCCGATCAGTCATGGGTATCCAATTGATGTAAAACCCAAAGTTCCACCCTTTTTCGATAGGAGCTCATAGAACATTTTCTACTTTCCCTGTAGTCAAATAACATTGTTTATTGTTTTAGCATAGCCTTCCGTTCAATTGCCCTACATACGTGTCAACAGTTAAAATATATTTTTTCCAGCCTTCATTCAGGTAATGTAAAAAACGTCCAGTAATTTGAAAATGCTGCTTCATAACGGAGGCCTACAGTTTATTATTGATATTACACACAAAGCATAATTAGTTGGAAACAAGTACAGGATAATCTATTAAATTATCAAAACAGCAAGTCTTCTATGTTGAGTTAAAGTTATCACATACTTTCTAGAGTTGTATATATTAACACAGATTATTGAGAAGTTCGACACTAACTACCGTTTTAAAATGTTAAAACATCATTTTACCAACCTTGATGTCTCAGCTGAATAAAACATACCTCAGTAAAGAATGATCAAAAACAGGTTTTAGAGTAGAAAATGGGTATTTGTATTGTAATTAGAATAGTAAAACTGCTTATGCTCTGCAGCCACTGCCTGATGTCACTATTTCACTTACTGACCGTATTCATTAATTCATCTACTATCTTTAATTAATAAGTCAGTCACAGATTTTATTCATCAAATCAGTTACCAAATGTTGTCATTCCGTCATCGACTTTAATCATTAATACAATTACCATCTTTAAACGGTGGTTCAGGTTATTCAGGTGCTAATTTTAACCACCAGTTTTGACGTCAATAATCATCGATTAACTGTATGAGATAAATCTCTAAACCCATTGTAAACTTTAATGATTAATAAAGTCACTGACCTTACGTTTAAGCCACTTCATGATTTTAACCATTATTTCAGTTACTAGCATTAATTGTGTAATTATCGATTTCGCTGATTTCAGTTATCAATGTACTGTCTGATTTTAAAACATTAAATCCAATTATTACCTTAACAAAGTTTAATTCACCTTATTTTATGTACCACGCGAGTACAGCGGTAAGTCTACGGATTTACAACCCGAGAAGGAGGGGGTTCGCTTTCCCGCTGTGGACTCAGATAACCTGATGTGACTTAGGTATAATAAAAACACCTACTTCAATCACTCCTTCTGTCTTTAATTATTAATTAAATGAATGATCAAGATTAATTTAGTCACTTACTTAATCATTAAGTCAGTTAGTGACGTTAATACTTTTTAATCATTATTTAAGTAATTGACTTTAATAACAGTTTTAGTCACTGACTCATAATCAATAATTCAGTTAGTGGTTTGAATAGATAACTAAGCCATTCATTTTGATAATGATTGTTAACTGTGATTTATATATCACACTCATAAGCCAGAATTATTAGGATAAAAGTTGGTTTTGAGTTCTGACCCTTAATACTAGCTAAGCTTAATGAGATGTTATGCATAACGGTATTTTACATGACATGTTTAGAGTATCGAATATTGAAGACGGAATGCTAATATAAGTGTATTTTATGCTAGTTTTGTGAAATGTAACTTAAATGTTCTTAAAGACTTTTCAGATGAGACCAAAAATATTGTGTGTTTTTCTCTATTTGCAGAACCGAAAAAAATAGAAATAAACTAAAATGGCAAATTTGGCAATTTACTATATTTCAACTGGTCAAATTAAGTAAACTTTCGCTCGACACGTAATAAAATTTATATTTAGAAAATAATTGTCTCTGTGAATATGCTCCTCAGTCGGTGGCTCAGCGGAAAGTCTGAGGGCGTACAACGCTAAAAATCGGGTTTCGATGCTTCGAAGGCACACCACTGATAACCAATTGTATAACTTTGTGCTTAATAACAAATAAACAGAGCTACGTGAATCATGCAGAAATCCCTTTGAAATTTCTAATTTTAATTTTATCATAATTTAACAGCATGAAATTAGATACAACTATACTAAAGGTCAAATATAACATTTAGGTGATGAAGACTGGTGTTTCACCTTATCTCTTCCCTCTAGTCTTACACTGCTAAATTAGGGACGGCTAGCACAGATTGCCCTCGAGTAGCTTTGTGCGAAATTAAAAAAAAAATCTTCAAAATATTAACGTATATTTTTTTATTTCAAAATATATATATATAAGATTAGAAATGATTATTTTAAAATGAAATAACTACCGAACATTTCTTTCTTTATTTAAATCCAGTAAACTTTGACCGGCTTTAAAAAATGTTTAAAATAGGGTTTGACTGGGTATTACTAGCCCCATGACCGGCGAGAAAATGGGTCACGTTGATCTCACGAGCTTCGTTAGCTTCGTCTGCTAGCTCGGGGAATGAATAGAGGCGGAAAGGAAGTTATCGTCCGCTCTTTGCTATTTCTTCACTCTGTTCAGAAATATGGGTCAATAAACCCTATATCGCTTTAAAAGAGCTGCAGAGAGGCTTATGCTTGTTATTTGAACAGTGAAGAAGTTATTGAAATCGGGAACGTTTGGAAGTGATTCATGATAATAAGTGATATTCGTATTTTTTAAAAGAAATGCTATAAATTTAGAGTTAACGGGTGTATGTTTCTCAGTTAGTCCTCTGTGCTACATAGGGTGCAGTACGGGGCGCAGGTAGTTTAGCAGACTAGTAATTGAAACCGGAATCAAGATCAGCTTAGCTAACAGTACAAAGGTAAGCTTATCTTTAAGTTGAATGGCTATTTTGATTTAATATAAACTAACAGTGTGAATTTTTATATATTATGGGCATTTTATTTCCTTTACCAAACTGAAAGCTCCGCGTTTGCATTTTATATTACTTTAGAATTTTGAATATCAATTAGAAAGGTGAAATTGAAATAATATAATTAACAACAAGAAGTTATTTAATACAAATATAAGAATGAGTTGACGTATTTAGTTAATTAGGTATCACATTGTTGAAAACTAAAGGAAAAAACTTTACTAACGTTTCAAGTTTCTTCGATATCTTGAAAGGTGTTTAGCTCAAACAACAAATGCATTTTGATGTGAGAACTCGAACATTTGGAACTAAAATTAGATGATGTATGTGTTCCATATAGATATACTTAGTAGAATTAAATGAAAACGGAGGTTATGTAATTCGAAATACGCGAATAATATTATAGATTCCATGTATTAAGAAGAGCTACTTGATTTTGTTTTTACGTGTTTATGATGTCGCAGGAAAGACTTGCTAGACGTTTTGAATTTTGTCGACAATATATTTGAAAGGCCACTGGAGGTTTAAGCAGAGCTCTTATGAATTGAAACAATTACATGTGTATATTAAACAAAACTACTGTTTTATTGATTTCTACTATATTTTCCTATAACTGTTTTGTTATTACGCACTTAACTACACAAATGGCTATCTGTGCTCTGTCCACCATGGGTATCGAAACCCGGTTTCTGGCAATATACATTATTGATTTATATAATAAAGTTTTCCTTGTATATTCACAAAAATCTACTAAATCACACATTTGTCAGTTTATTTTCAAAGGTAAATAATCATCTCTGTATGGACACCTATAAAAAATAATCTATTGATTTCATCTGATTAAACAAATACTTAACACTTAGGATGAGTTAGTTTCACCAACAGCTTGCACTTGTGAGTGGTGGAGAGAGCTTTGTGATCTGTCATTCAAAGTCATCGTGATTAAGGGTGTAGTGACTGACTTTAGTTATTTATTTTAGAGCAAAGCCACATGGGGCTGACTGCTGCGTCTACCGCGGAGAATTGAACCACATATTTTGGCATTGCAAGTCCGTACACTTACCACTGAACGATGGCCATTACACAGTGTTTGTTAAAGTTAATGGTTAAGTAAGTATTCCGTAACTTAATATGGGAGGCTGCGTTTATAATCCATTATATCGTAGTCATTCAATTCTTACAAACTATTCAATAAACAGTGGAGTAATTCAATTAATGGCTACAAAATAATATGTCCTTTAAGAATGTGGCTTTACCAAACTGTTGTTAACACTTAAGTATATAATAAAGTCATTGGTCACTTACTAAAATGTTTGTACGAATTCGCCAGATACAGGTTTATTTGTGAGTTTTGTGTTCATTAATGCAGGATCGAATGTTTTTTTTTTATTAATGGAATATTTGAATAACTTGAATCATATCTAATCTGGTAATGATAAAAACTTTTCAACAAGCATTTAATTTTATGTTGTTCATTTGTAGTGACAAAAGAAAGACATTCAGTGACTATTTGTGACTTAATCAAAATAATATGACAAACAGTGATTTACAAGTATAATAAAATTATTTTTTGTAATTGTTGAACATTGCAAGTGTTTCAATAGAATATTGGCCTATGTTATTCATGTGGTATATTCCCCCAAAATTACTTTGTTATGCTTATAAATCATTGATTACCAACTTATTATCATATATTAACATAATTTGCATCCTTACCTAAATATTATATCAGCCATTGTATCTTAAAAATCATGGATTTAGATACAGATAATAAGATGATTAGTGCTGAACAATTAAGTATATCTGAAAATCATATACAAAGAGATATGGTTATGTAATCTATAAAACTTGTATGAAGTTCGAAATTTCTGACTTCAGGAAATAATAATAATGGTTATCCTTCCAACTGCGCACATAAATATCCTCCATCCACACGTACATACGTACCATAAGTTGAGCAAAACTCTAAGATTTTAGGAAACGGAAGTACAATATAAATACATACGCTAACCGGAAGTTAAAATTGAACCTTTTGAATTTTAGTCATCACCAAACTGTAAAGAGAGGTAGGCTTATCTACGTTTATCATACGCTCTTGGCCGAGTAATTTTTCTCTGCTTTCTTGACCAACTGGATTATTTTCAACTTCCTTATTTCGTTTCGATGACAACACCCTTTACTTATACTTGAGAAACACGAGAAGAGAATGATAGAATTTCAAATTAACATTGAATGATATGTTTTCTAACATTACATAATCTTGTCTGGAAGTGAATCATTTGTTATTGTCTTTGACATTGTTCTAAATTTTTTTCATGACTGTTTTTCTCGCAATTGAGGGTGTCTTTTATTCATTTTGAATAGTTTTTAAGTGGTGTGTGAATTTACACGCTGTAGAAACTAAACTGAGGTGAATAAAGATATTCATTTGTAAGGATTTTGGGTGCTTTTAAATACACTTTTTCAAGGTCTAAGTCATATAGAAATGTATATACACGCAGTAAGTATCATAGTTTGAAATCAAGGTACGTTAGCTTTTATTTTCTAGTTTCCCAATGGTACAGTGGTATGTCGGCGGACTTACAATGCTAGAAACCGGTTTTCAGTACCGGTGAAAGAGGACAGAACAGAGCACCGGCAGCCCATTGCATAGCTTTGTGCTTTATTTCAAACAAATATAAACTCATTGTTGTGTTTCGTTGATTTTATGACTATATGTCCCATGGTATGTCATGATCAGTCAAGACAGAAAAATAATTCATTTCGGCATTTTAAATTTTGTTCAGTCTAAGATTGTAAAACAATTCGATTGGACATTCTTGCTTACTGTAAAATCGGTAAATTTTAATAAAATATACTTTATCAGTAAGTAAACTCAAAACCATTGATTCCACTTATTGGTAAAAATTAGCATGGAGGATTAATGCCGTCAAGCATTTAAGAAATTGTTAATCAATAACCAAAAATTAGACTAAAACAGAAAACTCTTATCATTTTTGAGTGATTACGACATTTTTATTTCTATCCTCTTATTTCTTCCTAGGGTAAAATAATTTGTTTATACGTAACTTTGAACACATCTAGCATGGCAAACTTGTAAGAAATGTCACATACAACTGAGTTAAGATTAGGGTCGAAGTTTGATTGAGTGTTCCGATGAGATGTATCATCCATTATTTTACACCAGTGGAATAAATAAGTGATAAATGAGCTACGTACTAAAAACAAAAAGCTAGAATTTTGTATATTGTGATATGTTACACATCAATTACAACTACAAAAAATATACAAACTGTGTAAATAAATGGGATCCGGTCTCAGATCTCGTTTGAATGAAACTATTTTATCCGTGACGACGAGTAAACCCACTTGTAGAGAAAAATATATATGTAAAAACGGCTAGTATGGATACCGAAAATTCTATATAAAGGAGCGAACAACGTTTCGACCTTTTGTGAACCTGACGATGACCGAAGAAGGTCGAAACGTTGTTCGCTTCTCTACATAGAATTTTCTCTATCCATACTAGCCGTTTTTGCATATAAACTATTTTATCATTTTAATTTTTATTTTCTGTTATTACAGCAATGTGTTTTAAAGTATTTATTTTAATAACAGTGTGTTATTAAATTTCACTTCGAATTACGAAGACATGACTATAAGATACATCTTCTATGAATAGTGGTTTTAAAACAATGTTATTTTTTCCAGTTATATAAACGGCATACTTTCAGGAAAGAACGTTATGAAGTTTTTGTTGCTGACAGTATTTTTAGCGGTAAGTTCAGTAAAGGTATGAAGTTGTTGTTACTGACAGTATTTTTAAAGGTAAGTTCAGTAAAGGTATGAAGTTTCTGTTGCTGACAGTATTTTTATAGGTAAATTCAGTAAAGTTATGCAGTTTTTGTAGATGACAGTATTTTTAAAGGTAAGTTCAATAAAGGTATGAAGTTGTTGTTACTGACAGTATATTTAGCGGTAAGTTCAATAAAGGTATGAAGTTGTTGTTACTGACAGTATATTTAGCGGTAAGTTCAATAAAGATATGAAATTGTTGTTACTGACAGTATATTTAGCGGTAAGTTCAATAAAGATATGAAGTTTTTGTTGCTGACAGTATTTTTAAAGGTAAGTTCAATAAAGGTATGAAGTTGTTGTTGCTGATAGTATTTTAACTGTAAGTTCAATAAAGATATGAAGTTGTTGTTACTGACAGTATATTTAGCGGTAAGTTCAATAAAGATATGAAGTTTTTGTTGCTGACAGTATTTTTAAAGGTAAGTTCAATAAAGGTATGAAGTTGTTGTTGCTGATAGTATTTTAACTGTAAGTTCAATAAAGATATGAAGTTGTTGTTACTGACAGTATATTTAGCGGTAAGTTCAATAAAGATATGAAGTTTTTGTTGCTGACAGTATTTTTAAAGGTAAGTTCAATAAAGGTATGAAGTTGTTGTTGCTGATAGTATTTTAACTGTAAGTTCAATAAAGATATGAAGTTGTTGTTACTGACAGTATATTTAGCGGTAAGTTCAATAAAGATATGAAGTTTTTGTTGCTGATAGTATTTTTAAAGGTAAGTTCAATAAAGATATGAAGTTGTTGTTACTGACAGTATATTTAGCGGTAAGTTCAATAAAGATATGAAGTTTTTGTTGCTGATAGTATTTTAACTGTAAGTTCAATAAACATCAGGGCTTTTGACTTTGTTTGCCTAGAGTGGTAAAAAGTAAAGGTATATATATCAGAAAAATATCGTATACTTTGAAATAACAGACTGCGGTTGAAAGCTTAAAAACAAATTTATTTCTTAGATGAAATGTAGATAACATCGCTCTTCGAAATTCTAAAACGTTCTTTAAACGTTTGGTTGTTTTTACCGCAATTGGATTATTTGTACTCTGTCCACCTGGGAGTGGGAAAATCCCAGGCATTATTTTTTGTAAGTATACAGACTCAATGCAGACTCACTGGAGGGCTTTAAATGTTCAGACAACTGCAACACTTCGCAACAGTTTTGATTTTTGTGTTCTATAACTTTATAAAAACGCATTTTTTCTCTGTAAAGTACGTATGAAATAGTCCAAAGATTTTATTTTTTACCTTCGCACTTACAACTATTCTGTGCGGATAAGTTCCAGGGGCGTAGATTTTTTACACCCGATGAGGGAGGGATGATTTTGCAACCAGTTATGTGGACTGTTCAATTTGCAAATTGGTAATCTCTGATTACATGAACCTAAAAGCTGTAAACATGCAGTCACAGAGTAATCTTGTTACCACGATACTTGCATGTATACTTAGGCTTACTGACTGATACTTACGAACTGTCGCTTAGATCAAAAAGTTTAGAAGCAAGCTTATATTAAAGATGTACATTTCGGCTACTGGAAAAGCCTACATCTAGGCCTAATTATGTAATTCGATTGGTAAGAACACGAGAATCACAAGAACAAACACACAATTTGTAGGCCCGTGATGCAATAAAACGATTCAACAGATGGGATGATTGTATGCACCATACCCCCCACCTAAAATGAAGGGGGATGTTTCCCCAATTCCCCCAGGATCTACGCCCCTGCAGATAACACTCAATTTATCCTTTTTTTTTTTTTTTCAAGTGGGTTTAGGATCGTGTGTAGCTAAGTAGTAAGAGTTAAAGAGTCCCGTGACTATAAATTTGAGGGGTCATGGCTCGCAGCTCGTTATCACAAAAATGTGGTTCGCGTTTTGGAATTGTACATTCATATTTCACAGCTTTAGCAAAAAGAAAAAAAAATTCCAACAGAAACAACAGCAAAAGAACCACAAATGTTGTCGGAAGTATGTAACTTGTGCTTTACACGGAAACTGGTTTATAACCTACGATAGTGCTTTACTGTATAACCTTCTTTACTCCCCATTAAGGCATACACGACCTGTTATTTAGTGTAACCTCTGTTTCCTGTAACCAGCAGAACAGCCATATCTAGAGCGAAAGACAAACAAACAAAAACAACGCACATAATATTTGTATAACTGAAACATGCAACGAAAATATTTCAAGGTTACAGTAAAAAAAGATAAAACAGTCAAAACAATGGTTATGGTATTGAATATCTAATCATACTTGTTATTTATCTTCCTTTCCATTCCGGTTCAAGGTTATTTTCTTCTCTACTGCTTTTAAACTTTCCTTAGTACTTTTAGCTATATTTGTTTAAAAGTGAGTTTCTGAAAACAATAACCAAGATGTATATATAAAAAATAACAATAACACAGAGTTGATGTTTTTACTCTCAGTTGAACAGCTCATCATAATATGAAATATTAAGATAGGTTTGTTTTATTAAACTCAAGACTACAGTTTCTTTGTTAAAAACATTAAATTTCAACTGATTAAATATTTAATCTGTAGAGTTTACTCTTATTATGTTTCTGATTTTTACTTGGTATTTTTAAATACGGGTATAGAATTTGTGGAATATTTTACTCGAAATTATAATTACTAATTAGAATGTTAAAACTTTCATTCACTATGCATGATTTTTACAATTGTTTGGGTTTATTAAATTTGTTAAGCTTACACACACATAGCCAATTTTTAACTTTTAAATTTAATTCAATGCCTTCAGGTTGGTCACGCCAGAGACGCAAAACAGTATGGTTCATCTTCAGGACAGAGTCAAGTTCCACTTCTTAGCTTTATTGGTGCTACCTCCTCCAATAGACAAGGTCAAAATCCACGGAGTGGATTTGTTTCAGGACCACAGCACATCTCTCCAGTCAGACCAGTGAATCAAAATTCATATTCTAATTTTAATCCTCTCCCAGCCGCCCAAAACATTCTACCAGAGTCTGAGCTGTTACCATTGGCCCCTGCAGGACAAATGCCACAAATTATCAACATTGACGTCCAGTGTCAGAAGGAAACAATGGCCATCAGGATTGAGTTCAGTAGTCCATTCAACGGAGTTATTTATTCTAAAGGATATTACAGGTAAAATGCTCATTACTTTGTGAAGTGGTTTTATAACAAATATTTCGCATAAGCCAAATTTTGTTGTCATTAACACTCCTACGAAAAGTGGGGCCTAATAGGCCCCAGAGCAACTTGAAAGGTTATTAATATTAGCCTAATATTAATTATTATTAATATTATTAAGGTTATTTATTAGCCTAATATTAATAACCTTTCAAGTTGCTCTGGGGCCTATTAAGCCCCACTTTTCGTAGGAGTGTTAAATACTTTTGCCCCATTATACTGAACATGCTCAATCGTTCAGCCGTGGGGGCGTTGTAATGTAAATATCATTCCCTTATTCGTTGGTAAAATGAATGTCCAAAGAGTTGGCAGTAGATGGTATTTGCTAGTTGCTTTCTCTCTAGTCTGTCACTGCTAAATTATGAACAACTTGAAACAAATAGCTCGCGTATAGCTTTGCACGAGATATGAACCAAACTTTTGCCAGTAAGTAATATAACATTTAAATTAAAAGTAAATTATTGAACTAGAAATACACACAAGGAAGGCAATTAAATAAACTAACTTAATAATTAATTAAACACCTTAATTTTAGTATAAGTTAATTACTATTATTCAATGTTGAAGAGTAATCATTACAATTAAAAAGATATATCATATACAGTAAACCAGTGAAGATAGCTTGAAATATAATAATTGTAATGATACAGTGACTTTTCTCCAGCTTTTATTTAATATTAATTAGCTCTAATTTCTAATATAATAATCATTATAAAATGGTAAAAGTATTTAGCAAGGTTAAATTGTAGTTAGATTGTAGAGACCTCTACTGTATACACTAAAGAATAAATTAAATATTTACCGAAAACAGAACGGTATGGTTGTTTGTTTATTTATATTAAAAACACAAAAATACATAATAGGTTATCTAGGCTGTGCTCACCACAGGTATCGAAATCCTGTTTTTTAGTATTATAAGTTGGGAGACTTACTACTGTATCATTAAGGGTAAAAACAGATGGAATTTTTTTTAAAATTCCAACATATCTTTTTTCCGCGTACCGAGCGTCAACCCTCTAGCTACAAATCGTAGTTTTTTAAAAATATTTCAACTAGTCACATATCATACTCTCTATTGCCCTGGGCGTATTCTAAGGTCATCCCTAACAGGATCCCAATTTACGCCGTATCAAGGTTAGTGTGAGCGCTGCGTCCGCAAACAATGCCGACCCGTAAGGGGTGTGAGTTTGCATCTTTAAACACAAGGGCGCAGAGTTTCTTTCTCACACAGAGCGCCGTTAACAATTGATACAGCCTTGTGCCGATCGTTTTAATGTTGTTAAATGACAAACCGAAAACATTTTAACCAAAAGAATGAACTTTCTTGTTACCGAAATTACGGAATTTGTTAAATATTTGAATTATAGGCCACAAACAAGAATGGAAAACTTAATATTCATGCACGATTCGAGTTTAGGCTCTATTCCATTTCTCATGTAAAGAATAATAAAAGAAAAATATGCTCCGTCACTCTTATTCTGTTCATAACTAAATCATTAGTAATGCCAAATCTATATAGCTTCTTTTAAATTTCGCGCAAATCTACACGAGGGTTATCTGCGCTCGCCATCCCTAAAGACTAGGGCGAAGCAGCTAGTCATCATCAGCCACCGCACACTCTTGGACTACTCTGTTACCAATGAAGAGTGCGGTTGACCATGTTTAATAACACATAATAACGTATCCACGATTGAAAAGGGTATATTTTTTAGGATGGGGATTCGAATCCGCGACCCTCACATTGCAAATCCAGCGCTCTAACCACCTGACTATATCTCAACATATAGGTAATAATGAACCTTCTCAACTGTTTAGACTAATTATAAGTTATAACCAAGTGAAACAGTTAAAATATTCACAATGATGAACTATACGTGTTTTGACATGTCACTTAGTAGAGTTGGAAACATGCATAACTATAAGAGTAAATAATAAAATGTTCGACTTCTTGTTAATTAATACTTCTACATCCAATGCGACTAAACGGGAATAATATTGTTCTAATAATTCATCTTTTTTTCTCTTTTAAATAGTAATACGAATTGTATTTATGTGGTGCCGAACAATGGAAGATCCGTTTACGAATTCACCATTTACCTTGATCGTTGTGGTACCCAATTTGTAGATCAATTCAATCAAGGTGGTCAGGCTTATTTAGAGAACACTATAATAATCCAAAATGAGCCTGGTTTTCAAGAAGTATGGGATACTGCACGACACATTCGTTGTCTCTGGACAGGTCAGTTCGAGAAGACTGTGACGTCCAGTATTAACATAGACATGCTGGATATAATCTCTATAACCTACAGCGGAGATTCTGTAGACAGTTATATGGATATCCAAGTTGGACGAGGGCCATTTGCTGTTCCTGTCACAGGATTGGTCAGAATTGGCGATACTTTAACAGCAGTTATCTATGTACAAGGCACTGACAATTTTGACATTCACGTGAAGGAATGTATTGCACATTCTGGAGATGTCAGTAAGGGCATCCAACTTACTGATGTACGAGGATGTGTAATAAAGAAGAAGTTGATGGGCCCATGGCAGAAAACAAGACAGACAGGGAACACTGGGGCAAGCATCATTGCTTACTCTTTTTTCCAAGCCTTCAAATTTCCTGACACAATGGAAGTGTTCCTGGAATGCAACATTGAAATATGCAAGTTCCAATGTCAAGATTTCTGTACAGAATTCCCACAAGCTCGGTCAGGACGAAAGAAGAGAGATACTCGTGGTGGAGTAAAGGTGATAAAAGAAGACAAAGACGGCATCCTCAGGCTTCACGACACCGTTGAACCAATCCGCTTGTTGCGTGGAATCCGAGTTGTGGCTCCAGAAGATATTATATTTTCTGAAAGTGGTAACGGTACAGTATCACTGACCACAGGATCTAACCTTCGAGATGGTGACATCTGCATGTCCACCCCTAGCTTTGTCACATCACTTGTTGTTACCATTCTTATACTTCTCGCCTCTTCCACGATAACCGCTGTTCTTTGTATCCGTATTCGTAACATTCCGTCCCATCATACATCGACGTTCCATTCCTACTCTCAACGTGACCTGCTAAACAGTCTTGGTAAACCTTGACTTTTGTAACGGCTGTTCACATATTTTGTATCAGCCTTAAAAAAAAAAAAAAAAGAGTATTAAATGTGCATTTATGGTGTTCTTCTAAAAAAGTCGAAGAACATTGTTTATCCGTTTGTTATAGTTAGTTTGCTAACTTTCTGAACATTTTTGTAAATACAGTAACAGTTACAATATTCAAAAGTAAAAATTCGCTACGACACTGTTTACTCAGCTCTTCGTAAAATATAATTCCATATTATTATTTTTGGCGTTCAAACAAAATTTTAAAGCTTGTAATGTTTTAATATGCGAGTTGTAAAAAATTATATATTTTCATGTTGCTAGTCGTTGAGAAGGAAAAAGATCGTACAAAAAATTTGTAACGTTTGCGAAAAGGAATAACAAATATTAAAAGCTGTTTCTATCGCATGTTATTTTCCTGTTTATTTCAAAATTTTAATGTTTCATATAATGTACTAAACACTCCTAACAACGAACTTTAAATGTTCTATTAGAAGATCGTAATAATGTGTAAAGCGCACTCTTAGATGGTTTAATTTCACATCAGAACAACCATAAGACATTTGTTTAAGAAATTTACTTTACCTAGAACTGAACCCAACTAAATTTCTTATTATTAGTCAAACTTGTATTGTTTTACGTCATCAACTACACGCTCAAAAACAGTGATTTAAAATGTTGTTTTACACGTTGTACCGTGTGCTCCAAAGATGGTACGTTTAAAGTGCTTTTCTGGAGACCCAGTGCATGTCTCGAGTAGTATTTTGGGCGTGTTCTATAGCTCAGGGTTGATATTTATAAATTCGTATGTCAGAACTAATTCAGGTGTTTCCATGCTCCTAAGCATTAGTGTATAAGGTGCTGGTTAAGGTGTTTTATGGTATATTCCTCAGACAATCAACCACAACAACCAATAAATGTGGTTTTAGATGCTCACTTGTATGCTTCAAAGCTATAATGCTACAATGACGTTTAATATATAATATTGCATATTCATATATGATAATACAAGGAACTCCACACTTCAACATGCCAGAAGACTAATTATGAGTGAACACAAGAAATGGCTCCAACACCATACAATAATGACGTGCATTTCTAACAATGTGAAACAAATTTCTTATGTTGAATGTTTATACGATGCCATGTGCAGTAGTTTCACACACATTGCGTTTAACATATTCTAATATTAACATATAGCAAAGGGTAGTGCTAATATAGCAATGTAATAACTGTGTAAAGTTGTAAATAAAATGATTCATACAAAGGACTTTTGCAAATATATACTGGAAGTTATGCTTATCAGCAAGAATAAAAACATTAAATATTTCATAAAGATTACGTTCAGTTTCTGTAAGACTTATCAATACAAGGTAAATATCAGGGGATCACTTATAGATATCCTGATATATTTTTTCAGGTTATTGAATAAGTTGAATCTACATAAAACTTTTAGCATTTTTACCTTAATAACGATTTACAGTATTTTTATTCAACAAGTAATTTTATTATTATAGTCCCATCTGTAGACGCATAGAAATGTAGCCATTGAAATCAGTGACTGTAACACTTTAAACCACGAACATAAGTTTTTTTTTTTTTTTAATTTTGCACAAAGCTACATGAGGGCTATCAGTGCTAGTCGTCCCTAAATTAGTAGTGTGAGACTAGAGGGAAGTCAGCTAGTCATCACCACCCACTGCCAACTCTTGGGCTGCTCTTTTACCAATGAATAGTGGGATTGACCGTAACATTATAACGTCCCCCCAGCTGAAAAGGGTGAGCATGTTTGGTGCGACCACGATTCGAACCCGCGACCCTCAGGTTACGAGTCGAATGCCTTAACTCACCTGGCCATTCTTGGCCAGGAACACAAGTGAAGGATTTTTAGTGCTGCAACTATTCATAAATGATGATATAAATATACTTCATGATCTACTGTCAGAAATAATAATACAGGCCTGTGAAAACTACGTAAGTTGATCAAAAATGATAAACATTGTACATTTATAGAAAGAAAGGGTAAACTTATTTTACCTGGAACTTAATGTCTAGATAAGTTATTAATATCGAAATAGAATGGTTATATTTTGTTCTACCATTCTTAATCACTATTATTTTCTTTACCCTGGTATATACTTATTACTAATGAGGATATAACTGAATGTAAAGAAAAAAAAAATCTTAATTCCATTTCACTTATTTACTTCAATGAACCCTCACACTAACATGAATATTATGAACAAGATGTGATGTATATATATAGTCACAATATGGCATCCTAAATACATAATGCCACAATTATCTTTTCCAACGGAGGTATATTTTAGTACCTGAAAATCCCTTTTATTTATTTTTTTTAAATCACTTACATAAATGCAACTTAGCTAAAATAGAAAAATTCAATTGTAATGGTAGTCTTGTGTTGGTAAACCTCTATAAAATTAACAAGTATGTGTCTTCTGGTTTGATAGAAATTAATAAAAACCTAAAAACCCAAGCACTTTGAACAGGTGGACCTTTTAAAAGCATTCAGGTTATAGGGTTTTATTCATTTCTACCAAGACTTCTTGAACCCATGTGATTTTCTAATGTCATGAATGTCTTCTGGTTTAAAATATTGAAATACTAATTGTAGACTTGTGTATTTTACATCAAAGAACTAAGTATGATAAAAATCAAAATCTATGCACCTAACAATTTCCATATCATCATAAAAAACATCAATTACAAAAAATTGATAACAAGTAAGAAGTCTTATATGTGTCCATCTGATTGAGGTCACAAAGTGAATCAGACACTGAAGTTATCACTATATTCATTATCAAATGTATTTGTTAAATTCTCTTGCTAAATCACAGGTCATCAGAAAGAGAACAGAATTATCTGAATTTATGTTTGTTTGGTTTGAATTTTGTGCAAAGCTACATGAGGGCTATCTGTGCTAGTTGTCCATAATTTAGCAGCATAAAACTAGAGGGAATGCAGATAGCCATCACCACCCACTGCCAACCCTTGGGCTACTCTTAATAATGAATAGCGGGACTGACCGTTACATTATGACATCCCCACAGCTGAAAAGGTGTGTTTGGTATGACAGGGATTTGAACCCATGACCCTTAGATTACAAGTCGAGTGCCTTAACTACCACTCCATGCCAGGCCCTGAATTTATGTCAGAATTTCTTTTGCTCACAAAAAGTTAATACGATTCTCATAAAATTGAAAATGAAGTAATACAATGCTTAACATATTCTTAGTATTTCCACTGTAAGTACCTATAATTGTGAAGTAAATGTGATTCATCATTTTGTAATCAAAATCAAATTATATTTGCTGTAAGTTGTTAAGATCAGCAACATACTTGATTACCTCTGAACTACAGCGTGATGACAATCTTGAAACATGGGCATGATGGAACAGTTACAAATCACAAAACTTCACTTCATTACACAATTAGTATTAAAACAATGACATTTTCAACTAATTTTGATTTTGACCATCATTCAAGGGAATATTCTCCATTTAATCGTTTTAGTTTTTTCAAAATATTTACTAAATCTTCACCAGCAACGTAAGTGAGAAGAATCACACTCTTACTAAATATGTTTTAAAATATTTTTGAGATGTCAAAATTAATCACATTGGATTGTCTTCAGAACCAACCAGATGTAACTACACATTATTGTCCAACCCCACAATTTTCATTGTAACATTTTTCTGCCAAGGATGGAAAGCCAATTACAGCTCCTCCAACATCTTGAAACTTTCTAAATATTCTCAATCATACATGTAAACAGATTTCAGCTTCGAAGACAAACTTCAAGCAGTTTAAAATCACAGAAACTTGTGGTTGAATGTAGTTGTTGTGAGTACACTTTCCTAAGCCATCTTTCTCACTAAAATAACCACTGATTTTCATGAGTAGTTAGAAGAATTTGTAAGCAGTGGCAATAGATATCTCAAGTTTCCATGCAATGTTTTTCTCCTTTTTCATTGAAAGATTTCTCTGAAGATCAGACCATTGCTCAGACTGGTATGTGATGTAGTTTGAGACTCTGTTACTGTCCTATCTTTGTTGAAACATCAGAAATTCATTACAATTAAATGATATAAACTTGTTAAATGTGTCACATGTGGCAGCATATTTTACACCTGCAAATATATCCTAATGAATTAATCTACATATGCAAATATTTCTTTTTATCTGTGATCAACTCTTTGCATTTTATTTTGTACAAGCTCTGGTGACAGTTTTCTTAATCTATGTATATCAGGCACAGGGTTTTTGTGATATTACAATTCTGAAAGTGTGAATTACTGAACAGCTTTCTTATTAAAAATATCATTCCTAATAATATTATACTAAAATATTCAGTAAATGCAAAATATCTGTGTTCTTTAAAATAAAGAGATGTGAATACTGAATGCTCTTGTTGAAAGTAAAATATCTTAAACAGTTATTAATTACAAATGGTTGATAAAAATAGTATCTACTCTTTGAAGAATTTCAAGAGATATTTTGCACTAAAGAAAATATTCCAATTTGTTTTTTATTCATTAAATATAATGTTCTAAGTTATTGTGTATTTTCTAGCGTTGTAATTTATTCTCATTAAAATGAGTAAATCTGTTATTTTTGTTTGAAATAAAAGTAATGAAAGAAACAATATATTTACTACATTTATATATACTACATTTATATGTCCTGTGTCTAACTATCTTCCTCTATTCATAAAAAGATATCTTAGTGAGAGGGCAATTCTTCTGGCTTCCCATAGGTTTTCTCCCATAGTTCTATATATTCCTTCTTCCTTTGCTCTCTTCTGGCAAAATATTCAGGATACTGTGCTTTCTCAAGTGGATGCCAGTAATCCAAGACCTAAATAATAAACAGAAAATTGTAAACAAAACTTTGTATTCTTAATTAGTTCACTGACTGCAATCAAATACGAATTAAAACACCTGAAAGCATTAGATAAATGTAAGTAAAATATAATTACAGTAATACGTAAAATATAACTTTAGTACTTTCAATATATTCTGTCTTTTTCATTCATATTATCATGAAAATTTATTTATTATTCACCCATAACTATCATAACTTTATTTTCTACTTACCTGTATAACTGAAAACTCCTGATGTTAACCAAAGTACAGTCACAAGGTAAATGAACAAATGTATTCACTGTAACATTTTTCAAATTCATTTTTATGATTTTATTAACTGTGTGTGACAAAATCTCATCTTACACACCCACAAAGAAAGATTGTTCAGATAACTAGATTTGTTAAGATATCATTAAAATCAAAGATATAAATTTTAGTACAGTGTGCAATGCTGAAAGGGATACAGCATTAACAAGACTGTTTTTTCTCATGCAATATTTTTTAACACTAACAGCTTCAAAAACTAAAATACATAAATCAAGAACAGAGTGAAAATTATCTATAAAATAGAATATTATCAGCACATCCTAGAATTTAAATATGTAAGTATTATAGTATTATGCAAGGTTTTCTAATATGTATATACCAAAGAGAAAGTTGAATAACATTTACTATTTAAGATAACAATAAAATAGAAAATATCTTCTGAAGGCTTATTCAATATAACTAATAAACATGCCTTCCATCATTAGCTATAATTAAAGTAATTCTGAAAACACATTTTCCAAAAGAGTTGTAGAGATGGATATGACAGCATCATGGATACTAAGTTATAGTTCCTCGGGATCTCTTAGCATGTTACGGTGCTTTTGTTTTAAAAAATTTCCAAAGATAACAGTCAAGAGTTTAAACCAGGAGAAGTCTTCAAAACTTGTCATTATACTCAAAAACACGCTCACTTTTGAAGTTTGAAATAAAACACATTCACAAATAATAATAATAAATATAAGCAATAAGTATGATAATTAATTTAAATGAAACTTACAAGCTTTCAGAAGATATTTTGTTTTGAATTTTGTCGTCTCATACAATTAAACATTTACAACTTTCTTTTTGGTATACTGATTTTATAACAGCCTGTACGTTTCCAGGCCAGGAAGAAATAAAATAATGCTCAGAACCATTTACAGACTTGAAAATAGCTTGGTCTTTCCTAGAAGATATTCATTTAAAGTGAAAGTTTCTTATTATGGGTTTTTTAATACTACATCTATTGGGAGGACACACACAAAGTACTTACCCAGTCAGGGGACCCAACTACTCTTTCATAAGCTACTCCTCCAGGACTACAAGGAACTGAAAATAATAATAACTATTAATATATCTTTATACATGTATAATTATTTATTTAGACCTAAAATGATTTTAAACCATATCTTTACTAAACTGTCACACCACTAGATTAATTTTATTTTTTCTGTTGATTACTTTTCTAATGTGCTTGATTCAGAAAACTGTAATGAAATTTTGACTACTTGGAACCATGAAAAATCTGCAAAATGTACCCTAATCTAACCTTCAATACTGAATTTAAAATGTAGGCACCAATGGGAAATTTATACACAGTACTGTGCAACAGTATTAGTACAAGAGAATATTTTTCATTCTTTTTAATTTTATGGGGCTAATTCTTCCATGCTCTTAAAGAATGCCACTTTCAACACTATGGTAATGCTTCACTGATCCCTGTTGACAACTGAATGAGCCAGGATAAGAATATTTATCATTCTTTAGAATTCCCATATACTTGTACTAAGGGCAGGTTATAAGGGTTCTACTTGAATAAGCATACTGACCATGTTTAGGGTCTGAAATAACTGCCATGGTACACCATGCAGTGTCTTAACTATATCAAAAGAAGTAAGCAAGGAGCTAGCATATGATACTAGTATATGTTAGAAAAAATGGATTTAATGGTACTCCACAAATAAACCTTGATAAAGACTGTTTAATAACTATATATTAAGTTATATTTTTGTGCCATGACCAAAAAATCATAGAGAATTGTCAGTACAGCTCAGAGTTCAAATAAAAACCTTTATATAATGCTGGTTGGACTACCCAAGAAATTACTGCACACTTCAAATGCCACCCAAACACTGTCAAGTACACCCTAGATTATGACGTTGAGACATGATTTGAAAATATGAAAGGAAGAGGTAGAACACTTAAACTCAATAATATTGATGTAAAGTATCTCATTTATTTTGGTACAGAGGAAGACTGCCATTGATCTCAAGCATGAGATAAATGACCAGGTACCAAATGACAAAAAAGTGTTCAGACCTACAGTATCAAAAAAACACAACTAGAATGGAATATCTGATCATATAGCAATAAAAAAAAAACACCTTTATTCCAATCTCCAAATATTGTCAAGAGACAGAAATTTGCCAACAAGCACAAAACCTGTGTTGTTGACAATTAGAAAAGGGTGATGTGGATGACTGGCAGAATACAGATGAAAGATACCTCAATGCATAGTACCTGACATGAAGTTTGGTGGAGGTAGTGTAATGGTTTGAAGGTGCTTTTCAGCTAAGAGTACAGGAAATACTTGCAAGATAGATAGAATAATAGATCTGTACAAGTACCATCAGATGCTGACTGATCCATCATGATATGCCTAGTTGTTTGTGTATTATTGATAAAAGCTCTTACTACTAAGATGACCCTAAACACTCATCCAACCCATGCATAAATTACTTAGCTATGAAAGAAGCTGTTAGTCATTAAAATGATGGAATGGCCCCTACAGAGCCCCAATTTCAACCCATTTGAGTGAATCTGAGATTTGATACGTCAAAATTTTACAAATCAAAAGTTACTTGTAAAGAACACTTTAGGATTTTACTTCAAATGTTTCTAAGAAACTCCCATAAAGTTTCTTTACAAGTAACTTTTGATTTGTAAAATTTTGACGTATGTTTGTTCTGACACTTGCATAATACGGTACAAACATAAATTAGTCTACTTCTACAGATAAAATGATTAGCATCTGTTTCAGAAGTAACTTTCAAGAACAAAGTAAGTTAAAGCTTTGTAAACAATGGAGTTTGAAAACCAATGTATTTAAAACCAAAGCTATGGTATCCATAAAAGATTTTATAACCCTTTCATGATGGGTCACAGGTCAAAGGGCATGTCATACCATTTGATGACTTGAATTCAAAATTTTAACTACTATTTTATAAATTTTGTCAATAAGTTTAGAATCAAATTGTAGATTATAATTCAAACTTTAATATTATATACAAGTTAATTTGTTAATTTAAAATAAATGTTAACAGAACCTACCTAAATGTAGATTTTAGTGAGTCATGTGGTATGTTGAATGCAGCACTGGTTAGAATAAGATGCTTGTGATGCCAAAATACAAACCTCAACTTTTTATTTTGATGAGATATAGCTTATGTACTGAAATAAATGCAGTAGACCCGCTCACCTCTTTTCAATTATTTGAAACAGTCTCTTATATTCTCTTACTACAATATATGACATGTGAATAACCAATCGACAGCTCAGAGTGTACCCCTAGTGGTTTTCCAAGTCATTTTAATCTGTGAAAAGGCCACCACATTCTTTCAATCTAAGATTTCAAGAAGGTAAATTGTGCCTTTAGTTTGCTCAAAGTTTCACACTTTTAAAACCTAAATACAGCTTAGTTATTTATGATTTTTTTGGGGCTATTCACCTCTTTTCAATTATTTGAAACAGTCTCTTATATTCTCTTACTACAATATATGACATGTGAATAACCAATCGACAGCTCAGAGTGTACCCCTAGTGGTTTTCCAAGTCATTTTAATCTGTGAAAAGCCACCACATTCTTTCAATCTAAGATTTCAAGAAGGTAAATTGTGCCTTTAGTTTGCTCAAAGTTTCACACTTTTTAAAACCTAAATACAGCTTAGTTATTTATGATTTTTTGGGGCTATTCAACTGTATATGTAAAACCTAACAAAAATTGTTTGATATCCTCCACATGTGATATTTTAAAAAGCTTAGCAACCTATGTCCAGCAGCAACTGAGTTCAAAGATCGTAGCTACAAGAGAACTGTTTGCTTTACTTCTTTTTACTGTTCTATATTTTAAGAAAATAAATATAATAACTAAGTTATAAATAGTAATAATCTCTCTCTCTCTATATATATATTAGATATATATTATTAGATAGAATAACATGAGTGTACATGCACCACTTCAATGAAAGTTATGTAATGTTTTAGCTAGGCAAGACTAAGGTCAGTATGATAACAATAAATATATAACATTATGAGCCTTAAACTACTTAGACTAAACATTTGTATTAGTGTGTTCTAACATGTAGCCATTCGAGCACAAAAAAACAATTTATATTTACTTCCTAATTTTTTTTATGATGGTTCTGAGGTTAGTTAGTTGACAGACCCACATACAGTATAGAAACAATATAAAGTCTTACCGAATATAAACATTTAAAATCTATTTCAGAAGTTTTAGAGATAACACAAATAATACTGAAGATTTTTGGGATGAAGAACAGTTTGTTTTATTTGTAACACAAAATCATTTCACACTTGGGCAAGTAACCAAACAAACTTGATATTTTCACAAACAAATCTTTAGTAAAAATATTTCATATAAAATCTGTTTTTGTGCACAGAAAACTTGTAATCTTTACTAAAAGTGTGCTAAATTTTGTGAAAGTCCACATATTGTATCAAAATACTTAAAGTGTGCAAATGTGTGTATGAACTTGTGTATAATATACTGAGACCGCGTGAAAGGATTGATGTCTTTATTCTGCTTAATTACTTGGTATTCTATCATGCTAATCATTATGTTATAGAAAACCTAAAACTGTTTCTGTAATATTATTTTAAGGAGAATGTTTTACTGTATGATAAAGTGCCCTGAATTCAGACATAATTAACTTGCATATTTTTAAAAGCCATGTACAACAGAAATACTATACTTTAATATACACCAATGACAGAAGATTAATAAAAAAATGTACATTATGGAATGAAGTTGAGAATAATTACACATATTAATTTGTTTTATTACAAATATCACGTTTTTTTTGTGCACTACTGCATTCACGTGATGTTTGTTGGTTAAATGTTCAGTGGATAAATGTATTACTTTGAACGTATGCTTATTTAACTGAACACCTCTACTGAAACCATATAATGATCATTATTATACTCATAAATGAGAGTTAATTTAAAAGGATATTTTTTAGTTATGATTGTTACTTGTGAGTATATAAAGCACTAAAGATCTTATGTCTAGGTAGTGGCTCAGGTACGTAATACTTCATTACTGAGTATTCAATGAGAAATGCAAAACATATCTTTTGGAAACAGTATTTGGCAAAAGGCCCACTTATACTACTTACACTTAGTAACCTAGACCACAATACAGATTTTAAAAATATTATCTTAATAAATATTTATAAAAATTTTAGTTTCTACTGTTTCTAGAAGATGGAAACATGAATACAAATCAAAGACAGTAAAACTAGGAATAGCAGCTGTTTATAAGCTATTTGCTGACTATTTTGACTAGCAGATAAACAAATTGAGTGCTTTCAAAATAAACATTGAAAATAAAACAAATCCATTTATAATACAGATACAAGAATCAAAGACAGAGTAATTACAACCAAAAAGTCAATTTATTATTAATACATTATTACAGAAAATTAAAACATGTTTACAGTACATTAGTATTTTGTACTTGCTTTACAATTTCAAAACAGAGTCTAAAGTAACTTACATTTCAAAGGTTGATAATGAGACTTATGAAATAATTCATCTTCTCCTTGCTCAATAAGCTGCTTAGCGATCCTCATGTCAGTAATGTTCCGATTTTCTTCAAAACGTTGTCTCAGTAATACTGCATTAAACCGAAAATGTGGCCTGAAAAAAATTCAACAAAGTTAATTTACCTGTCTGTAACAAATATTTTGGTATTTTAAAAATATACTGAGGATACATGTTTGATACAGTACATAGCATGCTACAATATATTTAATTTTTTTCTCTAGCTTCCACCAGTGTTTGGTAGGAAAGATTTCTTTACAGACAGGCCTAAACTACATATAACATTTTGATCTATTTGTGACCCTGATTGTTTAATAATTTCAGAAGGGCTTTAAAAATAAAAACTATTGGGCAGTTCTTTCAATAACATTTCTTCAATTCAGGTGAAAGAAAGGCATTTAAAATATGACGTGATGATTAAGACATTAGCAACAAATAAGTACATCTGAATGAAACAGTACATAATTATAAACAATGTGGGAAGTAATATATCAAGAAAACAAACCCTAAAGGTTTCATTAAAGACTGTTCAAATTAAATTTATTTAGCAGAACAGACAAGACTACAATACAGGGTGGTAATTTCTCTGTTATAAGATAAATACAAATAGTTTTAATGTCACAGAATGGAAAAAAAAGCTTTTCAGTTGGATGAAAGCTATGTATGGCAATATTTTAGTCAACACTTTAGTTATTACTGGTATAACAAACTTAGTGAAACAGAGATAATGGCACACATGAACTGCTATGACAAAATTAATTTAAACAGATGAATAAGGAGTTAAACAATATTTTATCAATGCATATATTTATAATGTAAGAAATCCTTTTAAAATATTCCTGTTGAAGAGAGTTATTTTGGATAAAGAGAGAGAGATAAAACTTGTGTGTCTGATGATTTTTACCTTAGAATTGTACTAAAAGTTACTGAAGATTTTAACACACATTCTTGAACACTTATTAGAACCTAGAGATATTTCAATGAAAGTAAATAGCCTATACAATGTACCTGGAAGAGAGAACTAAACAGCTTTACTCATTAAATTTCATTTGTAAGTACATACAGTAATAACACTCCAAAGGACAGGAAGTCAAGTACACACAATTAATTTATCACATAACCATTAAAATTACAAACCAAAACTGAATGGTGATTTTAATTTGTATCCCTAATAAACCAATTGTTGAATAATGTTATTTGTTCAAGAACAAGTAAAGAGAAGGATCTCAAAAGCTTAAATTTATGTCACCTGATACATACCATATACTCCAATAATTATAATTAAGTTAAGCAGTTTAAAACATCTGAATAATAATAATTACATGTATATTTTTATATTCTAGGAAAATCCACTACAGTTCAAGGTTAAGTTTTTCTTTATAACTTAACATTTTACAGCAGATGTAATTGTAAGAGGTCTTCTAAACATTTTTTTTGCAGCAAATGTATGCCACTTTCAGAAAACATTTGACTTAGTTTAGGACATAGCTTAGATTATAGTAGCATGTATACACAGCTTTATCACTTGCTTGGGTACATGGCCCAGATTACAGCAGCATATGCACACACCTTTCTCACTTGTTTTGGTACATGGCTTAGATTACAACAGCATATGCAGACAGCTTTCTGATTTGTTTTGGTACATGGCTTAGATTACAACAGCATATGCAGACAGCTTTCTGATTTGTTTTGGTACATGGCTTAGATTACAACAGCATATGCAGACAGCTTTCTGATTTGTTTTGATACATGGCTTAGATTACAACAGCATATGCAGACAGCTTTCTGATTTGTTTTGATACATGGCTTAGATTACAACAGCATATGCAGACAGCTTTCTGATTTGTTTTGGTACATGGCTTAGATTACAACAGCATATTCAGACAGCTTTCTGATTTGTTTTGATACATGGCTTAGATTACAACAGCATATGCAGACAGCTTTCTGATTTGTTTTGGTACATGGCTTAGATTACAACAGCATATGCAGACAGCTTTCTGATTTGTTTTGATACATGGCTTAGATTACAACAGCATATTCAGACAGCTTTCTGATTTGTTTTGATACATGGCTTAGATTACAACAGCATATGCAGACAGCTTTCTGATTTGTTTTGATACATGGCTTAGATTACAACAGCATATTCAGACAGCTTTCTGATTTGTTTTGATACATGGCTTAGATTACAACAGCATATGCAGACAGCTTTCTGATTTGTTTTGATACATGGCTTAGATTACAACAGCATATTCAGACAGCTTTCTGATTTGTTTTGATACATGGCTTAGATTACAACAGCATATTCAGACAGCTTTCTGATTTGTTTTGATACATGGCTTAGATTACAACAGCATATGCAGACAGCTTTCTGATTTGTTTTGATACATGGCTTAGATTACAACAGCATATTCAGACAGCTTTCTGATTTGTTTTGATACATGGCTTAGATTACAACAGCATATTCAGACAGCTTTCTGATTTGTTTTGATACATGGCTTAGATTACAACAGCATATTCAGACAGCTTTCTGATTTGTTTTGATACATGGCTTAGATTACAACAGCATATTCAGACAGCTTTCTGATTTGTTTTGATACATGGCTTAGATTACAACAGCATATGCAGACAGCTTTCTGATTTGTTTTGATACATGGCTTAGATTACAACAGCATATGCAGACAGCTTTCTGATTTGTTTTGGTACATGGCTTAGATTACAACAGCATATTCAGACAGCTTTCTGATTTGTTTTGGTACATGGCTTAGATTACAACAGCATATTCAGACAGCTTTCTGATTTGTTTTGATACATGGCTTAGATTACAACAGCATATGCACACACCTTTCTCACTTGTTTTGATACATGGCTTAGATTACAACAGCATATGCAGACAGCTTTCTGATTTGTTTTGATACATGGCTTAGATTACAACAGCATATTCACACACCTTTCTCACTTGTTTTGATACATGGCTTAGATTACAACAGCATATTCAGACAGCTTTCTGATTTGTTTTGATACATGGCTTAGATTACAACAGCATATGCAGACAGCTTTCTGATTTGTTTTGGTACATGGCTTAGATTACAACAGCATATGCACACAGCTTTCTGATTTGTTTTGATACATGGCTTAGATTACAACAGCATATGCAGACAGCTTTCTGATTTGTTTTGATACATGGCTTAGATTACAACAGCATATTCACACACCTTTCTCACTTGTTTTGATACATGGCTTAGATTACAACAGCATATTCAGACAGCTTTCTGATTTGTTTTGATACATGGCTTAGATTACAACAGCATATTCAGACAGCTTTCTGATTTGTTTTGATACATGGCTTAGATTACAACAGCATATTCAGACAGCTTTCTGATTTGTTTTGATACATGGCTTAGATTACAACAGCATATTCAGACAGCTTTCTGATTTGTTTTGGTACATGGCCCAGATTACAACAGCATATTCAGACAGCTTTCTGATTTGTTTTGATACATGGCTTAGATTACAACAGCATATTCAGACAGCTTTCTTGATTTGTTTTGATACATGGCTTAGATTACAACAGCATATTCAGACAGCTTTCTGATTTGTTTTGATACATGGCTTAGATTACAACAGCATATTCAGACAGCTTTCTGATTTGTTTTGATACATGGCTTAGATTACAACAGCATATGCAGACAGCTTTCTGATTTGTTTTGATACATGGCTTAGATTACAACAGCATATGCAGACAGCTTTCTGATTTGTTTTGATACATGGCTTAGATTACAACAGCATATGCAGACAGCTTTCTGATTTGTTTTGGTACATGGCTTAGATTACAACAGCATATTCAGACAGCTTTCTGATTTGTTTTGATACATGGCTTAGATTACAACAGCATATTCAGACAGCTTTCTGATTTGTTTTGATACATGGCTTAGATTACAACAGCATATTCAGACAGCTTTCTGATTTGTTTTGATACATGGCTTAGATTACAACAGCATATTCAGACAGCTTTCTGATTTGTTTTGATACATGGCTTAGATTACAACAGCATATTCAGACAGCTTTCTGATTTGTTTTGATACATGGCTTAGATTACAACAGCATATTCAGACAGCTTTCTGATTTGTTTTGATACATGGCTTAGATTACAACAGCATATTCAGACAGCTTTCTGATTTGTTTTGATACATGGCTTAGATTACAACAGCATATTCAGACAGCTTTCTGATTTGTTTTGGTACATGGCTTAGATTACAACAGCATGTTCAGACAGCTTTCTGATTTGTTTTGATACATGGCCCAGATTACAACAGCATATTCAGACAGCTTTCTGATTTGTTTTGATACATGGCCCAGATTACAACAGCATATGCAGACAGCTTTCTGATTTGTTTTGATACATGGCTTAGATTACAACAGCATATTCAGACAGCTTTCTGATTTGTTTTGATACATGGCCCAGATTACAACAGCATATTCAGACAGCTTTCTGATTTGTTTTGATACATGGCTTAGATTACAACAGCATATTCAGACAGCTTTCTGATTTGTTTTGATACATGGCTTAGATTACAACAGCATATTCAGACAGCTTTCTGATTTGTTTTGATACATGGCCCAGATTACAACAGCATATTCAGACAGCTTTCTGATTTGTTTTGATACATGGCTTAGATTACAACAGCATATTCAGACAGCTTTCTGATTTGTTTTGATACATGGCTTAGATTACAACAGCATATTCAGACAGCTTTCTGATTTGTTTTGATACATGGCTTAGATTACAACAGCATATGCAGACAGCTTTCTGATTTGTTTTGATACATGGCTTAGATTACAACAGCATATGCAGACAGCTTTCTGATTTGTTTTGATACATGGCTTAGATTACAACAGCATATGCAGACAGCTTTCTGATTTGTTTTGATACATGGCTTAGATTACAACAGCATATGCAGACAGCTTTCTGATTTGTTTTGATACATGGCTTAGATTACAACAGCATATTCAGACAGCTTTCTGATTTGTTTTGATACATGGCTTAGATTACAACAGCATATTCAGACAGCTTTCTGATTTGTTTTGATACATGGCTTAGATTACAACAGCATATGCAGACAGCTTTCTGATTTGTTTTGATACATGGCTTAGATTACAACAGCATATGCAGACAGCTTTCTGATTTGTTTTGATACATGGCTTAGATTACAACAGCATATGCAGACAGCTTTCTGATTTGTTTTGATACATGGCTTAGATTACAACAGCATATGCAGACAGCTTTCTGATTTGTTTTGATACATGGCTTAGATTACAACAGCATATTCAGACAGCTTTCTGATTTGTTTTGATACATGGCTTAGATTACAACAGCATATTCAGACAGCTTTCTGATTTGTTTTGATACATGGCTTAGATTACAACAGCATATTCAGACAGCTTTCTGATTTGTTTTGATACATGGCTTAGATTACAACAGCATATGCAGACAGCTTTCTGATTTGTTTTGATACATGGCCCAGATTACAACAGCATATTCAGACAGCTTTCTGATTTGTTTTGATACATGGCCCAGATTACAACAGCATATTCAGACAGCTTTCTGATTTGTTTTGATACATGGCTTAGATTACAACAGCATATGCAGACAGCTTTCTGATTTGTTTTGGTACATGGCCCAGATTACAACAGCATATTCAGACAGCTTTCTCACTTGTTTTGGTACATGGCCCAGATTACAACAGCATATTCAGACAGCTTTCTGATTTGTTTTGGTACATGGCCCAGATTACAACAGCATATTCAGACAGCTTTCTCACTTGTTTTGGTACATGGCCCAGATTACAACAGCATATTCAGACAGCTTTCTGATTTGTTTTGGTACATGGCCCAGATTACAACAGCATATTCAGACAGCTTTCTGATTTGTTTTGGTACATGGCCCAGATTACAACAGCATATTCAGACAGCTTTCTGATTTGTTTTGGTACATGGCCCAGATTACAACAGCATATTCAGACACCTTTCTGATTTGTTTTGGTACATGGCTCAGTTCATAACACATCTCGACTTCCTAAAATCTTTAGATAAGCTTCAATACAAAAGTGCATCTAAAACTTTTATTGTAATACGTCATAAAATTGTTTTGAGGAAGAAACTAGAATTAAATGAACTGTAATTATTTAAGATCAGAAGAATGTTACTAATGTGGTTTCTCAAAGGTCTGGTTTATTTCATTAACGCTTTGGTAGTAAGTTATGCAAACTGAATCAAATCAGTAATGCTAGCACTAAATGTTTCAATGATAAAGACTGGGGCAGTTTTTTAGATGAGTAATAATTTTTAAAACTTGTTTTAAAATCATAGTGTTTTGTTTTAAAAAAAACAAAAATTCAGGAATAACTCTTTTTCAAGTGACAAAAGATGTGTTGCAAATTAGTTTGTTTTTTTTTTCACTAAAATGATAAAGTTTTTAGTTGTTACTGTAGCTTTCAGTTTAATGATAATGATGTTGAATAATCTTGGAAGCTGGTCAGTTTCTTTAGAATACAGAACCTAACAGTAATATCTTAAAATCTTGAAGTAGTTTAATAGTATGATGCAGATACTTGGGGCCTTACGTGTTTTATACACAAGTTTGTTGATATTAGAGAAATTACTAAATGGAAAATTGCTGATCTGATTCCTATTTCTATAAGGATAAAGTATGAGAGGATCTGAGAAACAAGGATAAGCCTATTTGGTAGCAAGGATTTATCAGCTTCTGTCAAAAGTACTTTAGAAAATTAGCATTTAGTGAACAATTTTTAGCATGGTTTTATAGAAGAGCTTTTTTAATTCACCAATGTGTTAGTTTTTTAATACATTTTTATCCTTTAATTTTGAAAAAGATATCTTAATTTATGATATTTGCTTTGACTTTCAGGTCAAGGTACATCATGAGAAATTCTTCAGTAAGTTGGATACCTCTGGAATTGGTTGAAAAGTTAAATGGATTTGGGAACTATGTTTAAGTGTATAATGCATGGGGTCTCATCCAATAGACTGACCCTGCATTAGAAAAGTAATGTTGACCATGTACAGTGTTGCAATTTTTAGTCAAAAGTACAAGACCATTGTGCTGAGAAAAACAGAAATGTTATTAAAGTTTTGACATTCATGATATATTTATAAAATGACAAAGTCAGTCTGATTCAGGCTCTTGATATGTCAAAGTGAAGGATGATGTTTATGTAAAGAATAAAAATACTTCTGTTAATTATACAGTTTTCAAATTGTTTTTGCATAACCTCTACAGTCACCTTGGAACATATTTAAAGTTTTTTAGCATCCATACGTACTGAATCTGGCATTTTCTCTACACCAGAGTGACCTGCTGCAAGATAGAATTGTAGGAAAACTTTTGATAACAAATACTAAATGCATAACAATGTATTAAATGGCACTCTATGTTGTCAGGTCCTGCACACTTTGACTCAAACCAATATACCTCTGGTTAAAATAAATCAAAATGTGATAATAAAAAGGTATTTTTCACACTGAGGTAATGACACTTATGTGGTTCATCATAGAATTGTTACTAAACCTGTTATTCATTATTCATGTTAATTACTTGGAATAAATTTTCAGTAGTAGTAGTAACTTCAAGTTTGCTAACAACAATACTAATCTGGAAAAAGCCAACTATATAGAAAATATTTCTCTTATGCAAAAGGACCTAAATAATCATAATGAATAGTCTGTTTTGAGTATGTTTTGAAAATATTTAAGGGCAATAAGGGACCTACTGGTTAATCTAGGCTGTTCTATCCATAAAGCAAAACCATTAACAAATACAACAATCTCAGAGCCAGCTATCATTCAAATATTTATAAACCTTGGACTTGCAACATTCATCATGTTCCATAGGTTATGATGTGAGATATGTAATCTAAAAATTTAGTGTTTCTTGTGTAAAAAAAGCAAAACAATAGTATTATGTTAAAATCTAAGGAGGATTTAGAAATTTTGATGATAAAAACCTAATGCATTTTGGTGAGTACTTAGCTGTATTTAAAAAAAACAAATACAACTATTGATCTTAATTTTATACATTTTGAAAGGAAACTTTTTTCTAACATTGTACAAAATTCTGGTAGGACTATACTGAAGTGATGGGAAGTATTTGTCCTCTAAATGCAGTATAGTAAGGATATAAAACGTACATAGAATTGGTTTCACTTATTTGTTCACACACTACCTAAACCTTTTTTCAGCAGACCACAAAGGGATCTATGAAGTTATAAGCTGCTTCATTTCTCTAACCATATATACATTCACACACAGATCACTTGATAGGAGTCCATGAACAGAAACTGAAAACCATTGGTAAAGAGTGATTCCTGGTATATATCATTTTTAGATTGGATTTATTATGGAATGCTTTAATTGAAGCATTAAAAACTACTGAGTAGGATAGTTTATATACAGGGTCAGTGGTAAAAACATTGGAAATACAAATTTAAATATTTGAAGTTTGGAAATCGATATGCAGACTTATTCCTAACATTTTCATTTAGTTTTTAAACTTATGGAATAGCTTACTATATGATTTTCCCTGTACAATTAGTTTGATTTTTTTAAAATTCTGTTAAACAGATACAAGGTTTTGATGGACTATTTTTAAGATTGTTTACAAATTTAAAATGCACTAGAAACTTTTTAATAAACTTTTATTATTAATTTTTTGAATAAGGACTGATCTCAATAAGCTGAAAGATCCTCTTTACCTTTTCTGTGATATGACAGGGTAGATTCAGTTTTAGTTGGGAAAATGAGTGGTCACTTTCAGAATGAATATTCTTGATGTATTAAATGACCTTCTCTCACCTTGTTTTATCTCAACATGTTTTCTTATCCTTATGACACAATGAAATGCACAGGTCAACTGTGTTTGTGTATATATATTTTGAATCTATTTTAGACTTGATATACAGCCAAATATCTTTTCAAAGAATTGTTTCTTTCAGAAACCTAAATAAGTCATCAAGTTTATTGTATATTACAAAAATTGTTGTTGTAAGTTACAAATTACTTATTTACATTTTAATACTTTATCATTGCACTCAAAATTTCACATCAGATTTTGTATCACATATATCAGATTTTATTACAGAGTTTTGCAAATTTTTTATCCTTGCATTTTCTCAGAATAGACAATATTAATTGTTTTCATATCTGGTGCCAAAATGAAAAAGTTGTTGCTATCACCAACCCTGAAGTAAACAACATATAGTTGGCACTGAGAAAATCAGCAGACTTGCACGTTGAGACCAACAACCTTAGTAGAACACTAATTACAACTATAAATGTAATTACCTTTCGTGTATATACGATTCCAGATTTCTCAGAGCCCTTTTGTATAAGCTACAAACCTTTACAGTATGACTTACAAGTCTTGTTTCGAGGTACGACATCTTAGACCAATTTTAACTTCTCAAATTTTATCCTGAGCTCACCTTCAACATTTATAAGCCTAATAGATAGCGCTAATGTCGAATGGAAACAATAATATTACCCTAATAACAAGTATATTAATTTTTCAAATTACGACATTGATTACAAATGACAGAATATTAAAAAAATATTGAGTTCTTAAATATTAGTTGATATTCTTTAGCATAAAATTTATATAATATTATATTTTTCAAAAATACTATTACATTATCGTGTTTGAAAAACGAAATATATAATTTTAGACTCGCCATTGTAACAACGTGAAGGTCAGGTAGTTAAGGCACTCGACTCCGTCATCCAAGGGCCATGGGTTCGAATACCTGCAGCACCAAACCAAACATGCACGCTTTTTCAGCCGTGGGTGCGTTATAAGTGACAATCAATCCCACTATTTGTGGTAAAAGAGTAGCCTAAGAATTGGCGGAGGGTGGTAATGATTAGGTGCCTTTCCTATAGTCTTATACTGCTAAATTAAGGACGGCTAGAGGATATAGCCCTCGTGTAGCTTAGCGTGAAATTCAAAACTAATCAAATAAACTGAGTTGCAGTAGAACCTATTCAAACATCGGAAACAGACACAGGACCGCTATAATATTTATACATTTAAATATATTTTAAATAAACTTCGTAACTTCAGAATAAACCTGTGCTGATATTAATTTTCAGTCCTTGTCCCATCCCCAGTGGCACAACAGTGGCGAGCACAGAGAGCAAATTGTGTAGCTTTGTGTTTGATTACAAAAGAAAAAAAGTTTTAAAAATAGAATGTTGACTGTTTTGGCGTATTTGTAGTTTTCGAATAACGAATTAGGGCATGCAACTCGCAATCTGTCAGTCATGGGCTCAAATCCCTATCATACGAAATGCGTTCGTACTTTCAACCGTAAGGGCGTTATAATGGTTAGAAAAATCGACTATTCATTGGTAGAAAAGTAGCTAAAGAGTGGATGGTTGATGAATAGTTACCTTCTCTCCAGTCTTTCACTGCTAAGTTTGGAGCAGCTAGTGCAAGTGAACACAATGGAAACTTTAGTTTGAGAATCACTTCATTCTTGCCCCCATCTTATAAATATGACTGAAACTGAGGATGATTTTGACAGAAACAAAATTAGTAAAAACTATTACGATTCATGCATACATATTCATTTATTTTAAGAATTAATAGCACCCTATGGCTCAGTGATAAGTCGGAGGGTTTATTACACTAAAAAATTGTTTAATGACTTCTACCGTAGGTTTAGCTTAAAGCTAAATACGAAAAAAAACAATAACTAATTTGGAGTATATAATTAGCATTAATAGATTGAAACTCGAATATTTATTGTTTCTCTTAATTTCTTATTCCTTAAACTGGAAACGTAATGTGTGACATGCAGTAACGATCTAGGTGAATTGCCTAAATTCTAAATAATACGTACTACTTGCGACATCTATAGAGTTAAAATAAAGGTATAATCTGTTTGTTTGTTTGTTTTAGAAATTAAGCGCACGGCTACACGACGGCTATCTGTGTTTTGCCCATATCTAAACCCAGTTTCTAGTGATGTGAATCGATAAACATACCGTTGTACCAATGTGGGCAGGTATATTCTGAAACAACAAAGTGTAAAGAAAAGTCTCAGAAGTAATTTGTGTAGGCTAAATACATTTTATGAGAATGACTTGCCTATGTTAATAAAGCGACTTGTCGCTGCAAAGGTAAGCCAAAGCACCATGGGTTGCGTGTTTAGCACCTTTGTTTTTGGTTGAAGACGAATTTTCTAACATTTGACAATACAATGATACTAGGAAAAAATATGGATGCAGAAATATATTATAGTTATTTACGAGGAAGGCTATTCCTATTATATATAGCAGTATTTGTTAATGATTTAGAACCAAGATCGCAATTTTTGAAAACGATGTCTTCGAGTAAGTCGCACAAAATTTAAGACAACAACAGGCTCCGAAACGCACCTAACCATTGTTTGCGTAAGTTTGTTTCAATATACATTGTTATTTTATTGATTGTGTGCTATCATGCCCGTCAGAAAAAGCACGAAAAACAAACAGAGAAGAACCATACAATTCTAGGATATTTACTGCTCAAAAATAATATATATGAGAGAAACTGTTTCGACAACAAAAACAGATCAAATTGAAGTAGTTGCTAAATATAAAATTACGTTAAAGAAAGTCATAAAAATCTAAGAAATACGCAGTAACATGCTTTAAATAGTACAAGTCTCAACTTTTTGAGATACAGATTGAACAAGTTAAAATAACACAAACATCTGTAATGCAATTATTCGACTATGCAAATAATTCTGACTTTAATATTACATGCATATTTGAATTTAGATTAATCACAAAAAAACGATTTTATCCTAAAGGTTTTACCATATAACAGAGACGTTAAAAATATAAATTACTTGTTGCGTCTTACAAGGCACATAAAGAGAATGCTTTTGAATTCGGAAGGTTTGTTTGTTTGTTTGTTTTGGAATTTCGCACAAAGCTACTCGAGGGCTATCTGTGCTAGCCGTCCCTAATTTAGCAGTGTAAGACTAGAGGGAAGGCAGCTAGTCATCACCACCCACCGCCAACTCTTGGGCTACTCTTTTACCAACGAATAGTGGGGTTGACCGTCACATAATACACCCCCACGGCTGGGAGGGCGAGTATGTTTAGCGCGACGCGGGCGCGAACCCGCGACCCTCGGATTACGAGTCGCACGCCTTACGCGCTCGGCCATGCCGGGCCGAGAATTCGGAAGGAGATCGTAGGATCTCCAGCTAACAACTTAGTAAATTTAAACTAGTAAGTTAAGAGTCTTGTTCAAGTTCGCAACAACACGAAGCATACCAACCCTCGAACTCGCAACTGTATGACTACGTTTAAAGAGGAAAAGGTTTAATATATTACTGATCTTTCCAGGTTCTGTATTCGATGTAAAACCAGATTCAGAGGAGATAATTCAAAGAGCAAAACTACTGAGCTACATTGCCTTTATTGTACCACCCTCATAGAAGATCCAAATAAAGATAATATAACTCTAATAACATTTATCATAGATAATTTAAATTTCACTCATTTTTAAAATTGAGCCTGATACCAATGAAATAATTGCTAACATATATAATTTTATATTATATATTATCCAAAACTTCTGCAACTTACCATACATTTAACTAATTAATCATACAAGCATAACTGAATAACAAAAGAACTAAATAACAAATATTTGGTCTGCGCATGGTGATAATTTTTAATATTTTGAATAATTACAATGTAATAAAAATACATATTAATGATAGAACTGGTGAGAATGATATTTTGGATTTAATTTTACAACAAACGTTAATGTTTTTAATGTACATCATCTTCCCATTATAGTTCCTGTTAATAGACCAAATAAAGGAAATATAAATTTGAATATCATGTTTTAAATAAGATTGTTTGTTTGAAATTAAGTCCAAAGGTACACAATGGGCTATGTATGCTCAGCCCACTATAGGTATCGAAACAAAATTTCTAGCGTTGTAAGTTCGCAGACATTTCGTTGCGCCACTGGAGTACATTATAAGCTCCTCTAAGATACAGAGGGGTGTGTAGTCAGTAAATAACAAAAACTTAAAATATTATTAATGAACAACAGTAAAAAGAATAAAGATTTTGTAAGAATTTAGATCAGGAACAAGAATCATTCAGAATTTGAAGAAAGAAAAAGAAAATAAGAAGTAATGCCACCTGACTGTTAACAGGCACAGTCAGATATTTATTCGTTACTTGTTTTCCCTCAGAAACAAGACCCATTATGAAGGGATTTATCTTCTAGCGACAGTGATTCCAAGCATGCAAGAAATGCAACAAAACGACAACCAGAGATTCTGTCTGAATCATTTAAAGTAATGCAGGACATTTGGAACTTTATTTCGTAGTATAATAGTAGAATAAAAATTAGGTGAAATACTCTGTATTGCAGAACTTGTTCGCTTTTCTTTTACATGTTGTTTGTGACAATGTATTATTATACTTATAATAAATTAACCATTTAGTTGTAATTACACATTGTTTCTCACATCTCTACACGTTCTGTGTGTTTGCTTGTTTTGAATTCTGCGCAAAGCTACACGAGAGCTATCTGTGCTAACCCTACCTAATTTTGTAGTGTAAGACTAGAGGGAAGACAGCTAGTCATCACCACCCACCGCTAACTCTTGGGCTACTCTTTTACAATGAATAATGGAAATGACCTATACATTATAACGCCTCCACGGCCGAAAGGGCGAGCATGTTTGGTATGACGGGAATTCAAAGCACCTGACCATGCAGGGCTCTTTACAAGTATGACCTGTTTCCTGCTATCATGAACTATGATAGTGTTACATAACAGGATTTGCCCAGGAATTTAACAAAAGTTGTAATAGAACATATGGGCAAAAATATATTAAAAACAAACTTGTTATTGATAAAACACCAAAAAAAACCTTCTTCCTCAATGGCTATGGCTGCTAAAATATTGATAATAGCAGAAGCAGTAATTTTTCTGATTGTTTAACAAAATTCAAAATTCACTATTTGTTATTCATAGTATTCTTGTTTTATAGAAAAAAACAAAACTGTTGAAAAATTTTATTCAAATTTGGGCAAACCTAATAAAACTTCTTTGCAGGTCATACGAATATTTTATGTTCATTCTTGAAAGGGAGGGAGAAACTTTATCAGTGTTTCATTGTTATTGGCCAAGTTTCTCTTTAAAATTATCAAAATCTCGAAGCTTACATCAAAATCGGCTGCGTATAATGCGCCAATATCTGTGCACAACTATTAAACAAACACACGCAAAAGCTGTAGAACGGATTATTTTAAAGTTGATTCTCAATAGTCGAGATTTCCCATTCTAATAATTACTAAGATCTTCTTTGCTACCATGTGCCCTGAAAAGCCATTCAATTACCATAGAAATGTAGATGGCATTTTAGTACCATTATACTAATTGTAAATGCTTTGTTTTATTAGATAAAAAAATCGTTTATTTATATCTGTGTTTCCAGCCTTTTTTGTTATCGATTAAAACCCGGCATAGCAAGATGGTTAGGGCGCTAACTCGTGGTCTGAGGGTCGCAGGTTCGAAGCCCTTCCAACCAAAACATGCTTGCGGCCCTTTCACCCATGTTGGCGTTACAATATTATAGACATTCTCACTATTCGTTAGTGAAAGCGTAGCTCAAGAGTTGGCAATTGGTGGTGAATACTAGGTGTTTTTCCTCTAGTCTTACATTGCTAGATAAGAGACGGTTAGCGCAGGTAGCTTTTGTGTAGCTTTCGCGGAATTCAAACCAAACCAAACTGTTACTGATAAGAGTTTTGCAAACCACTACAGAAACAAAAAAAGACTACGTGTATTTTACTTAATTCTGGACAATAGTAATGAATGTAGTATTCATTATGTCAGAAGGTAGTTTTAAAGTTAATTAAAGTATCTTCGTTTTTCGTCCCAAAGAATTTCTTTAAGTTTTTCACTTTCTGCCATTGAAAAAAAAATCTAGTGTTTTATTGGAAAATAACTTGTGCAAATTATAGCGCTTTAATTGGAAACTGCCTTGTTGAGGATTCATCATTTTCTCGAGTTCACCATTGTACTTTATTGGTTTTCTACGACTATTCGGAGAGTTTCCTAACAGTAGACGACTACCACAGTGGAATACTCTGCTCTTGTGAGTGATGATTTATTCTATTGATTTTCGTACTTCGCTTGTTAAATGCGTGTTTACACGAGTCTTCGGGCACAAGACCTCTTGGCTCAGTAAATAATGGATGGGTGGAAAATAAGACAGTGTAGCAGTAAATTGTTGTAAAATATGTAATACTGAAGAGAATGAATAGAAAACCTATGTAGCTCAAAATGTATTGCCCATAATTAACATAAAAACTTGAGAAATAATATAATTAAAAACTGTTCATTTAAAAAAGGAAATAGAGATTGTCATGTAAGTACAGGAACGTTTTAAATCAAAATGGAAATTATATTTTCAACCCTACAACTGGGGACTCTAAAAAAAGTTAACAAACCAGGCTGGAAATATACCACATCATTTTGTCAAAATACAACTACCTAATTTTGTCTGCAAGTCCACAGTAATTATCAGTTAAACTATAATAAACTATAAAAAAAGTTAACAAACCAGGCTGGAAATATACCATATCATTTTGTCAAAATACAAATACCTAATTTTGTCTGCAAGTCCACAGTAATTATCAGTTTTAGTGGAATCAAACAGGGATTCGTAATTTTGGAAAATAATGTAGACACTATCTCTTGCCTTGTTTGTTTACTTTTTTCAGAGATCTTAGTTGTAAGCTTGAAAATATATTCTTTGCATTTTGACTCAACTTGTTTCTGTACATTTTTGACGCTATTCGTCTTTTTAAATTAATAATTTTTAATGATTTGGTAATTATTTCCAATCGTCTATTTAAAGCTTAATTACATGTGTAAATAACTTCATTTTTAATCTTAGCTTAGTATTTATTAAAATTACATTGTGAATTTCAATCATCACGTTTCAAAAAGCAGAATATATCTCTCTGTTTATTCTTCCTAAGAGCAAATCTACGTTAGGCTAACTGTAGGAATCGACCCTTTTTTATTTAACATTGCATTGCCGTAGACTTAGTGCTCTCCTAGCGGGAACGATGGTCTCAGCCTTTTAATGTTCAAGATTTCCATATAGTGGTTTTATTCATTGTCCAATAAGTTGCTCAAATATAACAGGACATTTACCAATTCAAAATTCTTTAAGAAATCAAAATGTTTACCTATCTTTGTGACATTTGTAATTACGTTGCATTTATGGAGGACTCAGGAGGTTTACAATTGGTCCAGCTAAACCTAATTTATCATCTTTTACAGGAAAAGATACAAATCTAGAAAGCTTCGTCTGAAATAAACACAGACAATTTTCAAATTTGCAATGAGATCTTTTAAACTATGAACTTTACTAAATATTTTTATACTAAAAATGAAAACATGTTAAATCAGAATGGGTTTTAAAACGTTATGCCAAGGTTAACATATTTCGTAATAATGTTTATCCATAAAATTGCAATAACAAAATTGTCTTAAAAGTGACGTGGTTTACATATACTCTATTATTTAATATAAGTGTAAGTCTCTCGTTCATTATCTCCAAATATAGCCCATATCCTCCTCTCCTTACATTAAAACACTGTACTCGGATGAACTTGAATTTCTTTAATTTTCCTCTCTTATAATATGCCACCCAGTGGCTCAGCGGTATGTCTGCGGACTAACAACGCTAAAACCCGGGTTTCGAAATCCGTGGTGGGCAGAGCATAGATAGCCCATTATGTAACTTTGTGCTTAATTTAAAAACAACAACAACTGTTACAATATTTCACAAATATTGTTTCTGAACAACACACACAAAAAAGATAGCTCCTTTTACCAAAAAATGATGAAAAACCGAAACCTAACAGAATAAGTACATTTAATTATCTTTTTGAATTACATATAGTGTTGAGAATTTCATAATTTCAAATTATAATTGTTTAAGGGCTAAAACCTTATTCTTATATCTTCAGACTTATAGCATTAAAAACCGGGTTTTGATACCTGTGGTGACAAAGTACAAATGGTTCATTGTGTAACACTATGCTTAATTTCAAACAAACAAAATTATTTTTGTAATTTTATCACTATATTTTATTTTTATTGATTGATTCAGTTTATTTTCAATTAAATTCGTGTTATTGTTTTTAAAATTTAGGCTTGATGTGTTTCAACTTATATACCATTTCTTAAAAATATTTCAAATTTTGCTTATTCGTTTTGATATCTGTCAGTTAAAGATAACTTGTACAAATCATGCAAAGTATCAAACTATTGCATATGAAATGTCGGATTTGTAAAGTAAAATGTGAAATAAATACTTCTTTGTATTGTTTAATTTATTTAATCTAAATAAGCCCCTTTAGACTCAATACGCTTATTCCAACGAGTTATAAGTTTATAAATGTCATATTTAAGGAATTGGACTTTCTTTGATGCAAAGAAGTATTCAAATACACTTTCTATTAACCTTTGGTTTGCAGTCGTTTTATTCTTTAAAAACTGTTCCAATGTTTATAAAAATGATAATCTGTAGGGGAATGATCTGGTGAATATGGTGGATGAAGTAAGGTTTTATACTGAAGTTCGTTTAGTTTTTGTGCAGTAACGCGTGAGACATGAGGACAGTCATTGACGTCTTCCACTGTGATTGACTACTACTGGAAGTATGGGTCCATTGTGATTGACTACTGCTGGAAGTATGGGTCCATTGTGATTTACTGCTGTTGGAAGTATGGGTCTACTGTGATTTACTACTGCTGGAAGTATGGGTCTACTGTGATTGACTACTACTGGAAGTATGGGTCCACTGTGATTGACTACTGCTGGAAGTATGGGTCCACTGTAATTGACTACTGGATGTTTTAATGACAACATTCGATGCATAATTTCACGTTCATTACAACATTTCTCTGCTGTGGTTGTTTCTCCTGGGATTAAAAATGAATCATGGATCACACCTGCTGACGACCACCAAACACTGACCATGAGGGTGAAGAGCTAGTTTTGCTTCTTCATAGTCAAGTCATTGTTCAGATCGTCGTAAAAATTCATTTTTCATCACAGGTAACAATTCTCTTGTATTTGTTGCGAATAAGAAGTAAGGAACAAATTTCAGTCAATTCGTAAGGTGCCCATTTATCGAGCCTTTTCTTTACCTTACTAATTGCTTCAAGATGTAGAAAAACTGTTGAATAATGAACATTAAGTTTGTTCTCAAGTTCTCTCAAGTTTGACAAGTATATAATTCAACCAGGGCCTTCAAGTCTTCCTCGTTAATGGCTGTCTGAGAGTGGCTCTGAGGCTTACTTTTAAGGCTTGTGACACCACAGGGAGATCTCTTAAGCCGACGCTGTGCTGTACGATCATTAGCTGTACAACCATCAAATGTATGATTGATATTATGAGTTACTGTCACTTTACTAAGACCAAGCTTGAACTCATACCAGAAAATTACACGAATATGAATTTTATCCACAGTGACAAAAATCGATATAAGTATGATTTAGTTTCTGAAATGAACCAGACAGTATACTATATTATTCTGACAAATTTACAATTATGCTTCTTCTTCAGCCTCTAAAAATTAAGTTTCATATTTCCACATGAAAAGATCCGACATTTCACAAGGAACAACCTTGCAATATTGTAGTATTTAGATGGTAGTAGTACGTGGAACAGGAATTCACCTGCTGTGTTTCTGTTATTTTCGTTATTTAACTGCTTCGTACATAATTGTCCATGTCACTGGATAGATGGCTAATTTAATTTGGCAAATCAATGTTTATTTTTCTTGTGTCAGAAAGTTTATAGAACTGAGGCAGACAGACTGTAGGATTGTGTGGACAGCGACAGGTTTAAGTTTGACCACCTGCGACATTAACTTTCCTATAATTTCATTTCATGTGTAAAGGGATGTCAAGTAAATGATCAGTTATCAACTGTATATTAATAACTGTGTACCTGCTTCTAGACCACTCTGTATAATTTTAAACTGATAAACTAGAGAGAAGGAAACTAGTCAACAGCACCCACCACCAACAGCTGGACTACTCTTCCCTAATCAATCAATGGTATTTGACCGTCATCATTATAGTGCATCCAAAGCCCCAAAGTGCGGAGCATGATATTATGGCAAAGGGACGCGACAAGAATCACAGGATTCACAATTCCAACACGCAAACCATTTTTCCAGAGAAACAAAAAATATTTTAGCGATTGATAAAATTTTCAAATTAGTTTTAACGCTAGGACTTATGGATAGTGTAAGAATGATTTCATGTTTTTGACCACTCCAATCAAAAACTCAAGGTTCTTTCTCGGTTTAAAGAGTTCAAGTATATAAATCTCGTGCATATATTATTTAAATATAACAGATGAGTTTATAATGATAAAACAAACGTGTTCCTGAGCAAAGGGCCTGGCATGGCCTAGCGCGTTAAGGCGTGCGCTTCGTAATCTGATGGTCGCGGGTTCGCGCCCGAGTCGCGCCAAACATGCTCGCCCTACCAGCCGTGGAGGCGTTATAATGTCACGATCAATCCCACTATTCGTTGGTAAAAGAGTAGCCCAAGAGTTGGCGGTGAGTGGTGATGACTAGCTGCCTTCCCTCTGCTAAATTAGGGACGGCTAGCACAGATAGCCCTCGAGTAGCTTTGTGCGAAATTCCAAAACAAACAAACAATCACATGAGACTAAAATATAAGTTTATCCTATGAGTTTATTCCACGAAAAAAGATCAGTTACGAATGTTTCATTCTATAAATGTTCACACGATTTACTGTAAAATATTAGCGTCTTAAAATTCAATCAGTTTATACAAAATTATGTAATATTTTTGTCTTTAATTTGAAGATTCCGAAAGGCCTGAACCACTCGTGGCTTAGTTGCTAGCTTATTGGTGTGTGGATCTAAAAATTAATGGTTCCTGTCTATTTGTCGAAGGAAAACAATCGTGTTTCTCTCATCTTGAAATGTGGGTACCTCATAAGAACTACAATCAAATTCCACTGTTCAATTAAGGTTTCAAAAGACTCAACAGCGAGTATTATTGAGTAGTTTGCCTTCCGTCCAGTCTACAGCGCTGGGTACATTACTTTGTGATAAGACCATTTCGAATACGTATATCAGGAAGTTACGTCGTGGCAAACACAACTGATATAAAGTCAAACTTTAACGTGATAAATCAGAACTGCATTTTTGCATTGGTGACATTACGTAGGTAATGTAATGCCACAATAAACTGATCAGAGATTTATGTTTTTCCAAGATAGAGATACCTTCTGGAGATAATAGCATTGGAAAACAAGGGAGTACGAATCAATTCATGGCACCAGTACCACCCAAAAGGAAACCTGCAATAATTGTACGGCCGCCATAGTAACCAGTGGGAATTTACGAACACATAGGTTAGTGAAAAAAAAAAAACGTCCACATGTCTTTTACAATAGGACCTCCATGTGAAAACGAGACCAAAAGGGTAGAGCTTCCAAACTGTGCCTCCCTTTCACTCGTTGCATATTTTAAGCAGCTGGAGAATGAAACGAGTATTCGTGGTATTTCTTAGTAGACATACCAGTCAAATCACCAGAAGCAAAACCTGTGGATTTATATTCGATTGAACTATTGCAACTGTTAAAATTGTTGCACTTGCATAATATATTGACAATGACAAGCCTGCAGAGATGAATGATAAGCTATGGACGTGACATCCTTAAGACTGCTGTATGACTATTGTCAAGATACTCGGTCATCAGACAGAGCATAGCTGGATATGGTAACATGGACCGTAAAGTTTATTCTGGGAATAATTCGAAACGCTTTAATATAATGTACCCGTGGCAGTAGCTAGCTGAGGTTATCAAGGTCCAGACCTTACTTAAAATGAAATGTAACGAAACATTGAATTTTACACCCTTATGGAAAATGTAAACAAAATGCAAGGTTAATCCTATCAATGTTTACACCTCAGGTAGATTCTTACTGTAGTTACAGCCATGGATGTACCTAATTCTTCCTAAAAACAAAAATAATGATGGATATACAAACAGTCCTTTACGCGAATACTCGAAAGAAACCAATTGATGTGTTTGATTAAATACGTTTACAACTGTTGCTGTATGTTCGTTTTTAATTAATATCCGCTTTCCACCTGTTTAATCTATTGCTGTATTGTAAGTTCAGAACTTATGTTTTTATTGAAGTGAAGTAACATACAATATAAAGTGTTGTAAACACTAAAAAGTAAAAGCCATTTCTTAGTATATTTTGGAATACGTGAGTACATGTTTTACATTTTATCGTTTTGATATATCTCGCTTTTCTAGTTTCTTTAACGTCTTAGGAAAAAATTAATAATCACTTTTGTTCATTTAACAATAGATCTTCTAATTTTAAAATAACAAAAGTAAAAACAATATATCTATACAGTAGTTTTGAAGTTTTAACAATTTACCAAACCAGTCTTTCTTAGTACCCACTAATTAACGAAAAATATGAAGATTTAAAACGGCTGTTTTCTGGGACAATACTTATTTCTGTTTAACGTTTCGTCTCCACCAGAGAGATATGATCATGTGCAACATTTAAACATTATTCTTATGGTTTGAAAGTGTATTTCCAGCTTTCTTAAACATAAAGAATATAAATATTTAAAGTAAAAAGAAATTTTTTCTTCGCAATATGGAAAAATCTTTTCTTCTCCCAACTGAGCTTACCAAAACATTTTAAACAATGTTTTTGAGTTCCCAAATAAAGGTTTTGTCTGTACAAAATAGTAATAAATGCACACTTCAGACTCATTTCTTTACTTTGTATGTTTTAACAGATTTCTTGATCTCATTATTTCCTTTGCTAAATGGTGTTTAAAGGGTAATTTTAAAATGTTTTTGTGAATTAACTGTAGTTGTCCCTTTATCAAATCTAAATGCTGATCTACATAGATTTGTTGAAGGCACTAAATTATTTCAGTTTTTTGCTATAATAATGTTGAAGGTGTCCAATATCAATGACTTAGTGACATTACAGTATCTAAGGTACTTCACTACATTTTCATAAAAAGTTTAAATCACCATCAATAAATCTTGCTTTGTCTTATTTATTAAAGAATTTGTTTTGTATACGAGTTTGACCTTTTCGTAAATATATGATCACCAGTTTTGAGTGTCATTTGACTAGACCATTAACTATATTGGTTATTTTTTAACTCATTTTTAATTTTGAGGAAAGACAGTGATCCGTTATGTAAGTACTTTCTGTATTAACTATTTAATTATGGTCAACGTATTGTATGATTGTTCATATATAGTACACGAAAAACAACGTACCGCACAATCTTCAGAGTTTAATATCTCATACAGGGCAGAAACATAGAATGCATCAACTGATATATGTCAATAGAATTGAAATTCACACAATTTCTTTGATTAAAAGTGTAAGATGATCTTAGACACAGACGGAACGGACATGAGACTAGTATCGTTAGAGATATACTATAATGCCATCTTTAGGTACAAGAAGATATTATAAAAGTTAAATTTCAACACCAGCACTGTTTCAGATATCCAGTGCAACATCACCATTAGGAAGAAGTAATGATCTGACACTAGTGTCATAATAAATACACTAATAGTGCTTCTCGCTCTAAGTACAAGTTGTTGAGATAACTTAATGGTCTTTTTATAGATACATTATTATTATTATTGACTACTATATGATACCCTTATTAGCCATTTTTAATGCTGTGATCATGAAGATAAAGGCATTTATAACTGTTACCATGCTTTAACAGTAGTTTTATTGCAATAAAACCATTTTAACAAGCCACGATATTATTGTCGTTGCTGTAACAGCATTTATTACCATAACCATACTGACACTAGTAGTCTCAATGGCGGTATTTGCTGGTTTGAAGGTATGCTAATGATTCATGTGCTAAATGAAGGCGATGTATCATAAACATGTGTTAATAAAACTGCTTTGTGTCTTTCTCATGTTGGTGCACTCGAGACCTTTTTACCACTCGAAGATTCATTCTTTGAGCTTTTGACTTTAGAAGGATTCCTCGGGTGACGTGAAATATTTCGAAGCCGTTTTCTAGTTATCTCTAGATGGCGCTGAATGTATGCTACTTTCGGGTGTAGATTGATGGCGTTTAGAAAGCATAATTCAGCCTCTCTAAGTTCACCAGCTTGATAATAGATCACGCAGAGGTTATGCAGACCTTGCACGTGCCGAGGGTTGACCCGAAGAATCTTCTTATAACACTAAATCGAAAAATGAAAATATTCATAAAACTAAGAAATACAGGCATAGTGTATTAATTTATTCATTGAAGGAAACACTGAATATTCAGATCCATGTAATGATCTAGGTAATATACGCCTGTAATTCTAAAGCGATAAAGTATAGAGTGATTATAAAGAAAACCTAATGTCTAAAATAATTATAACTGAAAAATATGCTTTGTCCTAGAAGAACTAAATTTAGCTCGAGCCGCAATCAAATAAGTTTTACTTAGAAACGTTTGAGCATGGTACCGTATGCTTGTTAAAACTGTCACTGAAGTTGTTCGATGAACCAGCAATGAACCAAGCAGCTACCAAAATATAATTCAATATCTTTCACCTTGACACGTATTTCATTAATTACTCGTATTGTTGAAACAGGAAAAGAAGTACAAACAACGTTCAACGATGTCAATTACGCAGGGGCTCTGAAGCTCGAGCCCCTTCCTAGAAATGAAAACGGGGCTCGGACTCCTTTGTTTGAAACTTTGGTGGTTGAAGCCAACCCCCATTATATTTTGTGTACTGCTAAAGGTTTTCACTACCAATTTAAGGTTTGGTTTTGAAGTCTATTAGAACAAAGCAACGTAGCTATCTGCGCACCCAATTTAAGGAATTTTATCTGCTTGTCCATTTCAGGTCTATGGCTCACATTTAATTAAATGAATTAATATCGTTGTTATGAAATGAAAGATCCAGTTGAATGAATATTAGCAAAATGTAATCACCGAAGGTCTTGTGTTTATAAATCACTGAATGGTTTATTTGTTTTTGTTGGTTGAACTTTGCGCAAAAATAATCACGTGCTTTCTGCGTTAGCCATTTTAACTTAAGTGAGAAACTGGAGAAAACAGTTAGTGAACACTATCCGCCGCCAATTCTTGGGCAACTCTAATCGAATAGTGAATGGACCGTTACATTTTAGAGCTTTAAAGATTGAGCGTCTTTGCTGATGAGATTTGAGCTCGTGATGCCCGATTGCCAGCTAGTCAATATCACCAGCTGCTAACCCTTGCAATACTATTACCCGATGAAATACTGAGATCAAACTTACCTTTATAACGCACCCAAGGCCTAAAAGTTCAAATAAAGATATTTATTATTATTGGCGGTAATGAAACGCGAATGTTACATCAACAAATGTATAATATTGTACAAAACAATTTGGATCCAGGTTTGTACGTAGTCCTTTCTTAAACATAGAACGTTCGTACACATTAACCAATGGCAATTCCAGAAATTATGATTAGCGAGAGGAATGTCTTTGGCGAAGGGTTCAACGTCCTCTTTCATTCCCAGTGTTTTACAACCATACGCTGTGCGTGTTAGAAGGGGTTCTGGAGAAAAAGTTTGGCATTTTAACATTCTTTGAATTTTTAGTTGAAATGGTGCATCTTGGTACATTTTGAGCATTAAATGATACAAAACACCAGGAAGCCTAATTGATTACTGCTGCATTCGGGCCATGCTATAACCTGCCCTAAGCATCTGCGTGCATGTATATTATAAATAAAATATTAAGTTATTTTCTCTTTAACAGGTTTCCTATTCGTGATTGATACCGAAATGCAAAACATGGATATTACAACTGTACTCTAATCACAACGTAATTTTGTTAAATTTTGTGAGACACGCAGACGTGATTCACACTTGTTTATGAAGACGGAGACTAAAGAGGACTGAGTAGGTTATAGTAAAACGATGTTTAATAAGCAAATCAGTAAAAGATATAAAGTCGTGATAGATCAGAATTACATTATGACATTGTTTGAAGTTTTGTAAGTATTGTGATGTCACCGAAAACTGATATATCAATATATATATATATATATATATATCAATATTTTCTGACATAAAATATTCATACTCTCAGATAATAAATATGCGCACAAATTCGACATTTTGAATATCCAAGTCAATCAATAAATCAATAGCCTCATTTTTCTGCTTATGAAAATATATCAGCCAAGTATGCGTGGAGAGAATGTTGAAACGAGCACTAGAAAACAGTTGGCTTCCTACACTAGATTGCTTGTGAAAAGCAAACAGAAATGACTGTTGTGCTTTAGACATGACAATCCTATTACGACGATTTATAAAATGACTTTAAAAGTGACTAGTGCCGAACTTAAAAAGCTTTACATGAAAATAGTTGTAATATGTTGAGAAATTTTCATAAAGTTTTATGATATCTTGTGTGGGCAACGCTGGATAAAAGTGATCTAAGTATGCAATATACGTGGTTCGGTGGCAAGTTTGAGGATTTATAAAAATAAATCAGAATTTTATCCTCGCGATAGAAATACCATACGCAATTCATTGTGTAGCTTTGCACTTAAAAAAAGATAAGTAAATAAACCACAGTGAAAGTTGGTTTCCAAAAACAAAAAAAGTAGATATTGTGACAATATACTTCCACTACAGAATAATGCTTACATGTTTGTTGTTACCAAGTTTCTATCCTTATACTAATTATACATAAATTATCTATTTCCAAGGTGTGTGGTATGCTTTGATGGTCAGGACGCTCGAAGAGCAATCTGGGGGTAGCGGGTTTCGATCCCATTACCAAACAACTCGTCTTTTCCACTGTTGTGGCATTATAATGTGACAGTCTATCCCAGTATTCGATTAGAGCAGTCCAAAATTTGACGATGGATGATACTGTATGGATGCCTTCTTTCTATTCTGTGAATTTATAAGTAGGGCTGGCTAATGATGATAGCCTTTGAGTAGCTTTGCATTAATATCCAAAACAAACAAGCAATCCTTTCTAAAACTGAAATGTACAAAATACTTACTTGTTTTGCTGCCTTCAAATTTTTAAAGTGATTTACGTAAATGTCCGCTATTAAGATTAATGCATCTATATGATCAGGATGAGACTGTAATCAGACAAAAAAAATTCGTGATGTCAATAGAAATGCTTTTATCTCAATTCGTTTGTATTTTCTAAGCTTCGATTAACAAAATAGTAAATAATATTCTTCTTTACAGTTGCCATGTAGAATATACTCAGCGATACAAATTCTTGATGATGTTTCCCTATTTTCATTCATTATGTGATTTTATGGGAGTATGATTGTTTGACATTACAAAATACCATAAATAGTTTATGGAAATTATTGGTTAAAAAGAATCAGTAATAAAATTATAGATTGAATCAATATTATTATAAAGTAGTTAGACAAAATACAGCTACAAATATACTAACCTCTAGAAGTTTTCTTAAATACAGAAGTGCTTCTTGGGGTCGCTGTTGTTCAGTCATAAGTAAGGCCAAATTAAAAAGGGCGCTTTTGAGGTGAGGTCGCACCTAAATGAATCGGTGTAAAGCGAGAAAATATAAATTTTTCTCTTTCTTAGAAAAAAAAAAAACAAAAAACAAACAAACATAATGAAAATGTTGTGGATTCTTGGTTATTTTGACTATCAGCAATGCAAAACACGTTAAATATTTAGATAACTCATGAAAAGCAATTAGTGTCAGAGGTTGAGATACAAATAACTTGGAAATATTTTACGAAACATTTAACCCTTAATAACTAAGTTATAAATATTTTATAAAATTAAAATTATTATGATTATTAAATTATAGTACGTAAATTATAATATGATGAATTTCACATAACATTTATTAACATTAAAGTCAAACTATAAAACAGCACTACTTGCTAAATTCATTTTAATTACGTTTTTTCAATATTTTCTTTTTCTGAATTGGTTCTTTTAAATTGTTTGGTGGCAGAAGGCACGAAGAAATAATAAATTAGCTTATTTCTTTTTCAACCTACAGGCTGCTGTAATTATCATGCTGTTGTGCTTGTTCGTTCGATTCGTAATACGAGGGTCGCGGGTTCGAATCCCGGTCACGCCAAACATGTTCACCCTTTCAGCCGTGGGGGCATTATAATGTGACGGTCAATCCCACTATTCGTTGGTAAAAGAGTAGCTCAAGAGTTAATGGTGGGTGGTGATGACTAGCTGCCTTCCCTTTAGTCTTACACTGCTAAATTAGGGACGGCTAGCGCAGATAGCCCTCGTGTACCTTTGCGCGAAATTCAAAAGAAGCAAACAAAACAAACTTATAGATTTGAGTTAATAAAAAACGTTTTCACTTTTGAGAAATTTACCTACTAATGGTATTACATCTAACATAGCATTATAAGCTACATTTTTCAGCTTTGTAATTTTTTAGAGGATGGTGAGAGTCGTAATGATGAATAAGAACAGACCTAAAACATTTTGAAAGTTTTGACGTGAAGTTTTCTGGTAAATTCTAGGGCACATTATGAATTCAAGATAATTGCGAAGCTTAAAAATCATTTCAAGGTGCTAGAGTCGTTTCTAGTTGGCAGAGTGAATTATTCGTGTTTTATTTTTGTGTGTACGAATTTAAGCCATGAAGTGGTACAAGTAAGTATGTTTTTTAGACATTATGCTCTACATTCGTTACTAAAGGACTTTTCTGTACTGCTTCAGGCTACCAAATTCTGTCCCAGAACTCAGCTGGCCAGTTTCATACCGGCCAATAGAATAACTAATGAACTATTATGTGAAGGTACCACGGGAGTTATGCCAGACTCAGCTTGAAACCACATCCAGGATAAATGATTAAACTAGTGAACAACAAGCCATCCACCAGCTTTGACAAAATTAAGTACCCCTGAACTGAGAGATGTAACAACTACTGAGTATTTATAATTACTACACCCCATAGGTTTGAAGTGCTACACCAGAAAAAAGTATGCAAAGAAAAGTTCCAAAATAAGGTATGGAAGACAGAAGAGCTCAGCCAAATTTGTAGGAGATTTAGATACGAATGAAGGATTCTTTCACATGTGACCAATTTATAATCTTCATAATAGACAAAGATGCAAGAAATACATTGAAGCAAATATGTAATCTTAAAGAAATATCTCTACTTGGAAATGGAACTGGAATCCATTAAGGTCACATATAAACAAAGACGACACCATCTCGAAGTTATAGGATTTTCATATTAAATAGCATGAAAAATCAATTTACAGTGATGAGACTCTACAAGAACTAAAACGGTTAGCTAGATAAGTGTTACAAGTGTAATTGAAAAGAAATATTGCTATAAAGAAATTCTCCTAAACAATAACAGAAGGATGGAATTGTTATAGATGTAAGAAAATTAGTCATTACAACAAAGATTGCAAGGAATCAACAGTTGTTAGTACACTGCGAATACAGTACTACAGGAATGAGTATTTGAGCCCAGCCAGATCAAAGGAACAACAAAGGACTAACCAGACATCGGGAAATAGAAATTAGTTGAACTTATGGAGCAAGATTTATCTGTTAAGGCCCCAAGTACCCCAAATGAGTAAAAGTTTCATTGTTTAAAGAAAGCAGTACAGTTTATTGGTGGGTAGCCTCGCAGTATAGTTATCGATCTTGGCTCTATAATTGCAATAGTTTGACCTCATTTTCTAATTAAAGGTAGAAAATTGTCTCCATAGATGAAGAAAGAAGAGGAAATGATGTTACCAGTTGTGAGGCAAAGTTCCAAGAAAAGAAAATTAGAAGATAATTTTACTGTAGGAAAGTTCTGAATGCCTTGTTTTGTGTGAGAGACAGAAGAGCACATATTGAGAACTGGCTTCAAGTGGAGACATTATTGCAAGATTAAGATAGTTTAAAATAGCTTCTTGTTCTGTGACCAAAAAATCCTTGTTAACTACAGAACAGGTATTACACCAGAGGCTGAACATCTTGTGACAATAAGAATGGCAGTCACTGTTACACTAAGAAGTGAGATACTTATAAAACCTCTTGTAAAAGCTAAATTTACATCTAGTGATTGGACCATAATAGAACCTTACATTTCAGCAGGTTCTAATGGATTAATGGTTAGTAGAAACTCGTAAAACTGAAGAATAAAGATGCCATTAATAAAGCCATTAACACACATACATAAACACACAAACAAATCAGAGTAAAATCTGGATGGGTACTACAAGATGTACAGGGATTATTACCACGAACTGCATAACTCACAAGATATAAAGACACTTTCTCCAGCTGACTTCATGTTTTGGCCAAACAAGTAAAATATCTTGCAAAATTGGAAATATATTCCGAACATGTTAATTAGTCAGATTACTCTTACTTGCAAAAGAGACTGAGACAGAAGCCATGAAAAAGCAAGGAGTGACAAAACCGAGTACGAGTCCTTGAGCTTCATATATTGTACCTTTGAATAAGAACAGTCAGTTTGTGATAAATTTAAAAGACGCTATGATGTTGGTGCTGCTAAAACTGGATTTCATAGCATGACTGAAAAATTTTCGTCACAAGAGAGGACAAATCACTTAGAAGGTCCTTATACTATACTGAAAATAATCAGTGATATGGAATACAGAATCCAGAGGAACCACGTTGTCCCTGCCAAAATTTATCTACTGTGATTATGTTTGAAAGTACGTCAGTTAAAGAATGAGTAACTGGATAACTACAGAGAAGAATTTACAGCTAGATAGTCAATCTGGTGAGGAACCAAGTGTTTCTGTGGAGACTACTTCTGTAGAACTCCACTAGTGACATGACAGCCAGTGGTGATAAGGGAGAAAAGGTCATCTCATGTGTATGTATACTATGGGGCATTGAAAAAGAAAACCACCAAAATAATACTGCGTTAATGGATAGTTTAGTGTAGTACTTTATTTTTGTTTGGATTTTAAGATGGGAGCAGTGTTGTAAGCTATATTTGGTGTTCCAGTTTAGTTGTAAGTTAGGTGGCACGTAAAGTTAGCCCTAGAATATCTAGAATAATCTAGATGACATCAGTAAAATCTAGTAACTTTGTGAGACTTCAGTTATAAATACCAATTAGTAGAGTGAAGATGCAGTAAATATCGATTTAAAATATTTGGCTCGTGACTATCGAGTAGTTGTTAGACAAGTTTATGTATTTTGGACCACTGTTAGTTATCGAGCATACTCCTCTACTCGATCAATTGGAAGTGAAAGTTTACAAATAAGTTTACTTCTGTGTTAGTCAGAGTAACAGTGAGGTAGTGTCTCAATTTAACTGTCATTTTTAAACTTAAGACTACAAGTTAAAAATATATAAACTTGTAGAAACGTTAAAGAAAACAAACTAATTTGTTATCGTTACGCGGACTGAGCCTCGAATTATTTTCAACAGGTAATTTAAAATATCCCGCCCAACGTAAGAACAGCATTACAACAATAGCTCTGTTTCTAGACACTTCGCAAAGTATTTCGATTAATAATATTCGCATTCCTCGCTGGTACGGCGGTAAGTCTACACATTTACAACGCTAAAATCAGGGTTCGATTCCCCTTGGTGGGCTTAGCAGATAGCCTGACGTGGCTTTGCTAAAAGAAGATTTTGTTTGTTTTGAATTTCGCGCCAAACTACACGAGGGCTATCTGCGCTAGCCGTACCTTACTTGTATTTAGCAGGGTAAAACTAGAAGGAGGCAGCTAGTCATCAACACCTACCGCCAACTCTTCGGCTACTCTTTTACCAACGAATAGTGGGACTGCCCGTCAGATCATAACACCCTCACAACTGAAATGGCGAGTATGTTTGGTGTGATGGGGATTAGAACCCGCGACCTTCGAATTACGAGTCGAGTGCCTTAACCACCTGGCCATGCCGGGCCCTACTATAGAAATACACATTAATATCCGCGAATGGTCCAAGAGCACTAGTTTTATAAATATAATTAATCTTAACGTCGTATGCCCTCTAGTTAACATTTAAAACAAGACTATAAAAATAAAGATAACAATGTATAGTGAACAGTACTTCCTGAAACAGAAATATTTAGAGATATAGAAGAAGAGACAAAATATTGATAAAAAGCTTGTTGTAAGCACCAACTAAGTTTTATAGGTATTTAAATTTAAACAGCAGACAGGAAAGTATTTCGGTACAATCTGAAAGAGATGATTTCTTCACGTAACCTCAAGCGCTTTTCTAAACCACTTCTCAGCGAGGCCCAGATCTTTTCTGTCCAAAGCTACTTTTCCCAGGTTGAAAAAAACAAACTCGTTTTCTTTCCCATCGTTCACCATCTTCTGCAATCTACATGGTTTGCATTTATTTGTATTAAAATAATGTGAATATACCATAACATAATTTGAAATTCACAAATTTCATACATTAAAATCTGTTAAAGTATACTGTACAAGAATAGTAAAGTCTAGCGTATTTTTATTCAAATAAACTTCCTATTGTTCTGTGTACATATTTGTGTGTGTGCTTTTAATTCTATGGTGGCAATTGTGATAATTGACCGAAATTTCGATTCTCCATGAGAATTCATTTTAACTTTATCATCTTTCTGGATGGATATTGATCATTGTGTGCGGGTACGACTCATTTTGTTTTCTGTGCGAGGGAAAATTGTTCTGTTTTATTAGTCTTTAGATTCTCCTTATCATTTAAACCATAAGTCAAGTGTATACAATACTGTTCATAATTAGTTCTGTTATGTGTAGTTAATTTGTCTTTCAAGGACTGTTTATTTTATTGATATTCGTCTTAATTTCTGTTTTTATTCCGTAAGAACCTTTAGAGATTCTAACCAGAATGATCCATGTACGAGACGAACAAAACAACGTTTTGTTTATTTACTTAAGTAGTGAAGACAATTACTTTTATAAATTAAACTTTAAATCAGTCAGTATTCTCTAGTGTTTTTAACTGAAGATTTATACACACACATGCATTTGCACGACAGCAACAACAACAGGAACATATAAAAAGCATTATTTATAATGACTAAAACCTTTCGTTTGCGATTCTTTGATCTCCTGGAGTCATGTTGGATTCTTGAATCAAAATAACCGAATTCATCAAAGCTGGCTAAAAAATAAATAAATATGAAAATCACTAAAATTAACTGATAAAAAACTGGCAAACTTAAAAATATAATAAAAATTAGGATTTTGACAGATTCTGTTGTTGACTTTGAGCAGAACTAACAAAAGTTGGAAAGAAGTTAGGTTTGTAGAATACTGTTTCCAACTGTTCTTAATATTAAAAAAACTTAAGTGACAGAAATCAGAAAAGTACTTCACAATTTAGAAATAACGATAGTTTAGTGATACGAGTTTCCTTTGCAAACTCACACTCGGATGCTATTATATCTTGAATTTACTTTAGCAACTTTTTTATGAATATAATTAGTTATTGATCTAAAATTGTTTGCTTTAGTGAATTGCTCAAAGATAATATACCTTTATAAAACAAAGTAAACATTCATATATCTATACAAATATACTAATTCCTAAACGTGAATAACTAGTGGTGTACTAGCAGCCCCAAACTATACACAATAAATGTATATTATATATGAGTAAAGAATTGTTAAGAGATGACTACAGATGGCAAAAATTCTGTTCTGAGAATGTTCTGCTCAAAGCACATCACGGCTCCTTGTTTGCTTTCCATAAGCCATACAATGTACGTAAGAGGACGACGGTTTCCCAGCGCTCGTTTTAACATAAAGTGCTGCGTCGGACGACTAGTATGGCTTCTATAGAATAGCATGGATATAAGTTTTATTTTCCAGCTTACGGAGGTAGACGACGGCTGAATGGATATATTATGGAAGCGATTTGTGTATACGTAACTTGCGTTGCTTTTCCAGATGAAGATCCTTATTTATATTGTTAAATATTGCTGCATAGGTTTGTTCACCAGCTTTTACTTTTGTAGATTATTTCCTGTTACAAAAAGCAATATTTTGCTACCCCCACGCTCTGGATACGACATGTTACATTTCACTTTCTAAATGGCCTGGTATTTTAAGCTGATCTATATTCTTTTGTTTTCTTATGACATTAAGAGATTTCTCCTTTTAGAAGTTCTAAAGCCTCCATCTTAAAGCATCTTTTGATCAGAGAGTACGAGTATGTTGTGTAAAAAAGGCTTGTTACATACCCTTTCAACAAGTGATCAACTTTCAGTGCCATCACATTACATACTTAATGCTGTACAATATGAAATTGTAGGTCATATGCAATCAGTTTCATTGCCAGCTTATAGCTGTTCCAGCTTTCACATGATCAGCTGACTTGCACATAATTTGAATATAGCGTATTCAATCCTCTGTGTTACAAAACAATTTTGAAAACAAATAATGATATGAAATAGTTCGTTGTTCTTTCCTATTGTAAACATAGTAATGCGTAGTGTTTACACCTATGTCTCCCTAATTTATTGAACTTATGTTTTATATTACAGGAGCTCTGTATCAAGAAGTTTATTAATTACTGCCCTTGTTCCCAATGGCTTAATGATAAACTTAAGGGCTTATAATGTTAAAATTAAAAGGTTCAATTACTGGATTGGCATAAAGTGGATATTCCAATAAGCAGATCGGCATTTAACAGCAAACAAACCTGTTTATTACTCAAAAAATCGAGTCGCAATAAATGTTTATATTAGGTATCGGGTAATATTTCGATATAATGTATTCCATAACAATAAAGCATCTAATAAGTCTACCAGTAAAAGTGCACATGGTTGTACACTTTGAACAGTTCTTACCTCGTGGTTTGGGTCAATTTCCAAAGCCTTGTTGAAGAACGAAAGGGCATCATAGTTTCTTCCCTGGTCAATAAGAATTACTCCAAGCTGGAAAACATTACAGAATTTTAAAATAAGACATTAAAACAAAATCAACATAAGAAAAGTATTGTGGTTATATCTAATGTTTACTGTCATTAATGAAGTAAACAATGCGACTATTCTAATGTTCCTTAGATTTGAAAATCAATGAAAACTGTTTAGATATATGGAATATTTAAAATATGTTTGCCCAGCGAATTAATAGCTCTCCAGTTTTTAATTGGAATTAAATATTGAACATTCACAAAATTAAAACGATTTTAATAATTTGTAATCATTATAAGAATAATCCCTGACAACAGATGAATAATTACAATAAGTGGTGGCTTCTACATATTTTTCATGAACAGTCACTGTTCAGGTTAAAGCTATATATATATATATTTGTGACATTAATGCCACAGGTCCATTTGATATTATGGACATTTTCGTTTCGCTACTGTAAGAATTAGAAATCACCTACAAGTCTTCGAATGCTTAAGTTAAACTACACAAAATAATCAAAGGATAATCACAATTTATAACGTTATTACTCAAAAACTATGACAAATAAAACCCACTGTTATAAAACACAACACTATAAACAGGGTTTCGATACTAGTTGTTGGTAGATCATCAGTAGCCCTTTGTGTAGTTTTGTGCTTGACTTGAAACAAAACACTACTGTCAGTATTTTACTGGCTAATTTGTGGATCAGTTACAAGTATTGTTTGTTTTTCTTGGAATAGTACATAAAATTTAAAAATTCCTGCTGGAAGAAAGAAATTCGAACACAACTTAAAGTTACAATTGTGCTTCATTGCATTTTATGGCCTTATACTGAGAATGATTAAAACAAAACAAACTTACGTTATGGTATAAATCAGGGTTAAGTTGGTCGAATTCCAAAGCACGTGAATACATGCTTTCTGCTTCTTTAGATCTGAGTGATATAGAATTTAATTACTTAATCCAACGAATCAGGGTATTATACAGAGTTTAACTAATTTACTACAAAGACAACCGACTAACATAGTTTTGCTGAGTATTCCAGACATTCAAGTAAAACAAAATTCAAAAGCACCTGATGAATACAGGATTTATTTTACGTGTTAAAATACACCTGACTACCAGAAGGTTTATCTTACTTTTATATCTGACTAATATAATGTTTGAGATACTTATTACAATACACATGATTAAGATAGTGTTTAACTCGGTTATTGCAAGACATGAATCATATAAAATTAGTTAATTATTACAATACATCTGACAAAATATCGGATTCGGCTTCATTGCTACAGGATAACTGAATAACGTAGAATTGTACTCACTGACTACAGAGTTTTCTTTAGTAGAACAACTTGTATAAATTGTTTCCCATGCCAGGTGATCTCAGAACCAAAGAACAAAGTCACACTTTAACTACAGAAACTACCGACTAAACACAGAACTTCCGATCGTTCATGAACGACTGAGAAATACGAGCGTTTTTTTTAAGTAAAATGTACAAACGGGAATTACAACTGTTATAAGATCAAACATCTGTAGTTGACCTCTGAAGGTTACAGCAATTTGATAACTAGTTCATATTGAAACGAAATCACACCTTTAACTGGTCAGGTCATTGTTACTCCACCATTTGTAACTTTAAAAAATACTAATACAGTAATTGTGGTTACACTCGAACCTTTTCCCCTTTCGTTCTCCTCTGGAGCAGTGAAAAGTCTACAGACTTACAACCCTGATAATCTGGGTTCCATTCTCTGCAGTTAACACAGAGAGCTCAATGCAGCTTTTCTCATACATGAAGATTTTTTTTTAGCAAAAACTTCTGTAGATGAGTTAAAAAGAGAGAATGCAATAATTAAGAAAATATTAATGTATGTGAGAGAAAGCCAACTGGTGCTAATAGTCTACATCGTGTTGCACAAATAAAGTAATTAGAGTTCAGTGCATGCTAAAGACGACTAGTTTGCTTTGCTTTTGCTTGTGTTTGTTTCCGTACTTAATATGATAGTGTTTTATATGCTTCTGTTATTTGTTAAAGCAGTCGGAACGTACGATAATGTGAACTGTATCTCAGAACGGCTGGTGGCCCGGTATGGCCAGGTGTGTTTAGGCGTTCAACTCGTAATCTGAGGTTCGTGGGTTTGAATCCCCGTCGCACCAAACATGCTTGCCCTTTCAGCCGTGGGGGGGGCAATATAATGTTATGGTCAATCCCACTATTAGTTGGTAAAAGAGTAGCCTAAGAGTTGGCGCTGGGTGGTGATGACTAGCTGCATTCCCTCTAATCCAACTGCTAAATTAGGGACGGCCAGCGCAGATAGCTCTCATGTAGCTTTGCGCGAAATCCAAACAAACAAAGAAACAGAACGGCTGGTATGGGTATTAACAAGTTTACTGATAAGGAAAGAACAACGTTTCGACCTTCCTAGGTCATCTTCAGGTTAAGAAAGAGAGAGTTTGCAAGTGATCATTGCTGGACACATGTCTTAAGGATGAGAGTATAAGTGGGTACAGTACGGCGTTGCAGGTGGATGTTAGGTTATTAATTAGTAAAGGTATAAAAGTGTTCCTTTATATTGGTTTAATTTTGGTTTTTGTTGCTGCATAATAGCAGGGCTTCTTTGATTTTGCGTTTGTTCATATTATATTGCTCTAATAATTTAATACGAAGGCTGTTCAAAAAAAATACGCGGACTGACGTCATCAAACAAAATGTACTTTATTTAGAAGTTACAGGTCTGGGTCCCCTTCAAAGTACTCTCCTCCCCAACGCACACACTTATCACAACGGTGTTTCCACTTGTTGAAACAGTTCTGGTACGCTTCTTTTGTAATGTCCTCCAGCTCCTTCGTCGCATTTGCCTTAATCTCGGGAATCGTCTCAAATCTTTTTTCCTTTCAAGGGTCTTTTGAGTTTGGGGAACAAGAAAAAATCGCAAGGAGCAAGGTCAGGTGAGTAGGGGGGGTTGGGAAGAACAGTAATCGAGTGTTTGGCCAAAAACTCACGAGTTCTGAGGCACAAATTTCGCAGCAACGCGATGTATCTTCAATTTTTCCGTCAAAAACTCGTAACAAGATCCAACCGATATCTCATACTCTTCAGCAAGCTCCCTGACAGTCAGACGTCGATTTGCCCGCACCAGGGTGTTGATTTTGTCGACGTGTGGGTCGTCAGTTGACGTGGAAGGACGTCCAGGACGCTCATCATCTTCAATGGACTGTCGAACATCCTTAAAACGTTCATGCCACTTGAAACATGCCGTACGCTTCATAGCAACATCACCGTAAGCCGTGTTAAGCATAGCAAAAGTCTCAGTCGCAGATTTTCCAAGTTTAACACAAAATTTCACAGCAAGTCGTTGCTCCTTCAGGTCATTCATTCTGAAATCCGCCAAACGAAAAATAAAACCGCGTAGCTAATACACAAATGAAGATATTTGCAATCGAGAAATGGCGTCGTAATCAGCTGATCTGTGCAAACCTAGCGACACCAAGCGGATTCCCCTGGAACCAACTGGAGCCGCGCAATTAAAACAGTCCGCGTATTTTTTGAACAGACCTCGTACAAGATATAATTCATACAGTTTTCTTATAAAACAGTTAGATCAATTAAAATAATTTAAAACATTACTAGAGCTATTTAAATAATTGATAGCTTCACTTTAAGCACGTTAATATACTGAACCTATAGACTATACAATTACACCTATCCTTTTACGTTTCCAAAAAAACGAAGGGCTAATACTTTACTTGAATTTTAATATACCACACAAGATATTTTTACTAACATTTATTGAAAGCAGCGAATGGAACATAATAACTACGTAAGGCCTACATAAATTTATTCTTTATTAGATTCTTAGAAATAATCAACAGTTTATCGAGAAGATGGTTGTTACGTTAAACAAGAAGGTTTGCTTGTTTCTAGTTACGTAATAAAGGTAAATAACGTTTCTTTTGGGTTCAAAACTTTCACATTATTTGTCACGGTGAGTTAAGTAATCGTAATGATGTTTCTAGATTTATCTACTTAGTCTAAAAGTTATTTTTTTGGAAGATTAGTTCTGGTATTTTGTAAGTAGAAAGATTATTTTGAATAAACCTTGGCGCCAGCGCATCAGATCCGTGTGAGAGTTATTCATGACGTCATATCTGCACCCTGAGAATGGAGAAAAATACGGAGGCGAAAAGGGAAAATCGTGACCCCTATTGCAAGTATACATACACACAGGCCAAAATTTGGAGGTTGCATATCGAGTAATAAAAAGGTTTCTCCAGTGCGAAATAGCAAGGGTTTCATTATAGTATGATACATTATTGTGGACCACTTATGATGAAACATGGTAGCCAAGCGTGAATTTGGTATTATAAGAAATCTTTACATTTTTAGAGAATAACCTTATGCTGAATGTTACCAACGTTATTAATTATATTTCCCTCACTTACATGTTTAAAAATCTAAACTTACTTTGTAAACCATGCAATCTTCCTGCACTTTTTATCTCGAATAAGATCACATCATGGCTACCAAACTACAGTACTGCCTTTACCTGTTTAGTTTTAGAAGCAGATTTCCTCTGTGTACGTAAGCTTCTGTAAAGTCTGTTCGGATTGAGATGACTTCTCGATAAAGCTGTATAACAAGACATACACGAATGCATGTAATACATACACGACTATACGTTCTTCATTTTTTTGTCACGATTTGTTCAAACACTGTCAAATTGAACCAACTATTTTTTCTCGTCTTTAACAACAGTATTAATGAATAAAACTATAATTAACAACAGGAATTTTCTTTTAGAATATTTTCTTGGGGAAGAAGTATTAAGAAGTGTTTAATGTTGCATCTGAGATGCGATGGAGAAGTAAGTGTATAATTATGGTGAAGTTACATTCCTCAATTATGTACTAAACGGTAAAGTTTTAAGGACATCTAGCTTTTCATAGCAAAGGTTGTAATCTGGAAATAAGACTCTCAACTTTGCTAAACTATCTGGTGGGGAGAGGAAATTGAGTTTAAGAGAATGTCTCCTTTTGCCCTGTGGAAAGAAAAACAATTATATCTTATGATTGTACTGAAATATGTTTATTACTCTTTTTGTTTGAGAACATAATAGAAATTACTTTAATTTTACCATCGAAGAACAGTCGGTTTCAGCGGAGTAACTCCAAGGGATAGAAGTTACAATAAGTAGTAACATATGAAAATATATGATACACGCAATCTGCTGAAATGTATTGGTTTCTTAAAACTTAGAAATTATCTATATTCTATGTTACTTAACTGAAAGAAAATCAGGAAGAACCCAAGTCAGTTTAGTACACTAAACTTACGTTATCTGCTTCCTCCAAGCGAGTGTTGTTTAATGATAAGAGAGAAGCTAGGTTAACCAAGACCTGTAGGTAACTTTGAGTTACACGCAATACTCGAGGTGTTTCGCCGTTAAAAGGAGGTAAGAGACTTCTTGCCTAAATGTAAAATGTAATACAGGCGTAGGAAATGAACAAACTAAACAGGAAAATCGGCTGAAGAATTGACAAACTACTGTTAATAGCATTAAGTGATATACTCAATGAGTTTTCACAGAAATAAAAGCAACTTTTAAACTTTAAACTTCGTTGAATTTACCATAATAAGGTTTTGGACTAATTTTTTAATTATTCGATTAAACAATTATTTTGGAATGTCATGAATTTTATATATACTTTAAAAATTTCATAAAATAATTATTATCTAACATCGAATGGTAATCATAAATCAGCCCTGTAAGAAATACTTACCTTTCCTTTCTTGTCCAAGTACAATTTTCAATGAATTTAAAAGTAATTTATTCAATATTACCGGAATTTACTATTATATTTTTGTCATCTGGCTCGCTTAAGTCTCTATCTAACCACACCCTAATACACAATTCCTGACTTGATTAACTCACAAAATTTCATTTCTGTTTTTACTTGAGGTTAGAATATTCGTTAATTTCATTTGTTTAAAGTCATAAAATGTTTTACTCCTTTTTTTTTCGGTTAAATATTTTCATTCTTGGTGTAGTTCATTGATAACATTCGTCACTTTAGAACATGGACAATTAATCTGTCGAATAAAATTAATTTTTTTCCTTTAACAGCCACGTGAATAAAGCACAGAAGACTACTTTGAATGTTAATGTGTTATGTTTTTCTGAAGTATATTCACTCTCACACTTGAATTAGTAGAAATATTAAAATTTTGGATGGACAATTTGAACTTAAAGCAACATCCGACCGATCTGCGTTTTTTTTGAGCAGTCACTTATTTTATTTCAATGGCAATACAGTTGAAAACTTTGAGAAGGCCGCTCTGTCTTACCAACCAGAAAAACAAGGAAGCAGTTAACACGCACAACACTAAACAACTTTCAAAAGTGTTAGTGACAATATGGAAATGTTGAATATTAAAGGAAATGAGCGTGAAAACTTATAAAAACAACATACATTTATAACGTTTTGAAATTAAGCGGTAAAGGCTAAACAATTACAAACACCAGCATGTTAATCAAACCGCAATACTTAACACAGCACACAATAAATAATATAACTAAGATTTAACACTCCTACGAAAAGTGGGGCCTAATAGGCCCCAGAGCAACTTGAAAGGTTATTAATATTAGGCTAATAATTTTGTATTTAAATGAAATTGCCATTTAAATCCATTAATGAATGGATTAACGAGATTCTCACTGTCCCTATCTACTATCTAGCGAAACCACAGCCAGGGGAACGGGCTTGGAGAAATCAGGACTAGAAACGTCTTTTCGTAGGAGTGTTAAACTAAGCATAGAAGGAAGTTACAAACTTCGATTCACATAATCAAAGAACAAATTACTACCTTTAAATACATGTCTTCCGCTTGATGATACCTCTTCATGCGAGTGAGAACATTTCCTGCGTTCAAATATCCACGAATATCATCGGGTTGAACTCTAAATAAATAAACACGTATAATTGGAATAAGTGTTCATTTTAATGCTGTAGATAACACTCCGAAGACATTTATTGTGAGTATCGTTTAGCAAGTTAATACATCTCAACATTTTCAGTTGTTTTAAAAGTGGGAAAAGTTTAGATATTCCAAAATAAACAATATTTTTGGGAATCCACATTTGAATGATAAATGTGTCAGAATTGTACACGTCCTGAACAACTAGTAATCTGCCTCTCCTAATTACTTACTAATTTATGTATATAATATGCACGTGCGTGAAAGTTGTTTTGTTTGTTTGGGAATTTCGCACAAAGCTACTCGAGGACTATCTGTGCTAATTTAGCAGTGTAAGACTAGAGGGAAGGCACCACCACCCACCGCCAACTCTTAGGCTACTCTTTTACCAACGAATAGTCGGATTGACCGTTACATTATAACGCCCCCAGAGCTGGGAGGGCGAGCATATTTAGCGCGACGCGTGCGCGAACCCGCGACCCTCGGATTACGAGTCGCACGCCTTACGCGTTTGGCCATGCCAGGCCTCGTGAAAGTTGTTTATTCAAGTTATTTGTTTCGTCGCGCCTTGTTTTCTAGTGGATCAGTGGTAAATCCGAAACTAGTACTGTTAAAAATCAGCTATTGATGTGCAAGGTAGGCATAGCACAAATAGCCCATTATGTAGCCTTGTATTTAGCAACAAAAAATAGAAAGTATGATGACTTATACAATAACGACTTTCATAAAACCACATTAAAAACCCATAAAACTTTTTTTTAATCATAAGCTTCTTATTATAGATTCTTACATGACCCCTTATTTCGAAATGGGTAGAAAAGAATTAGAGGGCGGGGTATAGGTGTTGTATATACAAGACTGTTTAGTGTAGGTGGAATTGATTTGTATTAAACACTAAACAATCGTTAGATATAAACTCTCAAAACAAACCAGAGTGTTGATGGATTGCTTAAAAAGTGTTAGTTTGATGAATTTTATCATGTAACTCTCTACTAGTCGTACGTTTGAGATTACATTGTTGTCTAGGCTTTATTAATATTGTTAGCGTCACAATATTGGAATCTACGTTTTTCTCGTTACCTTAACCGAGGTTTGATAAATCAGCGTTGTTCGCGTACTTTGTAGATAGTTCAAGGCCTCAGCGGTCAAGGAATAGATACAGAAGACCAAGCAAGTGTAAGTTAGGAAATAAAGAAGCGAAGTTAAGTGAAGTCAATTGCAGTTTTGTCAGTGAATTAGTTAGCGAAAGAAAACGCAAGTTAGCCAGTGTGTCAGTAATTAGCTATAACGGGCGATAATCTAAAGTGAGTTTCACAGTTTAAGGGAGACAAGGAAAACAATTTATCTTGTAAAAAGGATGTTCTAAACTTTTGAATCTAAAGTAATTGAATTTGTCTGTATAGACTAACGAAAGGATACAACTATCGTAACCCACGAAGTACCGTAAGGGAATTATTCACTGATACTATTGTGACAAGAGCAGAGAGGAATGGTTCATCTAGTCAACTTCAAGTAACCGTGTTCGTTTCGTCAAGGTCCACACAGACAGATTCAGTTACTTTAGAACACTTTTTGACAAGATGAAGTATTCTCCATATCTGTATTAAACTGTGAAAGTCACTTTAAAATACTGTCTGTTATGGGTAATCAGTCACACTCTCGCTAACTTCGCGTTTTCTAACATTTTTCTGACTGAACTACTATACTGAACTTCTCAACTTGATCTCTCTTGGTCGCCTATGTTTATACGTGGATCAGCCTTTTTAATAATTCACAGTTAAGGTAACAAGACAAATAGCGAAGGTTCGAGTAATGTGACGACAACAATATTAGTAAAGCCTCAACAACAATGTAATTGCAAATACAACGTACAATTTGTATATAGTTACGTAACACACGTTTGTCACAATTAGGATTTAAAACAATCTCCCACACCCCTGTCATGAAAACTAAACAATTATTAAATATTAAGTCACAAGATAAACTTACGTATTATGCAGTATTGTATATTTAACAGAGCCTAAGTAGACTTTTGGCAAGAAAAGATAATTATTTACATTTGAGATAGCTGTGATATCAATAGCGTAAATAATGTGTATAAAGTTTGATCTGTTTCGAATATATTATTTTAAAACAAGTAGATTGTGTGCTCTATGTTTAGTATAGACATTTATCGCCAGCAACACACAAACACCTACTGTAAAAAAAATTCAGGACCATATACATAAAATCCTGACAACAGGCCTAATTTGCATTTTTAAGATGGGCTACTCCAATATGTGTGGTTGAATAACAAATTATTATTAAGTGGTGATAAATGTGGATTTTTCAAAAGTATGAATACTATCCATCATACGTTTGTTACAGATTTGGCCCGGCATGGCCAAGCGCGTAAGGCGCGCGACTCGTAATTCGCGGGTTCGCGCCCGCGTCGTGCTAAACATGCTCGCCCTCCCAGCCGTGGGGGCGTTATAATGTTACGGTCAATCCCACTATTCGTTGGTAAAAGAGTATCCCAAGAGTTGGTGGTGGGTGGTGATGACTAGCTGCCTTCCCTCTAGTCTTACACTGCTAAATTAGGGACGGCTAGCACAGATAGCCCTCGAGTAGCTTTGTGCGAAATTCCAAAAAAACAAAACAAAAAACAAAGTTACAGATTTTACTACTTTTTTAAAAACTCTCACGCTGGTTTTGTGTCTGTAATTTATTGCTTTTGTATGTAATATTATAATCTGATATAACAATAAATATTTTGATATCAGAAACAAACAGTACTCGGAATTCTACAACAGCGATAAAATAAGTTATTAAACTTATATGAAACGCTATCCGAGGAATGGTTTAATAATCTAATCAGACCGAACGCGGCCTAGCGGTTAGTTTGCTGGACTGTTAAGTTGAGGTTGTGTCTCGTGTCCTGTTACAAAAAACCAATCGTGCTAGGTACTATGAGGCAATGGGTGTGCAATAAGATTTAAGAAAGAGTTGGCCAGTAAGTGGGGTTAACTAGATATCTTTCCTTAAGTCCACTACTTCAAAATTAGGAACAGCTCGTGCAAATATCCATCGTATAGTTTTGCGCGAAACACCAACCAACAATTAAACTAATACTAACCTAATCGCTTGCTGATAAAAGAAAAGAGCCTCATCGTGGCGCGACTGTTTGTCCAAGGCTTTTCCGAGATTGTTGAAGATTTTTGCATTTCTTCGAGTTACTTTCAACGCCGAAGAAAACAATGTATAGTCCGAATACCTAAAAGAAAATCCCAAGTTAGAAAATTATTTTGTTTTTTTTTAACGTTTATACACAAAATGTTCGTCTGCCAACAAATTATTTTAATTAATGAAGTTGCATAAGTTACTTTTGCATTTCAGAACGGCTGGTATGGGGTATTAGTACTTAAGGTTAAGAAAGTTACTTTCATCGACAAGTCATGAATTCACAAAATTTCAGTTTTTTCTGAGCTTGTATTATACTTTTTCATCAATAATATTTTAAATTTTTAATAGATAAAAAGTATTTTTGAATTTTTTGTTTTATACAGTTACATATAAAGCATAAAACAAATGTGCGAAAATAGTCAGTTTAGGCATCCAAAATATTTTTGTGTTATTCACTTTATCCATTTTACCTTAAAATAGTCTACTTTAGTGGTTCCCATACTAAGCCAAACATGCTCGCCCTTTCAGCTGTGGGAGTGTTATAATGTGCAGTCAATTCCATTATTCGTTAGTAAAATAGTAGTCCAAGAGTTGGCGGTGGGTGATAACTAGCTGCCTTCCCTTTAGTCTCACACTGCTAAATTATGGACGCCTAGCGCAGATAGCCCTCATGTAGCTTTGCGCGAAAATCAAAACAAACAACACCCCAACTAAGCACCGCAGCCAACTCGCAGGAGCGTCGCGGGATATTTAAATTTTCGAGGTAAACACAGTGATATCGACATCTGTTGGACATCACGCGAACTACTAACTCGACTTAGTTCACAGTTTTAACATTAAATCGTGCCACATTCCTTTCGATGACGTCTCGAATGTATGAGATACGTTTATGTTTACTTGTACTTTCGGCGACGCCAGTAACTTCTCGAACTTTCACGTTTCTTAGAGTTTGTATACATAAATACCTGTCGACTCTCCGGGTCTGTCAGTACTCGAAATAATTAAAGGGTGTTGTGATCAAATGTCTGCGTGGTCTAGAAGTTTTGTTGATTTTTAGTCCTTGTGCATGAAAATGGAAAGATTTTTGAACATTAATAAGAAATGTGGGAGTGAAGAAAAGGATGGCGAACCACAAACCAGTGGCAAAGTTGTAAAGAAACGGAAATACGACGATAGTTATCTAGATTTTGGTTTTACTTTGGTAGATGTCAAACATGAAGAGTGTCTGCAGTGCGTATTATGTCTAAAAGTTTTGGCTCCAGCGTGCATATTTCCAAGTAAATTAAAATGCCACTTAGAGACCAATCATCTTAACATGGCTAGTGAATTTTGTGATTATTTTACCAAGAAGTTAAAAGATTTAAAATAACATAAAGGCACATTTTTGAAAGAAGCATTAACATCAAACAATGCTTTACTAGCACCCTACAAGATGGCATGTAGAGTCGCAAAATGTAAAAAGCCTCGCAGAAGAACTGATTTTACCGGTTGCAGTGTGTATGGTGAAAATTATGGTTGGTGAACCTGCGGGAAGACTGCTTTCAAAGGTGCCATTATCCAACAATACTGTTAGTCGTAGAATCTAACACATGGCCGAAGACCTCAACGATCAGCTAATTGAAAAATGAAAGGGAAAGAAGTCGGATTACAGCTAGATGAAGCGACGGATAGTAACAAGGATGTTCATTTGATTTGCCACACATGGTTCGTGGATGATGACAAAATTGTGGAATACCTTCTCTTTTGTAAAAGTTTCACTGCAGGTACAAAGGTTCAAGACGTGTTTGGGATCCTTGACACTTTTATGTGTGAAAACAACTTAGATTTGACTAAGTGCATTGGCATCTATTCCAATGGTGGTCGATCTATGTCCCGCTGTTATGGAGGATTGCAGGCACTCATACGAAGCAAAGCTCTTGATGCACTGTGGACCCACTGCATAATCCACAGGGAAGCCTGCCAAAGCAATGAGTCATCCACTGAACCTAGTCCTGGAAAGTATGTTGAAAGTGGTGAAATCGGCTACAGAAGGCGAGGTTTTTAAAAACAAATTGTGTGAGGATATGGGATCTGAGCACACATCTTTGTTGTATTACTATAGCTAGAGATGGTTCTCTCGTAGAAATGTACTGTTCCGTGTGTTCGAATTACGACAGGAACTCTACTCTTATCTCAAAGAAGAACACAAATGTGCTAAAAACTTCTTGGATACTGAATTTTTGTCAAAAGCAACTGAATGCGTTTCATCTCTCTGTGGGGAAGCAACATGTAAGTTCTGAAACTCGCAGAGAAGGTTTCAACCTTCAGAAAAAAAGTTACTACTATGGAGAAGAAAAAATAAATGAAGATGGTGACAAAGACTGTTTTTCCCTGTTGCAGCAGTTTGTTATATCCAATGAAGTTGATTTGACCCATGAACTAAAATCTGTTTTTGAGGAGCACCTAACAGCTCAGTGACTGGTTTGAGAATTACTTTCCGGAAGATATGGAGAAGTTTGCATGGATCCAAGACCTATTCAAGGCTAAGGCTCCATCTGAATTTATCTCTGCAGAAGAAAATCTTATTGAGCTGTCTTATAACAATACTTTAAAAACAGAATCGGGCAGCATGGAACTGAGTTTTGGATATCAGTAAAAGATGAATATCCGCTGCTAAGCGCTAAAGCTCAGCGAAACCTAATTCCATTTGCGACGTCACATTTCAGCGAAGCTGGGTTTTCAGCGGTTGCTGTGATGACAAGCAAGTACCGCGTAAAAATAAATGTGGAACAGGAAAAGAGGGTGGGTGTCCAGTCTGATTCCAAGGTTTGAGAAGCTGTGCAATGCCCAAAAGGTGCACAAATCCCATTAGTAATTACGGTTATTTAAAAATGAAATAAAAATATTTTTACTCTCAATTTAAGTGTATTATTCTTTCAAACAGCTACTAAGTTGTTAGGACAAATACTTAAGTATTAAGCTGTTTGGACCTAACCACTTAATAAACGGAACTGTTAGGTTTTTGGTTTTGCCTAGGAGCACTGTGAAAAAATTGCTGAGACATTAAGCGCGCAATGAACCGAGAAAGTTTGGGATACGCATACCGGATTTTTTGAGAATCCATAACATTTTCAAACAAACTACTTTCAAACTTTAGCGTTATTTTGAAACTTTTCAGACATATTTCTAAAGAATGAATGAAATAGTTTGATTGTTTGTGCTTTAATAAAAAGTCACAAAATTCAGTATACGGCCATTTTGACGACTAGCGCCACCTATTTCATTTAGCTCTGGGTTGCTCATGTAGCAGGGATAGAACTTTCTCCCGATAGTGAGAGTTTGGCGGCAGCAGTGTACGTTTTACGACAACAAGCAAGTTAAGCAGGCCTATTATATTCGTGATTAGATGGACCGACCGTTTAATGCATTTATCACAAAACCGAGACGTTCTGTGCGTACCAAGAACTTTTCTTAAAACACTGCGATAAAATACCAAAAAATGGGACTGTCCCGGCAAAACAGGGACATCTGGTCACCCTGCCGGTTCTCAATACCAATCACTGAATTATTTAGAATTACCACTGATAAACATCGGAAGTTCATCCTTTATATGAACAAACTGCATCTATTAACGTAATTTGTTATTGAATATTCCACAAAAATGTGTTAGAAATAAGTTTTAACAACTTTGTGCATATAAAAATAAAAAATCCATAAACTCTGTTCTGCTACACAAGAAATTCAATAGATATCAATATCGATGTCTGTCAGATAGGTAGATTTATCTATTAAAATGTTGAATTACATGCTAACATATATTTTATGTAATGTTGACGTATGTGAACAACTTTCAGAACTACTTTTCATAAAATACTTATTTGTGAATAGTCACCATCTCTGAAGTCTGTACAACATAATCTGCACAAATATAGATATTTTTCCTGAAGGCCACCTGAAGGGATCATGTGTTTTAACCATTCAGATCACTATACAGTAGTCTGTTGTTTGTCATTTAATCAGCAAACACTAAAGTGACGTCACATAAGGGTGCTTGATGTTTCCATTTGTATTACCACGACAATAGTAAAACGTGTACATGTCACGAATCACGAGGAGGCTACGACACAGTATTATGTATAAACTTCGAAAGCAAGGAATAAAAATATTTGTTGCTCTTAATTTTGGTTTTATTTTGAAACAGAACACAATTTCTGGAACCCTGTGGAAGTACACCTAGTAGTGGGCTAAGATATGCAAACAGATATAAATAAATAATGTTCCGCAACATTATGATTGGTATAAATATCATCAGAGCCAATATTTTGATCGCTCCGCACGTTTTCTGTGAAGTGAATAAAGTCATTGTATTTTTCTAGGAGACAGTGGAACATTTGTCATCAGGCAGTCAGTCAGATGATCAATTTGTCTATCTCTGTGTTGGATAGCTTCAAGTATCTGGTGGTTATCCTATTGGCTGTGTTATGGTTGTAAGACATATTTGTGAAGTTTCAGTGCATATAAATGCTCTAAGGACATCAAATAATATTTTATGGGACTAATGAAAATGTTATGAAGATACCAATGTGCATTTCCATTACGAGAACAATTTCTTAAAGTGTATTAAAGTGGCCTTACTAGAGCCTAAATGTAACGAATAACAAAAGTAAGAGACAATATAGAACTTCTAAATTAATAATGAAGACAAAACTGCATCAGTAAAAAGTGACAAACGTAACTGACAGCTAATATTAATTCTCAGATGATGCTACAATATGCTAAGATCACTATAACCCAGAAATGGAATGCACTTCCCGCGTCTCCTTATATATGCAAGTAAAATACTTTCTATCATGTTACATAATTCACCCTAGAGATTGTTCAAAATACTGTCTTTATAACTGTTCTTCATATATTTACTCATACTATTAGGTTGAGGAATAATTCGTGAGCATTTTAAATAATTTCATTCAAGCATTACATGCAAGACTATACAATACTTCAATGCATGAACACATTACACCCAAAACATTTATTATGATACTTTATTTCATGTAATACCTAGGTATATAGTATGCATTGTTTTAAACGAAATTGCAAGAAATTAAATGCGAAAAGCAGATGGTGTCGAAAATGCTCGATTTTGTCCACTTGACATTCCATTTAATGAGCTGAAAATGAAAGCAAAATTTAAAGACATATGAAAATCAAACACACCATCTATTAGAGCAAAAAAGTATCTACCAAATGACATGAAATATTTTGTGAAAGCGTTTCATTTATGAATATATATTTTAACTTGAAAAAACGCTCACGAATTATTCCTCAACCCAATAGTATAATTCGTTTACTTGACTACCAGTTAGTGACTTTCTACTATAATGGGGGCTGGAATGCTAATTTCAAGAGGTAAGTTTATTTAACTCACTTACCCCCAAATGGTAGTACCTTATTTTTATTTTTCAGTTATTTTTCTCCGTTACTTTAAGGAATAGTAACCTTCCTTCAACTGTCTGCAGGCAGTGAAAGATGATACAGATATGGGACGTTGTGAGTTTGAGCACCCACATCTCACTCTCCTAATTTTTATTTCAATATTTTTAATTTTAATTTCTTTCCTATTCCTTTTCTTTATGCGAGTTTTTGTTTTGTTTGTTTGTTTTTGAATTTCGCACAAAGCTACACGAGGACTATCTTCGCTAGCCGTCGCTAATTTAGCAGTGTAAGACTAGAGGGAAGGCAGCTAGTTATCACTTTCCACCGCCAACTGTTGGACTACTCTTCTACCAACGAATAGTAGGATTGAGCGTCACATTATAACACCCCCATAGCTGAAAGGGCGAGCATATTTGGTTTTATGGTGATACGAATACGCAACCCTCAGCTTACGAGCCGAGCACCTTAACCATCCGGCCATGCCGAGCCCTTTATATGAGACTGGCGAATGGATGTTAAGACTAATATTCCCACCCAAACTTATACATATTGTTTAGTACTAATTTTCTCTAAAACTGAGTGAAGTGTACGAATTGAAAAAGGAAGGACTGAGTTATAAACAGCAAATCCAAGCCTCTGACTAATTATATTAATTTATTGTAACCAAAAACAAGTCGAAACAAATATAAATAAAAAATAAACATTGCAATAACTGAAAGGGTCCCAGGATACAAGCTATAATGTGGGATATAAAATCCCTAGGTTACAGAGGTGATTGAAAAGTAGGGCTCTCATTGCGGCGAGGATACACCGTCTATAAGAATTAGTCCCCATTCGCTACTCTCACATAAAGAAAAAAAAGGAAAAATGTAGCAACAGAAATAATAGATATAGAATAAAAATTAGGAGAACAAGATGCGGGTGCTCAAGTCCACAACGTCTTACATCTATATCACCCTTACTTACATCTATATCACCCTTACTTACATCTATATCACCCTTACTTACATCTATATCACCCTTCACTGCCTGCAGACAATTATGAGAAGGTGACTACTCTCTAAAGTGAGGAAGAAGAAAAAAAATTGAAAAATAAAAGTAAGGTACTACCATTTTGGAGTAAGTGAGTTAAATAAACTTACCTCTTGAAGTTGGCCTTCCAGCCACCATTATGGTTTGTTTGTCTAGAACAGGGGTGTGCAACAGGCGGCCCGCGGGCCACAACCCGGCCCGCCAAGCCATTTAGTGTGGCCCTAGTTGTTGTAATCTAACCATGTGGCCTGATCTGTAATCCAACGCAAATGGAATATTTTTAAAAGCATCGATCCTACGGGATTCCCAGGCTTCGACTTGACAAACTTCTAAAATTATCTTTGCTAGAGAGGAGCAGGCCGAATTCGATTGGTCGGCCTCCTTAGGGCATGAATAGGTGACGTGCACTAGCACTATTGTCTACGACTCAACGTCATGTCCTGAACCTCGCCTTCGCCGGTTGGCGACAATTTTCCCTAACCTCTGCTGTCCGTCATTCATTATTGGTGAAAATTTTATTACCTTTTACAGTTACTACAAGAGATTGAAGGTAAATTGATTATTATTTAGCATATTGTTGTGACTTTACTGAATTTATTAAAATTTTTGCTTTCAGATGCATCTGATTCTATGTACAGTGTGACCTCGTTATTCGCGGGGGTTACGTTCTTTACCCTCCCGCGAATAGCGAAAAACCGCGAATATTGGATGCAGTTTTAAAACGTATATGTATGCGATTATATACTATATGAAATGCTTCCCAAACACTAATGATACTTATACTCATTGATGCAGTAATAATGTAGCAATATTGCATACTGTTATGTATTTCACTAAATTGTACCGTGCGTTACCGGGCTGTGCTTTGCCGTTTGCGTTGTTGGGGAAGCTGAGGCAGTCAGCCAATAGCAGTCCAATCTTGTTTGGTGAAGACGACAATTGATAAAACGGCTTGATTGAGTAAATACAACAGAAATCTCCTCGAAAAGCCCTTTCAGTCTCTGTGACCTACAAAACGCAGTTCGCGCATAACCCGCGAATATGCGGGGCCGCGAATGGCGAACCGCGAATAGGCGAGGTCACACTGTATTTTGCTATTCTCAATTAATTTAAGTACCGGAAGGCTATGATCGGGATGCCAATTTAGAAACATGTGTTTCTGTCCATAAGAGGTTCCATGTGTAAATAAATTCTATGTTTTTTTCTACTTTGCTATTTTCGTGAGAATAATTTTTGTTTTGATTTCAGGGCTAGTAAAATGTCAGCAGTTAAGAAACGAAAATTGATGATGAGGGGAGGTTATTCAACAGTGAATGGTGCACAAAATATCTTGTTGTCCCACATAATCAAGGTGTTGTCTGCCTCGTCTGTCAAACTACAATTGCAGTCATGAAAGAGTACAATATTAAGCGACATTACGCAACTAAGCACTCCTCCCAGTTTGATGAAATTGTTGGTCAGGCACGAAAGGACAAAATTGAACATTTAAAACATCCATTGAAAAGCAACAAGGTGTTTTTACCACTTTCAAGAAAAATTCAGAACTGGTGACAAAACTGAGTTTTAAGCTTTGTGAATGTATGGCAGAAAAGGGAAAGCCTTTCAGTGATGGAGAATTTATTAAAATTGTTTAACAATATTCACAGAATATGCATGTCCAGAGAAAAATATTTGGTGGAGCAAACTAGCCTTTCCGCTTTACTGTCTCACGCAGGACAAAAGATCTTTCAGAGGACATCAAAGAAACTTTGAAAGAGAGATTGAATTCGTGTGAAGCTTTCAGTCTGGCTTTGGATGAAAGCACTGATATCAATGACACATCCCAACTTGTCATTTTCATCAGAGCTGTTACAGCAGGCTTTGATGTTTTCGAAGAGTTTTAGATATGGCAAGCCTTTCCTCCACAACCACAGGACAGGATATTTGTGAACAAGTGCTTAAGGTTGTAGAAAAGTTTGAACTGAATCCTTATAAATTATGTGGTGTTACAACAGATGGTGCTCCTTCCATGACAGGTAGGACAAATGGATTCACCAAGAAATTTCTAACTGCAATTGGAGCACAAGACGTAGTTGTAAGCCATTGCATTATTCACCAAGAGAGCTTGTGCACCAAAGTTCTGGATTTTGCAGAAGTCATGAAAAATGTCGTCCAATGCGTAAATTATATTCGAACACGAGGATTAAATCATCGACAATTTAAAACTTTTAGATGAGCTGGACAGTGAGTATTCAGATGTTTTGTACTTCTATGCTGTACGTTGGCTTAGTAGAGCTGCTACTTTGAAGAGATTCTGGAATCTGCGAGAGGAGATTAAGTTCTTCATGGAGAGCAAACGTCAGAATGTGGACTTCTTGAGCAATGAGAACTGGCTGAATGACTTAGCATTCCTCACAGACATTACACAGCATCTGTCTGATTTAAACTTAAAACTACAAGGGAAAAGTCAACTTGTGAATAAGTTGTTTGAGCATATTTGTGCTTTTGAGAAGAAATTGGAACTTTTCCAGGTTCAGTTGAGAAGAGCCATATTGACCCATTTTATATGTCTTGCAACCAGGAAACTGGAATTTCCTAATCTGGATTGCACCAAATATGGAACCAGTGTACAAAAGCTGCGTGATGAGTTTGCAAACAGATTTCCAGATTTCAGACAAACTGAAATTAGATTGAAATTGTTCGCTCAACCTTTGATTTGGCAGTGGAAGACAGTCCTGATGATTGCCAAATGGAACTCATTGAACTGCAGGCTGACATGGACACTAAAAGGAAATTCTCTGAAAACAGTTTGCTAGACTTTTACAAACTCTGTGTACGTGAAAAGTTTCCCAATTTGTCCCGTCATGCACAAAGAATTGCCTCCCTTTTTGGTAGCACCTACTGCTGTGAGCAATTTTTCTCCAAAATGAAGCTCATCAAAACCAAATGTAGAAGTCAGCTGACTGATGAACATTTGACCAGTCAGTTAAGAGTGGCAACCACTTCTGTCAAAGCTGATATTGACAAGCTCTGCAAGGACTCTAAATTTCAAGTGTCGCACTAAAATGATCACTCATGCAAAAATATAAAATATTATTGCTTGCATTTTGAGATTTTTTTTTAATTTATTGTGCATGTACACGAATAAGCTTGTTTTTTAAGTGGCCCCGCTTGATTGATGAAGTTGGTTATATGGCCCACCGACGAAAAATGTTGCACACCCCTGGTCTAGAATGAAGCACAAAGCCACACAATGGACTAGCTATGCTCTGTCCACCAAGGGTATCGAAACCCAGTTTTTAGCAGTGTAAGTCCGCAAAATTCTGCTGTTCTACTGGGGGGGGACTATGGTAGAAAGGCACGAATTGGTAGCCCAGTAAACGAATTATACTATTACGAAGGGTTCCATCCAGTTATCTAAATTAACTAATATAACCCCCAACCACCACCCATCAATTCTACTGTAATTATCATGTTTTAAACAAGCTTTTATATGCGGTGACGTGCACATCCGCACAACGTAGTGCCAAATTGTTAAATGACCTTATTCATAACTAAAAATAGTTATTAGAAATTTTAGTAAAATGCCTCTAAGTTAGGTTTCTTTATATTTATTTAATACAAGCTTATATTTGTTACAGAATGGTTTAATAATTTTGTTTAACGTTTTTTTTATTAAATCAATTAACTTTTAAATTTTGTGTCAGTATTTCAAAATTACTGACAAAATATTACAAATTCTACAATATTTGAATAACTTAACTCTATTAGTGTTAATTTGCTCTAAATATATATTCTATTAAAGTGAAAGGACTAATAGTAGAACAGAAATATCCTCTTCTTGAAACGAATAGGAGCTTGTCAATAACATTAAACAAGTTAAACTTTAGTAAAGTTTCTTTCAACAAATTCCAGTCTGTTCATACTTACTTGTGTTCTAAAACAGTGTGTGTGTTGGTATGAATAACTCAAGAACTTACCAGTCGAGATTGCGGTAAGCTGTCTTAAACCCATGGGAAATAATTAATAGTAGTAGAGCTGTCACAGCCAGCATTCGGGCTCTGTGTAAATAAAATATTTTCAGTCTATTGTATTTCAACAAAGGTTTTTAAAATACAAAATTTCATCAAATAAGAAACACGTTTTAGTGAAGTGAAAATAGAATACTGCTATAGCCTGGATAGTAAGTAATATCAGAACCAACTATAGTGTGATCTTTGTGCAGTCAATTTTATTAAAGTAGTTTAAATATCTTGACTTCAACCCATATTGACATTCATCGCAAAAAGTTTATTAATATTCGAGAAGGTTTTTTTTACCGTTTTAGGATCATTAAGCCGTTAAGTTGAAAGTCAATAGGAACTTTAAATACGTCACAACGATCGAGTGTATAAACAACAATATGGAAAGTGATATCAAAAATGTTATTATAAGAAAACAAGAAAAATAGTGAATACCTGATTAATGAAACATTATCGTAACTTTAAAAAAATATTCTATATACTTTGAACATAAGCTGAAGTCTCAGAATTTAAAGCATAAAAGGCTGATAGAGACTGGCATTCGAAATATTACAGTTTGTTTATGTTAAATATAGATTAGAGGTACTTTTATATAAAAAAATACCTCAAACAGATAAACTTAGATTTACACAACTACAACACTACGAGTTAATCTTACGAATTACTATTGGTACAAGAAATATTACACAACACACATTTAAAAATTTATATATCACATAGTCTTTGATGTCAAAAATTACATTTATCACGGTACCTTCACGGTAATCATTAACAGTTATATAATATAGTCCTTAATTTAAATATCTGAAATTATTTGTAGGGGACCTTATTGTTAAATCAATAATATTAAAATAGTATTTCGTCTCTGTTATCAATATAGAAAATGTTATCATTAATCATAAGGCTCCCACTCGTCACATAAGTTAAAACTACATTTGGTCACCTTCCTCTCCATAACATAGTCCAGCCGGTAGCAACTAACATGCAGAATCCCATACTCGGTATGTACAGAACTCTCTCTGCGAGAACGAACCCCACGGGATGAAACAAATTGGATGCTGGAATGAAAGGTATTACCAACATACAGACAGCCTGTAAGAAAGAGAGGGAAAATTAGTTTTTGTTTGTAGTGCTTAACTATCTGTGTTGTTCCCACCACGGGAATCAAAACCCAATTTTCAGCATTGGCCTTTAAGACCTACTGCTGAGCAACCAGGAGCAAAAACAAATCATTTTAAATTAATATCGACGCATCATTATTATTTTTTTTATTAGGTTGATATCCAATCAAGTAGACATCAGCTCGTGGGAGACAATCTAACTTAACTTCCTTATTTATGTAATGTATCAGCATGGGAGTTAAGGTTTGTTAATATGTTACATATTTTACACGGCCTGGCACACAAAAAAGAAAATGTTTTTCTCCTTTGAAACTACTGGGCTGGTATAAGAGTCTAAACAATCTTAAGTTTAAACCAGATACACTGTTACTAAGCAAGACTATAAGAGAAAGCTATTGAGGAACATATCTTTCCCAAGTTTTATTTCAGTAGCTTAGCTTTTCTAATGTTGCTTGAGAAAAATCATTGAATTAGTTAAGATTCAAATCCAGTATTCCAAAAGCTGAGAAAAAATAAATTAACTCAAAATTTCAATAAACTGAACACTGAAATAAATAATATTAACATTAAAGCTGATGACATTAAAATTGATTTAATGGACTTGAAATATCTATATCGGTATTACAATACTTTTATCACCAGTTATTTCATTTATTCAAAAAGACAATTGTCTAAGATCTATATTATCTTTATATATCATTGCATATTTCATTTTTAAAGTGTTATATATATATTGCTATGTGTATACTTCATTTGCTGTAAGTATGCTTACATTTAAATGAAATATTCCCACTCATTCTATACGTATTTAATATAATGTCATTTATTCCTCACCTCAGATCATTTTTATGCAAGTTATACATCTGAATCTGATGATTTGTCATGTGATTTGAAATGCAAATGATTGGTCATTCAATCTACTTGTATATTAACATTTGATAGAAGTGACTTCAACGTCATAACATTTCACTTCCGTATGGAGCATGACTTGTATAAACAACAATGGAAGCTGGACACCGATGGTATGTCCTTAAAATCACTGTTTTTAGTAAGGCCACTCTCTAAAATGATCACTTCCAGAACATTTTCAATGTCTTGAATAATTTGATGAAATATGGCGGATATTGCAAGAGCATTCCATACATACCCCAAGTGAGTAAAGGCTGATAAACATTTTAATCAGCCAACAACCTTTTCTTCAATTAATATTTCGACAATATAGCATGGTTTAGCATGAAAGCGATTTTGAATATGTTTCAAACTTTTTTTCCCTCTTTGCCCAGTAGATAAGATCGCCCATGCTCGTGAGAAAGCTTAATCGAAACATTTGTATAATATTTCGCAAGATGGCCATAAGTCTGTTGTAAGCCCTATGAAAGTGTAGTTGTGAAGCACTTATTTTAGGTGCTTCATATGTGGATTTTTTTTATTAATTGTTGTTTGTAATGTTAAATTATCTAGTCTTTCCACTGCAGTTGAAATGTTCTGTCTGGACTGCAATCGGACCTCATGAAATTAGTTTCAAGCTTGGCATACAGTGACACGACATCCAGTTGCGATTACGAATATGTGATTCTGTTTGAGAGAGCAGGCACTATGATCGTGGGACCTTCAACAAAAACATATCAGTTCCTTTCTTGTATTGTTGGTGGATACAAAGCTTTACCCAGGGGTTCGCGCGACGATATAATTGGTTTAAAAAGTTATTCAACGTTTTGCAAACGATACAACCTTTTTGTCACACCTTGCTGTGAATGTTCTACTTCTGTTTTCCAATATGACTTTACAGATGAGTAAAGCATCCAGATGTTTTCTTTGAAGTCTAGTTGTACTCTGATCAGTACTGGACAACTTAAACTCTGCGGTTCAATTTAAAGTGACAAAAGAGACAAGATTATTTAAGATTGCTATATAAATAGTGTTGAGTCTGTTATATTAACATTGTTTTGGAACTTCGTCACGTTGTTATAGATTCTGTTGCCATATACGCTCATAATCTATCTGATACCACAAATCATGACAACAGTCCTGCAGCATAGTTTCTATTGAAACAAAATTTCTTGTAAGGCTAGCATGTCCAAATCACGCCATTTTCCATAATCCATCAAGTGTGGAGGATGATTATTTTGTAGTACTAATTTCAAATGTTTGAATACACAGAAGTCCATAAACACTCAAGTGATTTGACTTATGTTTTTAAATGGAATAGCATTAATATCCATTTGATTCTCCAACTGCTTGAGGCATGTGATGGTTGAAATGGAAGTATGACTGAGGCTTTTTCTTAGTAAATCTATATTATGTTGGATCTGTTCACGAATAAGCCCGATATTTCTCCGTGGTATAAAGCATTTAGAAAATTCGTCTGTTAGTATACAGAGAGTTCACATTAACCCTTCTGATCCTTGGCTTGTTCCTGGCACAGTGTCCAACAGTAATCATGTATCTCTGTACCACTCTTGAAGTTGTTTTCGTCATCCACTTGTTGGTATAAAATGGCACAACACTTGTTTGAGTTAAAGGCACACATACGCTTTCTCGAGTGTCATTATACTCACATCTTCCCCTGTATAGGTACCATTCTTAGTGTTTTAAAGTTGATCTTTCTTAGTTGGAGACGTCGTAGAAGCAGCTTGTGTACACGACTGGCATTGATATCCTAGGAGATCCCTCTTGATAGCGTAGCGTGATTTTGCCTGGAGCATACTGAAGGTATTTACAACAGACCTTTGCGTTTCCTTACCCGTTACAAGACGCCACACTTTGCTTACCACAACTGTGACTTGTAAAAGTCCTCTTGTACGGATGGACATGGTACCCCACGTTAATTCATATTCTTTTTATTTACAATCCAACTAAGTACAAGTAACTTAGTAGATTTGGAATTTTCAAATTCTCGATCTAAATACATCTTTATGAACCGGGTGTGAATATTTTGCGTTAGTAAAAGTTGTTATATTCCTTTCCAAAAGCGATCATTTCGTAGTAAGATCACTACATATGCAATGCTAAGCAATTTCAAAATGTGTTTCTCATGTCTATCCACAACGATTTTTCTCGGTTGTGATTGTTACATGACCTGATGTTTTACATATTCAAAATCGTTTTAATATAGCATACTCAACTCTCTATGTATCATAACTAATTATTACACATGACATACAAACTTAAAAGCTTGTTAACATATCAAACAATAAAATATTATAAAAATGAAATAGAATATACAAAATAAAAGAAATTTTAACAAAAATATAAACTAACGGGTGAATCATACTTGTTAGTTCTCCTCAAATTAGTTTTTGTATCTTGCAAAAACATTTTTCCTTTTTTAATAGTATTTAACAGTAATATCTTTTAATCTTTTAATGATGGTAGGTATAGAATTTTTTTTATACAAGAATTGAATGTGTTTACAGATGATAGACCTGGTAAGTAGCTTTAACAAATGATTTTACATAACTTGTAACATTATTTATATTTACACTTGACCCAGCATAATATACTAAAGATCTTATAAAAGTTTTACATATTTCAATTACCATTTTACTTGTACGCCCATTTTGTTTACGCAGGATTTTCTTTAACATATTAAATTTAGCCTAACATTTTGACTAAACAATTAACGAAGTTTTTCCAATTTAATGTTCTGTTATAAATCACATCCAAATATTTAATGAGCTTTAGTAATTTCTTTCCTATGTATTTTTAAGATTGCATTTGTTGCATTTTAAATATTATTTTTGGAAATGTCATATTTTTTCTCTAGAACACTTATTTACACCATAATTCCAAAGCCAAAGCCAATTGCATTTTTTTTTCATATAATAAAATGAAAAGCTTGTTAACCATTATGTGATATCATCAGCATATGAGACAAAATTAATATTCCACTACAATTTGTTGGACATGGAATGCTATTTGTATGTATACAAAGAGTGGAAAGCTCAAGACTGTTCTTTGAGGAACTCTGAGTTTAAGAGTATAAAACTTCTGATTTCATATTATTTATTTTCATATAGTTTAATCTTTTATGAACAAAATTATATATCCATTTTACAAGATAAAAGGAAGTTTAAAATCGAAAATTTACTTTTACATATTAGTCCATTAAGCGAAAGTTTATTTGAAGTCTTTTTCACATGTAACAAAACAACTTCAGTGGGGTATTTTTTATTGAAACCATCCATAACAGACACCGTAAGCCTTACAAATTGGTCAGCTGTTGAATGCTGTTTTTTCTGGATATGTTTGAAATTTTGGTTAACATTTCATTATTTTCTAGAAAACTCAACAGTTTATTGTTTACTAATTTTTCAAAAAACCTTAAAACCTGGTCAAACTTATGGGTTTATTATTAGATGGATCATTCTTTACCTCATTGGGTTTTGGAATCGTAGTTATAATGCTTTTATCTAATTCACAGGAATATGCCTAGACTTCAGTGATAAGTTAGCTATTTTATTAACTATGATTTCATTACATTTTGAATAATATTAGATTAAATATAATCGCAGCCCAAAGCTGTTTTATTTATATTTTTAAGCTATCTAGTATCTTATTTTTACTGTTATTATTGCATTTCAAATTTAAGGGGTTATCCAATTCAGAAATTGTACATGGATTATTGATGTCAGCAGGAAACGTTTTTTTCTAATCTTCATTTATTTGAGACTATTAACATAGGTATACCAATTATTGTTGAAATTGGTATCTCAATTATCTTTAGTGATATTATATATATATTCTTTACAAACTTGTGCTTTATCATTTTTACTATTTTGTTATTATGTTTTAAATACAGGATATTTAAATTTGTTATTTTCACCATCTATTGTAAAAGTTTTCGATTTTTTTCCAAAACCTTTTATTGTCCTTTTTTATCTCGGTCTTTATAGTGGTAATTAAAATATTTATTTTTTGTTCATCGATTAAATGTCTTTACTATTTTTTGTTTGTTGAAAAGTTGTTTAAAATAACTGTTTTTTATAATCATTCTCATTTGTATTAATTTTAACAGCATTTTTTATTTCTACTGTAAAGAACTGACTTTTTTGGGGATATATTTTGGAATGTTTGACTATAGTTTTGTTTTAAACCATGATAAACATATTGTTCCGTTTCTTCATTTGTGCTTGCAAATTCAAAAGTACTGTATTATCTGTTATAAATGTCATTAAATTTATATCAATCTGGTTTAAAAAAATTTAATTCAATTTTTAATCATTTTTATTTAACTCTTACTTTATTACACAATTTAATATGAAAACCAACTGGTAAATATTCAATGTTAACATCATTGCCACGTAAAAATATTCAACATGTTTACAATTTGTTTGGGATGTAATAGCATAATCTATATTACAGAACATTCCAATTTGTTCACAAGTATGATTATATTTTATTGTCATCTAATAATATTAAATTTAATTCACAAATGTTATCAATTAAATAAATTCCATAATTACTAATCTTTTTACATCCTCTAACTATCTGTTTGCTGTTAACATTCCCCATAATAATTTTGTATTATAATCCATATAATTTTGAAATCAAAGTTTTATCAGGGTATTTTAAGGTGGTATATACAAATTAACAGCAGTAATTTTCATGTAATTTAACCATATATCAATTACTAGTACTTCATTTTCGGATGAATTTATTTCTGTTATTAGTTTACTTATATATTTTTATTAATTAATGTTATCAACCTTTGGTTATGTATCTCAATTTTTTTTTCAAATTGTAAAATTATTCTATTTAAAAAGTTTAACTTCTGTTAACTTTGTTTCAGAAATATAGACTACATTACTATTTGTTTCTTCTATATAGAAACACAGCTCCTCCCAAGTTTGAAATAAACCACCTCGAATATTTATCTATACAATATTGAATCCATTACTGTTATTCATTACGTCTGGTAAGTTCAGTTGGATTTTGATTGTTTGCATTTAACATGGTAACAATTTTCATAAATAAATTTTGGATACGGTGTTGACTTGATTTTTTTATCACACATATGCTTAACAATATCACTTCTGCTAATTTTAGAATCTTCAATTTTAATTAACACAGATAAAATCTATGTTAAATCAATTAAAATATTGTTTTTCAGGCCACGTATAGCCATATTTAGCAAATTCTGACTTACATTCTATTAAATAAATATTTAATACTAAATGTTAAGCTATTTGTTAGACCTCAAGCATGAAGCAAGAACATCATAACTTATAGTTTAAATACTAGTGCTAAACTAACAAAATTCAAATCATAAAACTATAGAAAAATGGCCCTGTAAATATTATAGACAATATATGTTATTCATTTACTCAGATTATTGTTAATATAGTATCACTACCACTAAGATTCTTAACCAACCTAATTCAAATTATCTTAAGTCTTACTCTTACTTAGTGGCCTGGCATGGCCAGATGGGTTAAGGCGTTCGACTCGTAATTCGAGGGTCGCGGGTTCAAATCCCCGTTGCACTAAAACATGCTCGCACTTTCAGCCGTGGGGGCGTTATAATGATGAGGTCAATCCCACTATTCGTTAATAAAAGAATAGTCCAACAGGTGGCGGTGGGTGGCAATGATTAGCTGCCTTTCCTCTAGTCTTACACTGCTAAACTAGGGACGTCTAGTGCATATAGCTCTCATGTAACTTTGCACGAAAATTCAAAACAAACCATTCTTTTGCAACTGTTGCAAAAGTTTTTTTAGTCTAAGAGTGCTTTGTACTTTTTCTTCTTACTTAAACTTCACACATTTTAAAACTTGCATGATGGTTTTCAGCATAACTTGTACATTTTGTGATGTTTCTTTCCTTTTTATAGCCTTTTAATTCATGGTTTCTTGCACGTATTATACACAACTGCATTTACACATTCTTCCGCAACATCACCAAATTTTGGAAACTTGAAACATTGTAGTATTAGTGAGGAGGTTTCATATTTTATTCTGAAATGCAAGTATTTTATATTAAGTTCATTTTCAACTAAACTGTTCATACTTTCCACATTTGTCATAAACTGTAATATATGTTGTTTTTTTCAACAGTTCTTTTGCTTTTAATTCTTTCAACTTTATTACATTCAACTCTTTGGCTCTTTAACTCTTCGATGCCTTCATATTGAAGTGAATAATTCACACCTTTTATAGCGATTATTTTAAACTCTGCCTTCTAAAGCCGCCACGATCATTTAAGTTTTTAATAACTAGAAATTACTGATTTGATACTGAATATACGATATTGTGAGCATACTGGACAATGTTAATATTTCCATTAAAACTTGTTATACATCATTTGGATACATACAAAACCAAAAAAAAACAACAAAAAACAATGGACCTAAAAACCATGCCTTGGAGTAATCATACTTCTGATTCAATATCTTTAACTTTAATATATTTTGATCTATTATAAATGGTTTTAATTCAGCGCCAGTATGTTGTTTCTTATCAAATCTATCTATCGTAGATTCCGTAACCAGCTGTTCAGATGTTAAGTGTTCCTTGGAGCAAATTTTATATATTAAATTTTTTTTATTATTTCCCAGAAACTCCAAGAATCTGTTGTTGATTAATATTTCAAGAACTTAAAAAAACAAAGACAGCTTGTCAAGCTTATGGGCTTATAATTAGACGGATCACTCTTAATCCTGTTTGTTTTTGGAATAATGGTTATTACTTTTCCATGGTTATACTGATTTCAATTTCAATGATGGCTTAAACAGATTAGTTATTTTGTTTATTTATCTGCATTTTTTATCATAACATATTGAATACTACCGAAGTCAGGAACTGTGTTCTTATTTATTGTTTTTAAACCACTGAAAATCTCATCTATGCTAATAGAACTGCAGTTGAACTTTAAAGGGTTGTTACATTTATGAATTTCATGATGATTTTTTATGTTAATACGAAAATTTTCCTCTAGTATTAATTCATTCATTATTATAATATTTATACAATTAAACCATTTTTATTAAAAATATGGTTTTTGTCATTTTAAGTAATATTGAACATATATTCTCAAAATATGTCAGCTTGTTACCATTTTTTACTCTTATCATCATATTTTGAATTTAGATAATTTCCGTTATTGTTAGTTTCTTCATTTATAAAATTAAATTTTCTAAAATTATCTATTTCGTTATCCAGATCCTTAATAGAAGTTATCAAAACTTCTACGTTTTTTGCTTTATAATTAAATGTTTAACTATTTTTTGTTGTTCATTAAATAACCGTTTGATAAAGGTACTCTTTCTTTTATATATAGTTTTAATTTGAATAGCGATTCTGATTTCTTCTGTAAAGGTTCATTTATTTTTCGAATATATTTAAGAATACTAACATAAATAGATGTCTTAAACTTATATGAACATATTGGTTCATTTTTCATTATGTGCAATGTAAAAAATTGTAATCATTTAAATTTTCAATAATACCGTCATTAAATTTATCCCAATTTGCTTTTTTAAAATTGTTTCAAATTTTTTACTTTCCCACTTAATTTTTTTATCATGTACTTTGAGAATATCCTACAGGTCTATTTATTCATTTGTGCTTGCAAATTCAATAGTAGTCTTTTAAATTATTTATTATAATATCATCCCAAAATGATTTCTTAAAAATATATTTCCATTTTAATTTCATTGTTTTATATTATACATTTTAATATAACACGAACTGGTAAATGGTCACTGTTAACATAATTACCCACATGAAAAGATTTAATATGCTTATAATATTTATTGGCCGTTATGACGTAATCCAGTATGTCAGACTCGTTAGTCTGACTACAAGTGTAAGTATGAGATGCATTATTCAGTAAAATTAAATCAAAATCATAAATTATATCGGTTAAATAATTGTTTACCTTTTTTTACAACCCCATGATGTGGGGTTACTATTTAAATCTCCATTATTATAATATTTTTCATTGTTATCATGTAATTTCTTAAACAATTTTACCTGGACATTTTTAACGATATATATAAATTTATAATAGTTAATTTCTTGTAATTAATCCATAAATCAATAATTAGTACCTCATTTTCAACTAAATCAATTTATTTCATTAACTTAGTCTATTATTTATCTTTTGACTAATACTACCAGACTTAATGTTTCCGGATATCTTTTCAATAAATTAAAACATAGTCGGTTCAAAAGTTCTTTTGTTAACTTTGTTTCCGAAATACACATGATATCACTGTTATTTACACATGATGTCACTGTTAGTTTCTTCTATGAAGAAACACAGCTTCTCCCTTTTATTAATTAGATCACTTTGAATGTACATCGATACAATATGAATATATTTAATATTCATTTTGTGTATTACTTAACATCCTAACGATTTGTATTTAAAGTTGTAATCACTTTTTCTCAAATAACCTTAGGATTCGAAATTAAATCAACATGATTCTGTACTATATCGCAAACATTTTTTAACAATATCACTTTTGGTTTATTTTTTGATCTCGGGTGTTAATTAAGCCTTGGGATAATTTTTTTTAAAATACAACAATATAAACAACTTATTTCTCAGGTCACTCATAGCCCTATTTAACATAATTTGGCTCGCATATGATTCAACGCTTTCTTTCATAATTGCTGTCCACGTTTTCTTGAATGTCATAGAAGAATTCTTGCTTTTTATTTCTGTGTATTTTACACGACTTAAAACTTGCATGGCGTTTTTCTTTACAATTTGTACATTTAGTGTTATTATTGTTCTCTATACATTCTTATACTTCATGGTTACCAACACACCTTACACTTGGTTGGGTTTACACATTCAGTGCCCAAACTTCTGCCACTTAAAACATTGAAGTATAGGTGGGCAAGATCTATATTATTTTACCTTGTTGTGTAAATATTCAATATTTAAACAATTTATGGTGATTTCTTATGTTTTCAAAAACACTTTAACAGTAGTTTCCTCGCCTGTTTTCCTACATCTGATTATCTCCGTTGAACTACAATCCACCCTCTGATTCAGAAGTTATTCCATTATGTCTTCTGGCATTATGGTATAACTTACGCCTTTTACAACACTAGGGTGACGTTTAGTCTTTAGTAAAGAACTTTTCGGGTATATGATTTCTGATGCTATTCAATTTTCACTATATATAATTTTACTACTATGTTTTTAATTTACAATAATTCTATCCACCAAAAATATTTAGCGAATATAAACTAATCACTTTGCTAATAGGAAAACAAATGTTATCTCCATTCAACGACACAACGACGGCTAACATTGAACTTCTGTCCAGTGGAGATTAATGGCTGTTAAAAAACAAACGTTTGCATACTATTTTTTTTAAAGGTCATAGTTTTTGGTAACTTCCTGAAATCTGAGAACTTCTAGCTTTTTGACCAAGGTAAATTATAAGGTTGTAATTTTTTTTAAATATATATTGCCAAGCCACCAAATACTGACAGTGTTTGCTAAAGTTCCAATAATAAGAAGTGATTTTTATAAGATATTGAATCATTGTCATAACAGATATTCGACCCTACATCTCAAAACTTGAAAGGTAATTTGGTATATTAAATTTTCTTACCGCAAGAAGTGATTTCCATTCCTTTCCTTTAAATACTGTAACACTCAACACGCTGATAAAACCAACATACATTGCGAGTGTACTAATATTTCTGACATCCCAGAATGTTTCTACCAGAGGAATCGTTCCCATCGTCCAATCACAGCACAAGTCATAAGGAAATAGTAATAGCCAAATGTTTTGGGACAATAAATAATTGTAGGTGAGATGTCGTACCGGATATGATGAGACAGAAGCTGGATTATCAAACCTGGAGCACACGAGGATGGATGAGTTCAATAATAACTATATTTTTAAGACAAGATCCAAAATCAGAGCTCAATATGGATAACAAATTATTTCGTTTATGAATTTGAACATTGAATCAAAATATCATAAACAGCATAAAGTGATAAATACAAATGTTAACATTTGTTTTAATTCAAGGAAAGTTTAAAAAATTCGAAACTCCAATTTTAATTTTGGTTGTAACATTCAGAGGTGATTATTTAGAGTTTAATCTGAAGAGTTTCCTGCATGCAATTGGACTTTCAAACAGATAATTATTAAATATAAAAAGTAATAAATGCTTTTTAACAGTTCAAATGTTCACAACAGTTTATTGAATATATTTCATTATATGGATTTTTTTTTAGAATCAATGAACAGAAATAATTATTAATTTGCTCAGACATTCCTGATTAAGAATAGCAAGTAACTGAATAATCCCCCTTCGGCTAAAAATCGATATTAAAAGAAATTCTGTTAAAGAAACGACAAACTTACAACTGTAAAAAAGCGTCATTTTTATTAACCTGTTAAAAACTGGTAATTTCCATCCCATCAGTTTTAATCGTAGAGTTAAAAGAAAACCAACAGACACGAGGAGAAATCCTACTCTCCAGAGGGACTGTCGTATCCATGGAGAAAACATCCTTTTACCTAGCGGGATGTGCTTCAAGATATGAAATAGAGAGATAATATGCTGAATTAAAGAATTATCAATGGTTCTAGTTCAACAAACATTGTGATATAGGATTTTATGGACAAGTGAGTTTTCCAAAAATGAATAGCTTGAAGTACAGTAACAAAATATTTATTTCATTATCTTATTAATACAAAGTTTCTTTTTAAAATGCGAATAACATTTTTTATTCTAGAAAATAACACTTTCGTGGTTGATTAAGCCACTTTCAACACATATTTTATTAAATCAACATTTCGCTTCTTTACTTTAGAGTGAAAGAAAAAAGCAAGCTCACATGAGCTAAGTCATAGATACTGCAGACGATCAAAACTGTTAAACACTGTTCTTTGCAAAGCATTCCTGTTACGCCCATTGTTAAGGTTTCTAAACAACAGCGCCATCCTGCCAGAAAAAATGGATAACGTAAGTTAATTTCGTTCGTATACATCAATTTCTTCCAAACAATATATTATTATTCGATTATGCCATTTAATACACTAAACCATGATACTGAACGCCAAAATAAAGATTACAAAAATACATTATTTTAAAATTTGTTCTTAAGATTTATTTATTATACATAAGAGTGAGTGTGCTTTTATTGTAGCAAGGCTACATCAGGTTATCTGTTGAGTTCACCAAGGTGGAATCGGACCCCTGATTTGAGGGTTGTAAATCCGTAGACTTACCGCTGTACCAGCAGGGAACTGTCAGATATAAGATCATTAAGAAACGCACTAATACCAGATAATTTTTAACCTGGTTTAACCATGTACTGACCTATAAACTTATGTATGTGATATTTTAAGAGGGACGTTACCCAGGTTTGTGGACTCATGTACAATAAGTCGTATCATACTATTTTAATAGTTAGTTGATGCTGTTGGGCTTGCAATGATTTTTTCTTTTATACACCCAGCTGCTTTGCACTATGGTGTAACATTATACACTCAGTTGGTGAGTATTATGGCGTGCCCGATCAATAAGCGTTAATCACAATTACAGCTTCTCATGTTTATAGTATACCAACTTTAGCAAACCAATATATATTGTATTTTGGTGCATCGCATTGGTTACATTTATAGGCGTGAGGAAAGTTTCTAGAAATTTAAGTCTGCAGAACAGTATTGACTAGGATGATTCTTACACGCGAGAACTTTCTACAACTTTAGCAAATAGGCGGGAATTTCATGATACAGATTTAACAGTATAAGTTATGTACAATTATAAATATACATTTAACTTAAACAAACATCGATATTAAAATAGATATATGATAGTAAATCCATCAAAAAATATTATTCCTTCTCTGCATTAACATATGCAAAATTTTCTTGAAGGTTAAAATTAATCCATTGTAATACTAAAATCACTTCATATTAACCGCTGGAAATCTAGAATCCGTTGCTTAACTCACTAATTTATTTTCTTTTTATTGATATCTGCGGACTTACACCTCTATAAACGGGGTTTTAATACTATTGTGTAACTTTGTGCTTAATTCCAACCAATCAATCAATCAAACCTTTTATCGGTTCATCACTCACTGTTTAAACATAAGTTTGAAATTATTTGCTGATCATTATTATAACGAATTATTTATGTTTTAGAGCAAAAAAGATAATATCTTCCACAATAGAAAGCTCTTGATCATACCTGTTTACAGCTTTACATGTCCGACTCTACTACTATACCTTTATATTCACGTTTTCGAATTTCTTGTACGTAACGGATAAAGGCACTAACGAAGAAAATTGCTGATAGAATTTCTGCTCTACCTACGACACTGGCCACCTAAATTATACAATCATGCATGTATTATAAGTTCAAAAATTATCCTTTACTTATCATCATGTTCAAAGAGTCAAATTTTTTATAACAGTAACGAATGTAGTACTGATATATCGTACAGCATTCACTTAATTGAACCAAAAAAGTGTTATCACACAATAATGTAGCCATTAAACTGTTTTCATTTTTATCCTGGAAGTACACATCTCTCCTTTTAACAGTTTTTAAAGAATAACCTAAATAACATTATTTTGCAAAATCACATTAAAATTAAATATTTGAGATTTAGTAAACATTATTACTTACATATCATGACTATTCAATTTAATCACAAGTAACCATTTTTAATGCATTGTTATACAAAATTGTACATAATTATTACTCGGTGTTTAACAAAGGATTATAAGGCTTCAACCAACCAAGACAATATTTATAAAATTATTGAACGTTTTTGTAGATTTTTTGACAGTATAACTTGAGCCAGCGCTGTAACGTGTTTCATGCGTTGTTAAAATTTTGTACAAGAAATTACAGAACTTGAATTTTTAAAATATAGAATTTCCTTAAGTAATTGTTTTTATTTACTTTAATGACATACGTCTGAAAGCAATTTCGTTTGTTTCCGTGTTATTTTATAAGAAAACAATGCATAAAACAATCAATAACTAAATGAATACGTACGACCTGAATGAGTATCGAATGAAAACTAATGTATCGTGGATTACGAACCGCCTCAGCGTGTATAAAAAAAAACTAATGTAACGTGGATTACGAACCGCCTCAGCGTGTATAAAAGAAAACTAATGTATCGTGGATTACGAACCGCCTCAGCGTGTATAAAAGAAAACTAAAATATCGCGGATTACGAACCACCTCAGCGTGTATAAAAGAAAACTAATGTACCGTGGATTACGAACCGCCTCAGCGTGTATAAATGAAAACTAATGTATCGTGGATAACAAACGCCTCAGCGTGTATAAAAGAAAACTAATGTATCGTGGATTACGAACCGCCTCAGCGTGTATAAAAGAAAACTAATGTATCGTGGATTACGAACCGTCTCAGTGTACTTTGGACGAAAACTTATATAACGTAGGTCATGCACCGCCTCAGTGCGTGTGGGATAAAACTAATAAAACATGGATTACTACTTACCGCCTCAATGTATTTGGGATAAAACTAATAAAACATGGATTACTTACCGCCTCAGTGTGTGTGGGATAAAACTAATAAAACATGGATTACGAACCGCCTCAGCGTGTGTGGGATAAAACTAATAAAACATGGATTACTTACCGCCTCAGTGTGTGTAAATAAAACTAAAACATGGATTACTTACCGCCTCAGTGTGTGTGGGATAAAACTAATAAAACATGGATTACTTACCGCCTCAGTGTGTGTGGGATAAAACTAATAAAACATGGATTACTACTTACCGCCTCAATGTATTTGGGATAAAACTAATAAAACATGGATTACTACTTACCGCCTCAATGTATTTGGGATAAAACTAATAAAACATGGATTACTTACCGCCTCAGTGTGTGTGGGATAAAACTAATAAAACATGGATTACTTACCGCCTCAGTGCGTGTGGGATAAAACTAATAAAACATGGATTACTTACCGCCTCAGTGTGTGTGGGATAAAACTAATAAAACATGGATTACTTACCGCCTCAGTGTGTGTGGGATAAAACTAATAAAACATGGATTACTTACCGCCTCAGTGTGTGTGGGATAAAACTAATAAAACATGGATTACTTACCGCCTCAGTGTGTGTGGGATAAAACTAATAAAACATGGATTACTTACCGCCTCAGTGTGTGTGGGATAAAACTAATAAAACATGGATTACTACTTACCGCCTCAATGTATTTGGGATAAAACTAATAAAACATGGATTACTTACCGCCTCAGTGTGTGTGGGATAAAACTAATAAAACATGGATTACTTACCGCCTCAGTGTGTGTGGGATAAAACTAATAAAACATGGATTACTACTTACCGCCTCAATGTATTTGGGATAAAACTAATAAAACATGGATTACTTACCGCCTCAGTCCGTGTGGGATAAAACTAATAAAACATGGATTACTTACCGCCTCAGTGTGTGTGGGATAAAACTAATAAAACATGGATTACTTACCGCCTCAGTGTGTGTGGGATAAAACTAATAAAACATGGATTACTTACCGCCTCAGTCCGTGTGGGATAAAACTAATAAAACATGGATTACTACTTACCGCCTCAATGTATTTGGGATAAAACTAATAAAACATGGATTACTTACCGCCTCAGTGTGTATGGGATGGACGGAAAAGAGCAATGCTGCGACAAGGCTGGTAAGATGCGATAAAAACAGGTTGCACATTCTTGATAACAATAAAGAAAACAAAACAAATGGTAAGTCGTACATTAATATAAGTTATCATTTTAATCTTTCGGTTCCAGTTATCAGGCTTTTTATATAATGCGTATTATGAGCATCAGCTATATGCTTTGATTTAACTTTCAAGTGAATTAAATTGTTTTATTCTGTTCATACAAGAAAGTGTGCATTGACAAATTCTGAACAGATACTAGTATTAAGAAAAGATAATTTCGAATGCCAAATACACAATAAATTCTGGTTACGATGAAAACAGATTTTAAAACCATGTAAACAAACAAAATCAAACAAGTTGCTGTCTCTCTCTCTCCCTCTGAAATACATTTAGGCTTACTTGTATGAACCAAACAGAAGCACAATACCGCTACGTTGTGAACGTTTCGAGAGGCATGAAATTGAATGGGCCATTAATTTCATAATAACCTGACGGCTCATATCTTAACTGTAAACTTGCAAACACGCTCTCGCACAGGATATAATATAAATGTGTAATGATAGAGTTTCATATATTACCTGTGGAATATCAGACCCAATATAGCAGAGGGTAACACACTGATTACACGAGTTTAAAGTTTGTTTTGCTTTGGAATAGTATAGAATGCAGTAAAGAGCAAGACAATGATACACGTTAACCCACTGGTTCGTGCTTGAATTACGTAAATTTATACACTCTATAGAATATAATAAGACACTAGATACATTTTAAATTATAGTTTTACATTTTATCTAAGAATAGTGTGAAGCAGGAATTTAGTAAAACACTCATTTTCATGTTTTACCTTTGAAACAGTAGACACACTGAAATGTGGAGCAACACGTTGACTACGTGATAACCTAATGGATGTAATCCGTGGAAAATGTAGTTCAATCGAAAAGTGAGAACTGTTAAAGGACGATATGATTTATGGCTTTGTTCCTAAAATAATAATGAAAACAGTAATTATACTTCTTTTAAACATAAAAACACTTATTTCCTAATTTACTACCAGATAATTAAAACAATGTATCGTTAAATAGTTTTATTGGAATTTTTTGTTTAATGTTAAATTATTCGGAAGAATATTTTGATATTTGAAAGGTTTATAAAGCATCAAAATGTAATTAACGAGTTTTTCATCCGGATGTACAATAACTTTCCATTTTGTTTTTAGGAAAAATTGAGGCCTTATGATCACTTTACTTAGTGCGTTCAGTGTTTTAACCTTATTTTTTTCCCAAAGTGAACAAAAAAGAAGTTGGGCGGGTGACTTAAAAAAAGAAATTAAATTAACTCTCAAATTATTCTGTGTATTTTGTTCTCTGGAAATAGTATTCTCGAAAAACAAACCGAACCTTGTGCAATGGAGTTCCCCAGAAATCGTTAAAAAGCAGATTTAAGGAGGACATTGTTGATCGGACGTCACGATTTTCTCTGATGGCAACAATGTCATCAAACACTAACCCTCCTCTCAATGACGTCATCTGTACAGTTATGGCTGTGATTGTTACAATCAACTTGTACATGTTTGTCATGATCTTTTTCACCCCTATAAAGAAAAAAGGTTAAAATACAGTCTAAAGAGAGATATTTTCCAGGACAAAACATGTTGCATTTATTATTTTATTAATATTTGAGGTTATTTTACTCTTATTTACGTAAAGTGTGAAGTTTACTGATTGAATATTACATGTAAACCTTAATTCGAGAAAAATGTATAACATGATTTCTTTAACTAGCAAAATCTAAAGTATGCCCCTTTTATTTAAAAAAAAACTTTATAAATTTATCGATCAATAGTAAATTGCAATTGGCTATTATAATAACTAACTAAAGGTCAAAACCATATGGTCATAACAATATTATCAAATTTGCATTTCTGGATGACAAAAATAAACTGACTGTTGCATTATTATCCAAATATTGAAGCTAATATTAAAACTTGTTTTTCCTTACCATATTACCGATTGAATCATGTCTCACTTATTCAGGGATAAGTAAATTATGCAAACAAAGAATTAGGAAGATACGAAAGATCAAGCTTCTGAATAACATGTGATATTCAGGCGAACAGCATAATAGAAACAAGATATTCAAATACTTAGCAGGCTTAAGATCATTTATACAATCATGTGCGTGGAATAATAATGTTCCAGTGTTTTGTTATTATTATTGTTGTTGTTGTTTTGCTGATTCCTGGAAAAATATTTTATCTTTCACAGTTTTTATCGGCGACAACGAACACTATGCAAGTGTAACTTTTCGCTAAATTGTAACGCCCAGTATTATTTTGCCAAGTACTACATTTACGAAAGTGAGAAGAAATATAACGATTAGCAATGTGTAGAGACAGAATGCCTGCCATTAAAATGTAAACTGCTGTACAGATATACTGGAGTTTATTTATAACCGTATAAATATACACTGGGGACATATATTTTCACACATACATTTTTGTTCGCCAGCAGTTTCTAGTTGTGCCTGACAGCGCTGTGAGGGTAACCATTTCACGTTATTACATGCATAATTTACCAGGGCCGTTTGATAACACGGACTTTAACACTAGCATTTGGAAACGAAAGAGCAGTATTCATTAGTTTGTGTACGAGAACCGAATGTTCAAACTATGGACTACTGATGTTTTTATAAGCAATTCTTTATTTTTATTGTCAAAGCTACAAGCTCGATTCAGTGTTTCTGAAATAAACGAATGTATATATGGTATAAAAACAACTAGTATTTTATTATAAGATAGGCAGATCGACACGCACACGTAGAAAATAGAAACAAAAATGTAATATAGATAGACAGAAAATTAGATACGTCACAAACACAGTCTAGCATTCTGAATCCCTATTGTCTTACAATAACTTTGTTCAGCGGAAAGAAGGCATAGTGGTCGAAAATAACCATAATACTTCTGTAACATTACTTCTTCCAGATGCCAATAACCAGAGAATTTGCTGATACATATAACATATATAAAAACTACAATATAATCATTCATTAATTCTTTGCAATACCCTTCTCTAATGCAGTATTTATAAGTAGTTACTTTAACCCCGATGGAAAATATATAGATATACAGATTTTGATACAGAGACAGCCAGTTTTTCTAACAAATTAGCGGAACGGTAATGATATATCTCCGATTAATACAATTCAACACAAACTTTGTAGTTTCACTTGTAATTTCCAATTTTCCAACGTTTAGTTTATTGTACTATTATAACAACGTTTATTTCATCTTTTGTAAAGGAACAGAAACGTTATATTACCAAAGTTCATGACTGAAAAACATGCTTGCAAGAAAAATATTACGAAAATCAGAAAACGTAAAATTCAAGTAGTGGCAGATGAAATAATCAATAAAAAAATGAATTAACATTGAGCTCACCGCTATTTTAGGAAGATTATTCCTGGAATAACATCAATAGTAAAAGAACAAACAATGTGCAGGGCTGGTGTTTGTTTGCAGTATTACACGCAGATTTTAGTTCTAAATGTTTATTTCAAGTGGCCATTAGCAGCGTTGGAACATAATTGTAATAACAATTTAATGTATGTGTAACCAAGATGATGCGTTTGATAAAACACGCCCTCAGCACGCAAGAGAGGTCGCTACACGTGCATTGCACTTAACACAATATAGTGACTAGACACATAAATGTAAGCTTAAAAGTATTGATTGATTTTGACATAAAAGATGACACTCAGTCAGTTAGACATTTAGCATAGTTGACTAGAGTTTCTTACTTGTTACTTCAAATACTGTTCGCAGCAATGTATGAAAAGTTGCTTGTAGTATAGGTCTGAAAACTTTAGGCATATCTCTGAAAATACTCTATTCTAAAACACAAATCTAACTGCTCAGCCACATTAAGAATATATATTTGAAGATACAGATTTTACAACGAATATGGTTCTATCAATAAAACAAATCTAATGAAACAAGCCACATGAAAAAGATGCCATTTCGTTCGTAATCACAAATTTTATGACTCAAGCCATATCACAAGAATACCATTCCAGGTAAAACAGACAGGATCACACATACAGGTAAATGAATTATAAAAAGGATTCAAGCCTCAAATACTTTCTGATAGCTCATTTTGTTCAGAAGAAGAATAAACAAAAGTGACGTTCTATTCGAAGATATAGGATGAAGTCAAGAATACCGTATCCAAACAATGGTTGGTTACACATGCTGTCAAAATTAATACATAAACATTTGTGTATGCACATTAATTTTAAAACATGACATTAAATAAGTCTCGCTATCAGTGTTTCATTAATTATACAATTGTTAATTAAGTTTTGTTATGTCTGAAATAAGCTAAAGGTGTACTGTATGTTCAAGAAAGAACAGTTAGGTTTATAATTAGAACTCTGATTAATTGGCCTTGAATCTGACGAGTACAATATATCCTTTCGTATTTTTTTAAAATGTAGTCCATTGCATTCTTTGTAATAACAACACCAAACAACTTGATATATCAATTACAAAAAACGTTTCGTATACTGACGATTGAGAACTTAATGTTACCTGATGTTGTTTGTTTTATGACAGATAAATAAAGCCACCTCAATACAAATATAAACAATGTTTTTAATGAACTTGTATTCAAAACTCTAATGATCAAGTTTAAAACTGTTATGTATGAAGTAGGTTGAATGTCAGCAAAACCTGCAAAAAAATTGTATAAAAATTGCAATTTGCTGATAATATAAACATTCAACCCGCTAATTCAGTGTTTAGTAGAAGCATCTTTGGTAGCAATTGCTGATGCGAGTCTTTTTTGATTGGTCTGAAGTGGTTGAACAGTAAATTCTAAATGGAAAAGAAATACTTGTTACTTTCTGAATACGTATTGTCATACATGCAGCTCGGGGCCCGATATGGCTAAGCGTGTTAAGGCGCTCGACTTGTAATCCGAGGGTTGCGGGTTCGAATCCCGGTCGCACCAGACATGGTCGCCCTCACAGCCGTGGGGGCGTTATAATGTTACGATCAATCCTACTATTCGTTGGTAAAAGAGTAGCCCAAGAGTTGACGGTGGGTGGTGATGACTAGCTGCCCTCCCTCTAGTCTTACACCGCTAAATTAGGGACGGCCAGCACAAATAGCCCTCGAGTAGCTTTGCGCGAAATTAAAAAAACAAAAAAAACATGCAGATCGAATAATTATAATAAACTCCCAGTAAAAGTTATGTTACTGTTCATTGTAATTCTTTATAGATTGACAGACTACTAAACTTCGTTGTATTTTGTTATATAGTTACTGATAAAACGTATTTAGTAATTTTTCTCCTGTAAGATTGAAGCAGAAACTAAAATACCTTTATCAGGTTTTCATGGCTGGATTCCTTTCAGTCAGTGTCTGTGGCTTGTTCACGATAAATTTCAAAACTAAACGGATAGCACGCAATTAATTTGTTTTCAAATAAAGCCAGAGGTATGTATAAAACTTCTTTACCCTGTTAGTTACTAGTTATATCCATACCTTTAAATAATTCTCTTTTCATCAAAGTCAACACTGGCGAGTTCAGTTACACTAGAACACAAATTGTTCTCTATCTCTGTTATTACAATACAGTTAATTCACACGCAGTGTAACTTCAGTTTCACTAACTTCCTCATTTCTATATCTGCACATAATACGCGACAGAAAAATCTAGAAGTACATAACTCTCTAGAAACAATAATATTGCACGTAATGAGACAAATTTAGAAGCTTGAAGTAGCATTACAAATCCTTTCTACAATAATTAAACTACATACATAAAGTACGACTCTTATAGAGTCAGATGACGAAATTTGCCGTAATTATCACTTAAAATAATTAACTATTAACGGTCATTAAAAATATATTACTAAATATTCTAAATAATAACTCTTAAACTGAACAGTCTTGTATAAAAAGAAATTAAATTATTATTACAGTCAAGCATTTCTTCTGTGGCACATGACAAAATCTAAATCAAAAGAAAAATATGGCACTATTTATGTAATATATATATATACTTACACACAAATAAAGAAAAGAGAAAATACATATATCTATGTTGAATAAATATATATAAAAAGTCAACAAATGTCAAAAAGGGGAAGACAGAAAGGAAATGCAATTAATTTAAATATGTAGAAACTGGAGATGAAGGACAAATACTTTGAACTCCATGTACAAGTCGTATTCCATGAGATGAAGGACAAATACTTTGAACTCCATGTACAAGTCGTATTCCATGAGATGAAGGACAAATACTTTGAACCACATGTACAAGTCGTATTCCATGAGATGAAGGACAAATACTTTGAACCACATGTACAAGTCGTATTCCATGAGATGAAGGACAAATACTTTGAACCACATGTACAAGTCGTATTCCATGAGATGAAGGACAAATACTTTGAACCACATGTACAAGTCGTATTCCATGAGATGAAGGACAAATACTTTGAACCACATGTACAAGTCGTATTCCATGAGATGAAGGACAAATACTTTGAACCACATGTACAAGTCGTATTCCATGAGATGAAGGACAAATACTTTGAACCACATGTACAAGTCGTATTCCATGAGATGAAGGACAAATACTTTGAACCACATGTACAAGTCGTATTCCATGAGATGAAGGACAAATACTTTGAACCACATGTACAAGTCGTATTCCATGAGATGAAGGACAAATACTTTGAACCACATGTACCATTCCATGAGATGAAGGACAAATACTTTGAACCACATGTACAAGTTGTATTCCATGAGATGAAGGACAAATACTTTGAACCACATGTATAAGTCGTATTCCATGAGATGAAGGACAAATACTTTGAACCACATGTATAAGTCGTATTCCATGAGATGAAGGACAAATACTTTGAACCACATGTACAAGTTGTATTCCATAATTCAAAATGGGCAAGGCTCACAGTAACATTATTACGGTAACGGAGAGAGACTTGAGTATTTTATGTATGAAAAAATAGATATGGATATTTCTTAATGATGAAATGAAAGAGACAAGTGAGTGGTGAAGAACTCACTTTTACTAAGAGCTCAATGAAATAAACAAATAAAATGCGCTAAAATAAGAAATAATAAGTAGAATATATAAATAATGAAAATTGTAATTTTTTACATTTTTCTGAAATAAATTACATATACAAACTATTATAAGTGTTAATAAAAAATCTTATAGAAAAGTATTCCACATCAAGTGTTAAAACTTAAGATAAAAATGAAAAACTGCTTTACGTTACTTTTACTTTCCATGCAACTCACCAATCACAAAACTAGGACATTAACGTGGAAAGGAATCTCTGATGTTTGTGACATATAAGGCAGTGTAGAATGCAATAGAACGACCCTTTAAAACAGTAAATAGAATTTTTGAAAGAATTCTGCTCCAAACACTTAACACCTAGGGTTGAATTAGTACATGCCATAGATTAATTAATATATTCGAATTTACAACTTTAGAAAATGTATTTCTTTAATATAAAAATGCTCCTATGTGACACCTGCAAATTAAAAAAGTTCAATGTGTGAAAAAAACTGGGCAAAAATGAAATATGCGTTTATGTTTTCTTATAGCAAAGTCATAAAGTTATCTGCTTAGTCTGCAAAGGGGAATCGAACCCCTGATTTTAACGTTGTAAATCCGTAGACTTACCGCTGTACCAGCGGGGGACTTACTAACAATGAAAGCCAAGATAAGTCGATGCGGTATGATACAGCTCAAGGTAACAATGCATCACTTTTTGAGCAAGTTTTCGATCTAAACATTTGATTAATAGGATGAATAAAAGTCAACAACAGAAAGGTTCTGATGATTGACCTCATCAGGTATCGTCGCCATTTTAAAATATATCTTAGTAAGACAAGAATTGTTTGTTTTTGAAATTCGCGCAAAGCTACACGAAGGCTATCTGCGCTAGCTGTCCCTAATATAGTAGTGTAAGACTAGAGGGAAGGCAGCTAGTCATCACTACCCACTGCTAACTGTTGGGCTACTCTTTTACCAACAAATAGTTGGAATGACCGTCACATTATAACGCTCCCATGGCTGAAAGGGCAATTATGTTTGGTGTGACGGGGATTCAATCTTGCGACCCTCGGATTACGAGTCGAGCGCCTTAACTAACGGGCCATAAGACAAGAAAAGTTTGAAAAAGAGAGAGAAAACTGGTACGTGTAAGTAGGAGAAGAAAAACTGGTATGTGTAAGTAGGAGAAGAAAAACTGGTCGAATAATTCTGTTTGAAAATATCTGTAAAAATCTGAAATTAAAATTAAATACTGAAAGAGTGGCCATTTCAACCGTAGGATTGGTAAAAGTTTTTAGATTTTTAGATTCGTGTGTTAAGAATATCCTTTATTGAAGCAAACGTTTGCTTTAAGAAATTAACTTTCAGCTTGTAGAGAAACATGTTAAAAGAAATTATGTAAGTTTTGTCTAATAAATGAAGGTAAAAGATGTAACTAGTATATGGTCATCAGAATTTTAATGGGAAGTAAAATGCGGGTACATTAATTTGGGAAGTGTTTTAAGAGCAATATCGTTAGGAATGTGTGAAATATTGGTGTAAAGTAGAAAGAAAATGTAATTACAAATAAGATGTAGAAAGAAAGGCTAAGTGTAATAACCCTGAAGGATTTGCCTGAAAGAAGAAGAGGACAAATAGATGGCGAACATCGGTCTGAAAAAAACAGAATGAAGAGTTAATGCAACCAAAGAGTGATGAATATATCAGTGGAAAAGGAAAAAAAAAAACAGGCAGCGAACGTCTATATTAAGGGGTAGTGGATATACAGGTGAAATATACCTGAGTACATGAGAATAGACAGGTAAGGGCCATCTTACTAATGTAGGAAGAGAATGAATGGATAACGAACACTTAAGTGAAACACAAAACAGAAGAAAGGCGAGAAACACCTGCGTAGAAGATAAAGTTGAGGAATATCTTAATGTAATGGGAAGAAATTAAACAATTAATGGGCGTATTAGTAGAGGAAAAACAGAGTAGTCAAGTGAAAAACTCATGTATAGAAGGGAAAAGCATGAACCGGTTGTTGTTAGAGGAGATACCTAAAGTCCAACGAGTTAGAGTGGAACGTTAGACAAATGAATTGAATGTTATTTACTTCTATAACTTCCAGTGGCAAAGCGAACTCAGAACACTAGAAACCGGATTTCGATACTCAATGTGGGCAGAGCACAGATAGTCCACTATGAAGCTTTGTGCTAAATTACAAACAATATACAATACTTCTCACCTTTTGAAAAACACTTATCATTTGAAATAATATTAGTTTACGACACATAAAAGAAGTGATCGTTCATAATTTTTTTCTCCCTATGAATTTACAGAAATTTAAAAAACAACAAAACTAAATACAGTAATTTGACACGAAATTGTTTGGTCCATATTCTTTGTCTATAAAAATGATAAGAGGGAGTTTTTAAATACAAGGTTTAAACCATAGTATTAATAAAGTCGTAAAAAGATTAAGGGGTGTACTTTTATTTCCTAATAAAAGAAACAAGAAACTCACGAAAGTAAGTGAATTAACAAAGTAAATAAATAAATATTGAAAAACTTTTCGACTTTAATTGAAATACATAGCTGTTCCATGTTTGAGAGAATTATGAAAATTATTATGATTATGAATTCTAAATGTCAAGTGATATATATGTACAAACATAACTGTTTAAGTTTCACGCGAGTGTTATGATTTAACTATAGGGCTTTGTAGAAGCGATATTTTATTGCAGGCTTGTTTATAAACTGTTTTATAATCACACGATATGTAGTTTACTTGTTGTGATATGGCGATTGTTGTACTATTACGTCATATTACCAGAACCTTTAAGATTTTCTAATTGTTTTAATTAAGTATTATTGTATCATAATATCTCTTCGTGTTTGGAACATTATAGGTTTCAGTCGGGCTATAAATACATGCCAAAAGTGTAATTTTGCTTAGTTAGCTATATAGAGATAGAACTAGACCATGTGATTATGAGTTTAGCTATAAAGTGCGTATAGTGGCGTATTTTAAAGGTAAATTATCACAGGTTGTACTGTAGTAACGGGGTTGAGAAAATAAACTGTCTTGTTAATTGTACTCTATTGTAATTGAATCAACATGTGTATATACTATGAAGAAAATTTAACGACCTGGATACAACTGTGGTAACCAATAATTATGTTGTTAATTTTAGAAATAAATAAAAAATCCTTGTCCTTTTTACATGTTTTGGTAAGTTTTTCACCAGAAAAGAAAATTATAACTGACATTTTTGTAAACGTACAAACTCACTTCAATATGTAAATTTTTTTCAGTAATCACCCCAAACATATAACATTAAATATTCCTGAAAACCTTGTGTATCGCTTGATTTTCAGTGAAAATATGAGAGTTAAAAGATTATTAAAACTAAGTAAATTCTTAGTTTACTGTTTTTATCTGGAAAAAGTTAGATAGAGGTTTTGAAATTACTAAGAATAACATTTTGATATTAAAAAAAACAACAACATTTAAACAGAGAGATTACTAAACCTAAAAGATAATATTATACCTTTTGCAGTAACTCATTAAACAAATTTACATATTAATATCTCATTTGTTAATACCCAGTTAAAATAGCAGATAAACATTGAAAGATATATTCAAAGTCAATAAATATATTATATCAAGAACACAACTTAAATTTGTATAGGTTATTGAATAAATTTACAAAAAATAGAATTTTCTAAAGGAAGTATTATTTTAGTTGTGAAAGGAAATACTGTGTTTTATGTACTTTCGAAGGACTTATTATTTTAGGATCTTGTTTTGAATTTCTCAAAATCTACAGGAGAGCTATCTGCCCTAGCCTTTCCTAATTTAGCAGTGATAGAATAGAAGGATAGCAGCTATTCAACAGTACCCACCGCCAAGTATTGAGCTACTCTTTTATCAACAAATAGTGAAATTAACTGTCACATTATTACGTTTCCTCGGCTGATAGGGTGAGCATGTTCGGTGACAGAGCTTCAAATCCACCATCTTTGTATTGCAAGTCGAGTACCTTAACTACAACGTCATGATAGACATCGAAACGAACGAATAGCAGAAATAAATGTTGGCAAGTATATTGCCTTCAGTATTTTAGTCATTAATATGAAAAAAGAAACAACACAAACAAATCAACAAACAATTCAATTAGGTTAGCCCTAGTAGGTTTTATGAAAAAGGAAACTGTGAGATACCAAAATCCAATCCACAAATTGTTTTTGTGCGATTACTGGAGAACACAAAAGGAACATTTGGGACGTGTATTCGATGTTTGAAGTAAACGAGGGATAAGATTAAACTCATTGCTTGAGGCCCTGAGTTGCTGGTTGTGTTTTGACTCAGCGCAAAAAAATAAGATATGTGAGAAGCCATCAGGCAGGGCCGGATTATTTATTAAGCAATTGGCACAGTGCCTAGGGCCTACGAAATCTATGAGCCTATGAAAATGTTTTCTTAAAAGTTAATCATAGAGAACCAAAAATAATAAGCATAAAACATGAAAAACACATTCGACTGTAAAACGTTGTTACATTTTTAAGTTATACGACATATTTTTGTATATACTCATTAGTTTGAGTACTCAGATTTACCTAAGTACACAGCTGATATTTAACTACAGTGTATTGACACGCATAAACAGCAAGTATACATTATTCGCATATAAATACCTAATTTTCAAACCAGAAACACCGTTACTTCTCAAACAAAATGCGGACAAACAAACAAACCAATCAAAACATTGAAGATGAAATAGTTATTTTTTCCTCTTTTTAATTTATTGATCGTCAATAAGTTTTAAAAACTAAATATAAATCTTTCCATTTTTTAAAACGGCGAAATATTTGATTATTTTATCCACATCTAAGCCATTTTTAATAGAATTCAATATATTGCAGGGTATTAGTATATTATTGATAAAGATATTAATTCATACAGTGTTCGCGCTGTCTACTTAAAATATCTACAATTTATATAACTTGTGGATTAACTTATACGGCTGGTAAGGCCTACGAACAAAAGGTGCCTAGGCCCTGCGATCGTTTCGATTCAAAACTGGTATAAGTTGTGCATTTTTTTAATCTTTGGTATTTATATTTTATTATTTTATGAAGTATGATAGAGATATTGATCTATGTTTTAATATTTTGAGTAGTGCTGTGTTTCATTTTGTTTTGTAAACTCAAAAACTTCATTCATATTTGGAACTCCTAAAGTATAATATCTGTTTAAGTTCAGTCATTTAACTATCTTTTGAGGAGAGCATTGTAATGAATCGTGGGGTACAGCGTGGCCTAAGAAAAATAATATAATAGATTCATCATATAAAAAAACTTAAGTTGAAGATGTCTTATTACAAAGGGATGAAAATCCAAGTCTCCCGGTGGAACAGCGGTAAGTCTTCGAATTTATAACGCTAAAATAAAGGATTCGATTACTCTCGGTGGACACAGCAGATAACCTAATGTGGCTTTGCTATAACAAAACATACACACATTAAAACTCAGTATCTCAAGCATTTACGAACAGCGGACCTGTCTTCTTCAGAGGTAAAATGGTAATAGATACATGGTTTTATATACAGTGATTCTTTAATTTATATTAATGCGCCAAAGGAGAAACAAATAAATATATCTGCCCATCTGTTTACTTCCATCGGTGTGGATTTACTAAGAGAAAGTATAATATAAGTAATATGACCATGCGTTTGAAGTACGAAAAGCTAAACCCTGTCTGTTCTATAACAAAACACTGAACCCAACATTAGACGGAAAATATACTCTATATAAAGAGCTAGAGCATGTTTTTCCAGGAATATTTAATTTATGTATGTCAATATATTAAATATTGTTTCTTTTTTATTTGTGTTAAACAGCCTTGACATAATTTAAGAAGTTTTAAACAATAGCCTACTTACTTTAATAATTTATTAAACTTTATCATTGAAAAAAAATGTGTATATTAAAGTAATAAAAGAAACTGATGAGTTTCGAACTTTCCAAAAGAACTATGACAATCTAAACTTACCTACTGAAAAGATTAAAAAGTTCAATAAACTAACAGATGCACTTTTCTTCTCTACTGTTTAACGAAAGATTCCAGTATTTACTTTCCCTTTGCAGTATCTCGTGGTCAATAACTACTTTAGTAAACTTGTGTCATTATTTATACCTTTGTACCTTGTGCAATCCGTAGCGACCTCAGGCGGAAGTAGAGTTAACTTTATATTGTGCATGTGTAAGTGTACCGATTATATATCTACACATAATATCTCTGGTCTCAGGATTCAAGAATCACGTATTTAATGCTTTTAGGAAGCACATAGCGGATATTTATAATTATCATCTGTGCGCAACGCTTTGACACATTTAGTCATTTTACAGCTTTTATTGCGTTATTTAGTTTCGCTTTGTAACTTATAAGATAGTTTGTGTACCTTAATAATGTTAATATGGTATACCTAATGATAATGAAAGCACTTGCCTTGTTAGATAAGATATGTAAATAGATTAGTTGGGCTTATGTCGAATTTCGCGCAAAGTTTATTTGTTTGTTTGCTCTGAATTAAGCACAAAGCTACACAATGACCTATCTGTGCTCTGCCCACCACGGGTATCGAAACAAGGTTTGTAGTGGTGTGAGTCCACAGATATACCACTGTGCCAATGGGTGAGGGAAGGGGGGGTCGCGCAAAGTTATATGTGGGCTACCTGCACTGTTCATCCTTAACATAACAGTGTGAGACTAGAGAAAGAAGGCAACTAATCATCATCACCCACCGCTAACTCTTTGGTTACTCTTTTACCAACGAATAGTGAGATTGACAGTTACGTTATAATGTCCCCATAGCTGAAAGAGGGAGAATGTTTGGTGGTGTGAGTCGAGCGCCCTAACCACCTGGCTAATTTATGGAACTGATAAATTGCTAAGGGTGCTTTTCCTATGGTTTTTGTCTCCTTTGTTTCTCAGCGATAATCTTGAGGGCTTATAGCGCCAAAACATAATAACCAAACAAACTCAACATTTCTAGCAGTTTGAGGATTTTAATTTGTTGTGAAAAAAAATCAAACAAATTTGTAGATGCATTATGATGCTAATATTGATTTCAATTTACCTCATGTTTCAAATTTCCCATGTCACATGTGTGTTATTTATTACTCATCATTTATGTTTATTTATCATTTGAATCGTAGGAACCCTTTGAAGATATGCATTTTAGTCGTCAGCTGTATGTTTCTTTCGTTTTGAGTTGTCCCTCCGCTGGTACATTAGTAAGCCTACGGATTTACAACGCTAAAACCAGGCATTCGATTCCCTCTCGGTGGACTCAGCAGATAGTTCGATGTGGCTTTACTATAAGAAAACACACACATACTCACTGGTTTTGAATTACATAATGTACATCTTTCAAATTTGGGATATTCATCATGAATAACAAAAGTTTTCCATAATGAGATTCCTCCACGATTTTCAAAAAGTTATAATTGAACCTATTAGAAAGCATACTTATTTTGAAACAACACTCAAGACCTACTATCTCAATGGCTAAGGCTGCTAAGACACTGATAATATCAAAAATAATTGATTTTCTGGTTTATAATCAAAATTCACCCATTTGCTCTTCATACTATTGTTATTCATAGTATTCTTGTTTCACAAACCTACAGAAAAAGACGGCTATTATTATTTTATGCAAACTTGGGAAACCTACTAAGAAGATTTCTGCGTAGGTCATAAGACTGTTTTTTTTATCTTTTTCGTGAAAGACAAGAAACAATTTTTCTCAGTTTTTCATTACTAGTGGCCAAGTTTCTTCTCGAAGCTATTCAAGCACCAAGGCCTGGCATGGTCAGGGGTTAAGGCACTCGTATCGTAATCTGAGGGTCGCGGGTTCAAATCCCCATCGCACCAAGCATGCTCGCCCTTTCAGCCGTGGGGGCGTTATAATGTTAAGGTTAATCCTACTATTCGTTGATAAAAGAGTAGCCCGAGAGTTGGCGGTGATGACTAGCTGTCTTCTCTCTAGTCTTACGCTGCTAAATTAGAGATGGCTAGCGCAGATAGCCCTTGTGTAGTTTTGCGCGAAATTCAAAAAACAAACAATGAAGCACCAAAGCTTACATCAAAAACGGTTAGGTACACTGCACCAAAATCTATGTGCAGTTACTAGACAAACTCCTACATGATAGTTGATAAACCAAATACATGTCCCAACTACCTAATGAATGAATATTTGTTGTCAAATGTTTATCAATGTTGTAAGTGTGTAGCTACCAGTTTGCTCACCAATATTCAGTTAATTCCTTTAAAGTCACACACTCAATCTTTTTTTCTGCACCTAAAATGTTTTTATTAGATATCATGACTTTTGCAAATACACATCAATCAACCACTTCAAATAAAAAAGTGACACTCGATTGTAATCAACATTAGCTGTAGGATCGCAACCATATTAGTTGGAAAAGACTTTTCTTTACGGAACCAACCAAATTCTTTAACATACAGAGTGGTATTTCCCTCTTTAAAATACCTTAACACCATGGAATTTATATTAACAGTTCCTTGACATCACTCTCAATGTAATCAGCACAGCCATATCAAACGTTATTATTTGTGCTAATTGCTTAGGCTAAAATCATAAGCTCTTTAATTAGGATATTTCATAAAATTTAATAAATTTGTGGTGAAGAGTTGACAATGAACAATGAATAATAACTTTTCATCCTATGATTCTTTTGAAAACTTGAGCTAGAATCTGCTAATCTAGTTTCCGTGACCTAACTGATACTTATGTATCTGCATGTCCTTTAACCTTATAGTTTTGCTTTTCTAAGTCAGCCCTTTTTAATTTCAATGACAAAAAAGTACAGACGATCCACTTTTACTCTGAGATGAAGCTGCAGTAAAAATGTTAGACAAATAGTGTAGCCCCATAGTGGCGCAGTGGTATGTCCAAGAAAGTTAAGTATGTTTGTCTATCAAATAAAGAATCCATACTTTTGGTGCAAATGGGAAAAGGGAAGTAACTTTATAAAAACTAGAGATGTTATATCTCAGGTATTTATTAATGGATTGTCTTTAAATATGGTACTGAAGTAAGAGTCTAGTAAAGTACGTTCACGGAAAAGGTGTAATAGTTTGAGCAATAGAAGGTGGAATATTCCTAAACTATTGTTCATGTTAATAACACACAGTATTTCCTGTAGGTTGTTTTGTGGCCGCAAAACACGATAGTGATGAAACGCTATTAGCATCCATAACTTATTTTAAAAATTGATTATTTCTACTGAAAGTTAACTGATGTAGCTATAAATATATAATATATCTGATGTTGTTGTGAGCGGCTTTCTTTCAACTCGACATTTGCTAAACGTGTGTTTACACGAAACCCCAGGCACAAACAAAACTACCTGACTCAGTAAATAGTGGTTGAATGAGAAAAAGACTATCCAGCAGTAAGCTGTTGAGAAAATCTAACATTCAACTGAATGCATACGCACGCATAAAGCTTAATATTTATTCTCCATGAGTGAGCATAAAAACTTAAGAAACAGGATAATTAAAATTTTTAATTTAAAAAAAAAAGAGAACATTTTCCAAATAGTTGCACTACAGGGATATTATCAGGATGCACGGTAATCAAATGAATATGACTGGACATGGAAACATAGACTGTAAAGATGTTATAAATGGGAAAAAAATCATATAACGAACTCGACCTCTGTGTTTACTAGTATTTGATATTTGCAACCTGAAAGACACCTTATGCTACATATGAACTAGTTTGCCATCTCAGAAATCTATAAAATTAAGCTATAGCCATCCTTAGTTTAGAACTGCTAACAAGAAGCAGGGTAACTAGTCTATAGCACCTATCGCCTCTACATTACTATCGTACCCGAATAATATAATTGACTGTCACAGTTATAGTGCTCGCATAATTTCAATTGCAATGAGTATTCAGCAACGAACAGTGGTTCATACCTTGGACCTTTGATTCGTAGCTCGGTACGCTAATTACTAGGCCAAGCCCAGAACATATTATAATTTATATTACTCAGCCATGCTTTAATTTTACTCTTTGTCGCAGTACGTGCTTATATCCTATTATAGTTATTAAATGCCATCCTTCACACGATGACAAGCGCCTTACATTAAACAATGTCTATACATCAAATACCATGCCTAAGAGGGTGAAGTGCTCGACTCATAATTCAAGAATTGGTTTTGAATCCTCATCACACCAAATATGCTCGTCCTTTCAGATGTGGGGGCATTATAATGTGACAGTTAATCCCACTATTCATTAATAAAAAAGTAGCCCAGGAGTTGGCGATGGGTGGTGATAACTAGTTGCTTTTCCTCTAGTCTTATACTGATAAACAAAGGACGGCTAGCGCAGATAGTCTTCATGAAGCTTTGCGCGAAATTCAAAAGCAAACAAATAACAACAAAATTGTTTGAACACGCAACAAACAATTATTTTAACTAAATTAAGTAAAAAAATAAGGGCTGTTGAAATACCACCTACTTTGAACTATAAACTAAAATTATAAAATTTACAACTGCTCCACCTATTAGATTTGTTCAAAGGAAATCAGTTAAACTTTATTACTTAACATGGGTATGAAACAAAACGCTATTCTATATCACCTTCGGGAACAGACCAAATAATTTATGGCTATTGTGAAAAGCACCAGTGCTTTAATATGAAGTCATTATTTAAGTTGAGAATGCATACCACAGTCTACATTTATTTAAGCCAGAAACGTAGTTGCACAAGTCTGTTTTTTTTTCAAATGTCATCCCCTCTTATGCGATCTTCGAGTATTAGTGAAAAGCAATTTTGAAAATATCCCAAGATACCCTGTACATTTAAAAATGAAGCGAACAAGCTTGTGCCCAGTAAATTATTTACAAGTTTATTACTTACTCTATTCAGATTACATAGCGTGTGCTGGAGTATCTTGGACACTTTTGCAAATAAAGTACCTTTTATGGCAGATAAGAGAATATTTATTTTATTTATGGTAGTGCATTTTGGTTTATCATCAAGGGTTACAGCTATTGGCAAGGCTTATTATTGGTATTTTAGAATTCCTTCTTATTGTAACACCTTTATTATCCAATCGAAGCTTCCCTAAAGTACATATTTTCTTAATCACCTCCCTTGTATAGACGCAAATAACATTAATATAGGTTTCAAGGTTATTTGGTATTAACTTACAATTGAAATTTTGTAATGAGGTTATCAAAAATAAAGAGTGATTTATAATGTTAAAAGAAATAGTTTTTTGAAAGTTTATTAGGTTAAAACCTCAAGACACTCAAATATTTCAGATTTGATTTAAATTTATCAAAGCTCTGTATGTTTAAAATTTGAAACTATAAATAATGGAAACATTTATTCTATTTTTATAAAAAATCAAAATTCATTAAATATTTTTAGAGAATAATAGATTGTACATTTAACAAAAAAGAGAAAGTTCAAGTAATTACAAAAATTCAGAGATATCTACTATTTGTGGTCTGGTTCTGTTCCACAGTATGTTTAATGTGCGCTGGAAGTTAGTTACTTGGTAAAGTTAATTGTTATAATACAGATACAAAAATATGAGGATCATGTTATCATTATCATAGTATTATAATATAAAATTACATTTAAAATTCTAAATATATTATTATTAGATTACATAAACTATACATTTATAAAACATAGATATAGCAAAGGTATGTGTAATTTACAAAACATGTAAATAAAATTACTGTATGTAAAAAGAACTAAAGAGCTGGACATTTATAAAATTCATAAAATAAAAATAAAAAAACACACCTCTATAAAGCACCAAAACTTAATGATGATGTTCTAAATTAATGTATATATACTTATATATCAATTACCCAAAACACCTGTGGGTACAAATAAAATACTGGAATATTTGTTAGTGTATTTCTCCACTCCTTTATTACTTTCTTCATTTCGTGACTTTGAAGGTTACTCACCCTTCAGAATATAATTTTACTGAGAATCTGAAACAAAAACGTTCAAACACCGTTTTTAAACTAAACGTAAATAAACCAAATTAAATAAATATATTTTAAACATGTACTAACATATTCTACATACAAATTGAGTACATTAAAATGATCAAAAATAAATTAAACTAGTGGAAGTTTATCCAATATACTTTCGTTTTTAGATTAAAATCTCATTATAATTATATTTTCTCTTGTTATATATATGTCTATATATATGCACTGCTGGCCAAAATCTTAAGGCCAATGAACATAAAGAAAACTTATGCATTTTGTGTTGTTAGACTCAACCACTTATTTGAGTAGAGCTTCGAAAAATGAAAATAAGAAAAGGGAAAATAAAAATAAAAACCTTTTAGCATTTAATAGGGAAAATGTGAAACTATGAAACTAGCATAAATGCTAGCCGGTCAAAAGTTTAAGATCATACTGAAACAAAGCGTTGATCGGTAAACACGTAACGAAATTTAGTCATATGTGTTCAAGCATTAGCGTTATCCAACATCTCCTGTGTTACATTGGGTAAAAACATGGCAAAGGCTAAAAAGTTGACAGAGTTTGAACGTAGCAGAATTATCGAGCTGCAAAAGCAAGGTCTCTCTCAACGTGCCATCGCTGATGAGATAGGGCGTAGTAAAACTGCTGTTGAAAATGTCTTAAAAGACCCTGGGGGATACGGAACGAGAATTTGAAGTGGTTGGCCCAAGAAAATTTCGCCGGCGTTGAGCAGAAGGAATCGACGCGTTGACCGGCAAGATACCAGTCGATTGTCGAACCAGATTAAGGCCCTTACGGACGCGAAATGCAGCTCAAGAACAATGAGACGGCATCTATGAGAGAAAGGCTTTAAAAACCGTAAACGTATTCAAAGGCCACGCCTTCTTACACACCACGAAACAGCTCGGTTAAACTTTGCTGAAAAGCACCAAACATGGAACATAGAAAAGTGGACGAGGGTTTTTTTTCTCTGATGAGAAAAAAATTAACCTGGATGGTTTAGATGGCTTCCAACGTTACTGGAACGATAAGGATATCCCACCGGAGACATTTTCTACACGACACAGTGGGGGAGGTTCCATCATGATCTGGGATGCTCTTTCCTTCCATGGTACGATGGAGCTTCAGGTTTACAGGGGCGTCAAACAGCACCTGGCAACATTGGCATGTTGGAGAGAGCATCCTTATTGACTGAAGGTCTTCGCTTGTGTGGAAATGACCGGATCTTTCAGCAGGACAACGCTGCAATCCACAATGCCCACAGGATAAAGGACTTTTTCATGGCGAATAAAGTGATTCTTTTGGACCATCCAGCGTGTTCGCCCAAACTGAACCCCATTGAAAATGTTTGGGGGGTGGATTGCAAGGGACGTTTATAGAAACGGACGTCAATTCCAAACAGTGCATGATCTTTGTGAAGCCATCTTCACTACTTGGAATAACATTCCAGCTAGCCTTCTGCAAACGCTTATATCGACCATGCTAAAGCGAATGTTTGCAATTATTCGCAATGACGGCCGTGCAATTCACTACTGAGACTTCTTCTTGGGCATTTCTTACCCTATTTAGGACTTCTTTTGGGTATTATATTAAACTTTTGACCAACTAGTATTTAGGCTAATTTCATACTGTTCCCATTTTCCCTATTAAATGCGAAAAAAGTTTTTAATTTTTATTTTCCCTTTTCTTATTTTTATCTTTCGAAGCTCTACTCAAATAAGTGGTTGAATCTAACAACATAAAAATGCATATTTTTTTCTTTTTGTTCATTGGCCTTAAGATTTTGGCCAGCAGTGTATGTGTGTGTGTGTGTATATATATATATTAAATCGGCGATGCAGAAATAGATAAGCAGTACTTTAAAGTGTACTTTAAAATTTGTTTACTTGACATTTATTACCCGTATTAACAACTAACAACCAATGATAACACATGCCTGCAAATATAAACTTTATGAAAACTGTTTTAGTTTTAATAACGGATTTTCCATAATTCAGCTACGAGATTTCCAAAATAATATTTATTTTTTTCTAACATGTAAGGATTTTTTACAAGTTGGGAAGAAAAACCATCAAAAAACAAACAACCTAAGAAAAATGAAGAACATTGATGCCAAATGAATACACATTCCCATTTGCTCTGAGTGTTTGTGAAATGCAAGTTTTTTAGTCTCAGAGTTACGTGTTGTAGTCTTTCTTTTAAGTATTGCGTCTGTAACATCTCGTTTCAATGACCAGAAGTAATCAGCCATCATGCTGATATTCTACCTTCTCTGATACCCGCCCTCTGTTTTCCAGACATCTTGGTGAAAACTTTACTCTTGTTTTTCGCTACGTCATCGAGACTTTCGGGGAAATAGTCAATACGTGAGTGTTAGAAATGATCTTTTAACCTCGTATTACAACCCAACTCTTTGAATTTATCTAGAATGTTACTGAAAATATTTCCATAATTTGGTGCCTTTTTGTTTTCTGAAAACTGTCAATAACATCTTTGAAGACAATTCACGTTCCAATTTCAACTTTTTTCATTGTTTTTTCTAACTGTTCGTCTGAAATCAATTTCCTAATATGAGACCCAACGAAAACTCAATCTCATTCCAGGGTATTGGAATTACAAAAGGTAAAAAAAAAAACATTTTCTTACCATTAGTCCATTGTCTCAAATCTTTGACGCAATCGGTGCAAACCTTGTACGGAGCCCGTGATTTGTCTTGGTCCATAAGTTTTATTCCAAAATGCGTATAATATGATTTTCTAACGAAATCTGTAATGTATCTCAGAACGGCTGGTATGGGTATTAACACTTTTATTGATAGCAGAGAACAACGTTTCGATCTTCCTAGGTCATCTTCAGGTTAACAAAAAGAGTTTGTAAGTGACCGTTGTCGGACACATGTCTTAGGGACAAGAGTATAAACGGGTACGGGATTGTAGGGGGCATTGCAATTGGATGTTAGATTATTAATTAGTATAGGTAGAAAGTTGTTCCTTTATATTGGTTTTAGTCGCTGTATAAGCAATATCAGAAGACATTTTTTCCCCGACGTTAGTAATTTTCAGCAGTATGTCTTTATTCATGCCTCCTGTTGTAAGACACCATTATATACCTTTCTAACCCAAAACAAACATTCACTGCAGTTAAAAGGTAATAATTACACAATTCTTGAAGTGATAACGGGTTTAGGTTTTTAATTCACGTATCAGATGACAGTAATGTCGAAAGCACTTGTTTATTATTAACTACAAATTTTTGGGCAGGTACGATACCTTCTTAGGGCTCTTTAAATGTAGATATAATCATATAATTTGTTGTTTCATATTTGTTCCAAGATTTTAGTCTACTTTACGATCTAAGTACATGTTTCATTCTTTCTTTACATTTTTAAAAATGAGGAAGTAATTGCGGTGCGCTCACATTCTGCTTATTGACAGGATATTCTAGCATTCTAAGAGGAAATTATACCCGGGAATGAACATAGAAGCAGAAAAATAGAGGTTAAACAAAACATCATATTCACTTGTAACACTATTGCTGCTTTTGTTTCTAGCATCACAGGGTTATTTTTGAGCTACAAAATGCTATTTAAGATTTTGCTGATATCACTAAAATATATTTACCTAACAACATGTTATTAGTCTGTAATGTAAATAAAAGAATGAGTTAATTAACAACGTGGACTCTAAGATTTTACGAGGCCCGGGATGGCCAGGTGGGTTAAGGCGTTCGACTCGTAATCTGAGGGTCAAGGGTTCGAATCCTTGTCGCACCAAACATGCTTGCCCTTTCAACCGTGGGGTCGTTATAATGTTACCGTCCATCCCACTATTCGTACTCGTTGATAAAAGAGTAGCTCAATAGTTGGCGGTGGGTGGTGATGACAAGCTGCCTTCCCTCTAGTCTTACACTGCTAAATTAAGGACGGTTAGCGCAGATAGCCCTCGAGCAGCTTTGCGCGAAATAAAAAAAACAAAAAAGATTTTACGTATTCCAAGACTTATATTTTATCAGAAATCAAAGAAAAAATGTTAATATATTAGAATCAATTCAATTTATCTAGCTTATTGTACATTTAATGTTAAGGTGAATAAAAAAGTGAATAACATGGTCCTGATTCTCTGCAAAAAGAACATTTATTCTGCATTTTTACTGACGTCCAATAAATGGACTAAAAATTAACAACCTCTGATTTTATAATTTTTACGTGTAAAATATTTGATATTCTCCAGTACGCGTATTTAAGTTTGAATGTCAATGTTGCTAGATTCACGCTGTATAATAATTCTATTAAAATATAATTAATTTCATTGCTTCAGGTTCTAAAATAACATATTATGTTCATATTACGTTTAGTATTTACTTATTACGCGGTGAACTAACTTACTGTTGTAGGCTTAGAAGATCCCTCCCATTGTTAACATTTTTAAGGCTAACTTGGACTTTTGACCATCGTTATTATTATCTTATTTTATTTCTATTGCAACAAATAACATTAATCTACTGGATTAAAAAAAATTAACATTTCTGAAGGTTTCAGTTATTAATAAGGCCTGGCAAGGCCAGGTGGTTAAGGTACTCGACTCGTAATCCGAGGATCGTAGTTCGAATCCCCATCACACAAACATGCTTGTCCTTTCAGCCATGAGGACATTATAACCTGATGGCCAATCCTACTATTCGTTGGTAAAAGAGTAGCCCAAGAGCTGGCGGTGGGTGGTGATGACTAGCTGCTTTATCTCCTGTCTTACACTGCGAAAGTAGGGAAGGCTAGCGCAGATAACCCTCGTGTAGCTTTGCGAGAAATTTAAAAAAAAGTCTATGGATTTACAACTCTAAAATCAGGAGTTCGATTTCCCTCGGTGAGTTCAGCAGATAGCCCGATGTGGCTTTACCATAAGAAAACACACACATTCTTCTAATTGGTAATACAACAGTAAAACCTAATATACACTCACTACATTTGTGCTCTAACGTTTTTTATACCTCTGATTCAATTTAAAGTAACCCATTTATAATTATAATATTTATTTATAATTTCGCTTCTTAATACCAAAACTTTATTACTGATATTCACGTTCATATCAGAGGGAGCATGTTTTGGAAATATGTTGCAATATTTTTACCTAAAACTACAGACATTGTCGGCAAAGCTGGAGCAGATATAGTAAAGAATAAAAGTTTTTCATGTTTGATCTGATTCCTGATCCAACTCGGCCCGGCATGGCCAGGTGGGTTAAGGTTTTCGACTCGTAACCTGAAGGTCACGGGTTCAAATCCCACTCGCACCAAACATACTCGCCCTTTCAGCCGTGGGAGCGTTATAATATGACGGTCAATCCCACTATTCGTTGGTAAAAGAGTAGCCCAAAAGTTGGCGGTGGGTGGTGATGACTAGCTGTCTTCCTTCTAGTCTTACACTGCTAAATTAGGGACGGCTAGCACAGATAGCCCTCGAGTAGCTTTGTGCGAAATTCAAAACAAATAAACAAACAAAGTGATCCAACTCTGTACTTGGTGCAGTCATATTAGATTAAATTGTACAAACCAGTTACCTCACAGACTTCTCATTCAAGGATTATAGTTTATCAAGAACTGATGTTTAATTATCGGATACTACCTTATCATCAATAGTACGATTATCGAGACAATGTTATACTTTTTGGCATTAGATGCTATATGATCGTTTTATCCAATGCGAATCCATAGAAAAAACATCATGCAATTTTGATTGCATTCTTTTATTACTAATTTAATATTTCAATATTAGTATATATTACAGGAAAGAATCCTATAAATAAAATCTCAGAATATGCCATTCATTTGATATATACACTATACATTTGATTGAAATGAACCCAGTACAGTTATGTGCATTTAACTCTCCTGAAGACAAAGAAGGAAGATAAAACACAAAAGGCATTACAAATGGCGACTTGCCAATGGTAAAAGTGATCGAATCCCACATTTTGCAGCTTTGAACCTCGAAATCTACTAATGAGTTATTAAAGAGTATACAAACTTTGGTTATTCGTGCAAACTCAAATAACGGCTATCTGATTTTTAACTGATAAAATGAAAGTACACAGCTAGTCAAAAGCACCCAACACTTGCTCTTTGCCAGTTGTAACAGAATAGGTGAATATTAGTGTTACTCATATAACTCACGTGAAGAGCGAAACAATTTGTTTCTACAGCAACAGGACACAAACCATGGATCTTCTGATTCACACTCCAGCATGCTAACTACTAACTGTCATACTTCATTAAGAACATTCAGAATGATCTGATTTAACTGCTATTCAATAAGAATCTCACTCACGTGTTTACTGCAACTATAAATGTTATATATTAGATTGTGTTTGACTGTGTTCTACCTTTAAATCATATAAAACCGAACACAATACTAAGATGATTTGTCAAAGTTACTGAGACAACTGCAAATGAATAAGATGGGGTTGATATCAATGAATATTTTATTAGATTTTTCCTTTGCTGCTGAAAGACGTTGCAGTGCTGATATGACCAAAGTTCCTCTAAGTAGTTTTCATGAAATGGCGTTACTTCTTATGGGGTAGAATTATGAGACCAATGATATGACAGTGGAACTAACATAAAAGACAAAAGCAATGACCATCATAAAGGAATTAGTGACTTAAAGTAAAAACCTTTTATTTGTACCATGCAATAAACACTCTCTACACTCTCTGAATATCGCACCAAGACAGTGACATTCTTTAAATTGATAATATATATATATATATTAATCTACTAGTTTGGTTGAATTCATTGTTAGGAAACATCGCTAGAACATATTATTCGAGTTAGTGTGAAGCCAATGAGTGACCCAAGACAGGAAAGCAAAACTGATGCTGTCCATGTACACCAGGTGGAAGAAGTATGAAACTGTCTCCATTGTGAAAGACTGGAGCCAGCAGAACCAAACAGTCTTCATAAAAGAAAGTAAGAACTGCAAGATACTGTGTCCAGTTTATGAGAAATTTAGCGGTATGACACGATTTACTGTAAGAAATGAATCCTGGCAGAGTCAGGTGCAAGATTATGTTCATAATAACTTGATGTATTTTGCGAGTATAAAAAAAATGTCTTTCAGCTGTACAGGACTGATAGAGAACTCATAGAGCATTTAACAGTTGTAAGAAGAAGAAATGGAAGTCACTTGAAAATGTTTACAAGATCATCAGATTTGACCATGAATAAAACCTGAAGAAAGCCTGGCAGATTACATAACATAAAATTATTGATTGCTTTGTCCTGGTTTGAAACTAGTTTAACGAATAGCATGACTGAAATACTGGTGCTAGATGCTAGTTTGAAACGGATTTGATGGTTTTTATGTGAATATCATTTGGATTACATCAGTTAAGTTATGTCCTCATCATACACAGACTTTAAGACGTCCATGTCAAAGGCATGTACGAGTATTAATAATTTTTAATCAAGAATAAGTTAACTAGATTAGAACATCAAAACAACTATTAATGAACTTGATATAATTTAATAGACTAGAAATATAAATTATTTTAGAAGAAAACCATAACTTTTTTTATGATTAAACTGCATTAAATCTACAGTTGGATATCCTCGCTATTAACTACAGTTCTGCTCACAATAACAACAACATGTCATGATGTTCGGATAGTTTAGGAGATTTAGGTGAATCTTAAGTCCACACTCTTAAATCAACTATGTAAAGTAAATGTATATATTTAAAATTACTATATCTCCTATAACTTACAAAATTAATATAATTAACTACAAAAATATTTCTAAGAGTTAAAGTTAGTTTAAAATTGGCTCAAAACTATCACAAGTAATTTGATTCATGCTGTCAAAGAAACTAACTATAAATGCAAAAAAGCGTGAATCATTACTAACAAAATATATAAAATTAAAATGATTCATACAGCTGAATAGGAAACATGAATAATCGTCAATGTGCTTGCAAAAACGCACACCTAGTACACGAGGAAATTCAGTGTTATCGTCTAATATTGTAGTAAAAAAAAATGATTGTGATATATCTTCGTTTTAAAACTAACTCGATTGTTTTCTTAAATTATATAAATTTTTACTTAACTTTTCTTTTAAGCAACGCTTTAATGTAGATACAATAATATTAAGTGGCAAAATAACGGTTTCCACCTCACTCTTAGACGTTGCAGGGTGTAATGTAACCACTTGTAAGAAAATCGAAGTTTTCTTCATAAATGGATAACAAAGTTTAGTTTTATCTCACATTCTCTTCTTGTTTCACGCGAAATTTCAATCGGTTGCTGTGTATTATAATAGCGTAAGATCAGAGTCAGATTTGTATTACTGTACTATTAAACTTTAATGGATAATTGGAAATATTTAATTTGCATAATATTACTTGAATAAATTATCTTTTTCTTCTTAAAATTGTCGATGAAACACCAGTTGATCAGATTACGCATTATAAAGATCTATAGTTTTATATATATATCGATGTATTTGAATTTTCTGCTGTATTTGGGTGTGTGTTTGTGTTTCTCTTATAGCAAAACCACGTCGGGCTAGCTGCTGAGCCCACCGAGGGGAATCGAACTCCTGATTTTAGCGTTGTAAGTCCGTCGACTTACTGCTGTTTTAGTGGAGGGCTGTATTTTGGCAAATTCACGAAGTATAGATCGGTTTTTCTCGAGCTCTATGATGTGATAATTACAAATGCAATAATTGCGTAGTTTCTCTCATTCACTATGATTTTTGGGACAGAAGATGTTCTGTATACTGAAACGACTTTGTCCTTCCCTCGAAGTTTTCTCAATAACGCCCTTGAAAGGGATTATTTATTATTATGAAACTAGGCCCCACTTCAAAAGTAGTCTTCTTAGTGCAAAGCTACATAGTGAGCTATTCGAATTTTGTCGATCGTGGAAAATGAAACCCAAGATTTTAGCGTTGAAAATCTGCAACTGATCCATTGGGAAACTACTATAAAAACAGATCGATGGTTTTTAAAAGTAAATGTAACATAGTAAACCTTTTTGTTAAAAACTACCTACTTTAAGCAAATTTGTCACTTTAGTATGAAAGCGTCAGTATGTAGAAAATTAAGATGAAAACTGAATAATCATTAATTTTTTACTGGAAAATAAAACTAACTTCACTAATACCTTATCAATATGTTTGATGCCTATGGGTTTAGAAATCGAACGGTATACCAGTAAAACAATTGGATTATAAAATTTAATCATACGAATGGACAATCTGCAACAAAACGTATTAAATGGAAAAATATATCTATACGTCTTAAATCATAAAACGTTTCCTTCAAGTCCTTATAATATCTTCCTATCGTCGATTGCATTTTCCTTTATGGCCATCCTGGAATAGTGAATTCGATTTGGCCTAGGCTATGATAGTGGGAAAGAGCACGTGAGATTTCTGGACTCCTCACTGTGACAACTTTGATACCAAGTTCCCTGGGGAAACTGCCTTTGAGTAGATGCTTTGAGACGGAGAGTTTTGCGGCTTCAGGATAAATAAGATACTAAATAACATGAAGCAAATGTCAATATAAGGGCTTAACGAAAACGCTTGAAGAAACATATATATGATACACTCAGGTGCAATGCTTATAAAAAAGAAATACAGTAGATTGATTCTTTAGGAATCGCATTTTTCTACATTTTCTAGTTATAAAGAATATTTTGTTAAAAAAATATGAAACTCGTACAAAAGTAGTTAAAAAAAATAAGGTTATAAAGAACTGGTTCGTATTTTTTATCAGGGTAGTCAGAGTAATGGTTAAATTTACAAGGGTTGAATGCAATATTCATCATTCTTAGTGATGTTAATTTTTTTTTTTTAATTTCGCACAGAGCTACTCTAGGGCTATCTGTGCTAGCCGTCCCTAATTTAGCAGTGTAAGACTAGAAGGAAGGCAGCTAGTCATCACCACCCACCGCCAACTCTTGGGCTTCTCTTCTACCAACGAATAGTAGGATTGACCGTAGCATTATAACGCCCTCACGGATGAAAGGGCGAGCATGCTTGGCGCGACGGGGATGCGATCCCGCGACTCTCAGATTACGAGTCGCACGCCTTAACACGCTTGGCCATGCCGGGCCTAAGTGATGTTAAAACTGTATGTCACAGTTAGTAGCTGCCAAATATAAAACGGTTGCAATTATTATGATCAGCATAAATATTTTATTTTTCTACCAAAACCAGGAAAGTTTTATTTATTATGAATATCAACTAATAAATAGTTTCATATAAAGTTTTTGAAATAAAAAGTAATCAGTGAATTTGTTGAGTAGCTGATTATGAAACACAAAATACACTGTTTTTTTTTTACAGCAAAGAAACGTTGAACTACTGTGTCTAAAGCGTGGAATCGTTTTTGTTTTTTTTTATATATTTCGCACAAAACTACTCTAGAGCTATCTGCGCTAGCCGTCCCTAATTTAGCAGTGTAAGACAGGAGGGAAGGCAGCTAGTCATCAGCACCCACCGCCAACTCTTTTACCAACGAATAGTGGGATTGACTGTCACATTGTAAGGACCCCACGACTGAAAGGGCGAGCATGTTTGGTGTGACGGGGATTCGAACCCGTAACCTACAGGTTTCAAGTCGAGTGCCTTAACCCACCTGGCCATGCCGGGCCTGCGTGGAACAGAACCTCGGATTTTAGCCTTGTTAGTCCAAAACTTACTACTGCCCCTCTGGGGACATACAAAACACTGATAAAATACGATGGCGGATTCACTTTATATACATTATTCACCAGATATTTTTAGCTTTTTTTTTGACAAACAACAATTTGATTAGTTGGAAATATTCACACTAAAAATATAAGAGTTTGTATGTTTATAATTTTAATTCATAATGTTTTTGTGATAGTTTCATAATTTTTTGTGGTATTCTGAAGCACAACTTTTTAAATCTTACAACATTTTGCTTTCGTAATCTGTCGTTTATGATAACTCAGATTTCACTTTGAGATTTACTGCTGCAAGCCTGAAGATAACTAAGGGGAACAGGAAAGGCTATGCTCTCAGGGATCGTCCATTTAGTAAACTATGAAAGCATTTTATCGTTTCAAAATGGCCTTTTGACCTCAGGGTTTCACATTCTATTTAAATATACTAAAAAAACTGCAAACTTCTTTCTATGATATAAAATACGCATATAATGTTCTTTCTTAATTATAATGAGTATCTTTGTTTGCTTAAACACAACAAGTTTTGGCTGTACTTGATCGGTACGCCGCCATATGTATAGACAGCAATGCTATCAGGGATGGTAGCAACATAGTTCCATCAAGTGTCTTCAGAAGGTCTGTTGCCAATGTATGCTTTAAGTTCAGTTAATAAATTTCAAATTATGCGCTAAACTAACTTCAGTCGCGTGTGGGGTGAAGAGAAATAAGAGTTTCTGACCATCCCAGGTTATTCTTCTATATGAAATAATAATTTAACCTATATACCTACCAAGGAATTGGCAAAGTATGCTTTGCATTATCGCTACGACAGGCAAACACGACTCCACGAAGTGGCATCGGACAGTGAGGTACTGAGGTGGCGTTGCTTGGATGCTATGAGAAGTGGATGTGACGTCATAGTTCCAAGAAGTGAAACCACACGTTATTAATAGATAGATTTAATTGTGATCTACATTCGATTTATGTAAAAGCACTAATTCATTGCTTCTATATTAAATTGTATTTCTTCTACATTTACTGAATTTTTATATGTAAATCACTTAATACCTGAAAAGGACACTTATTTAACCTTCACGTTTATGACAATAAATTTACACTGGCTAATTTACACATTTCTTTCACACATGTTTTACTAAGGCAACATGCGATTATGTCATCAGTGTCCCAAGTAAAACTATTACTTAACGATTTACTAAAAAAAACTATAATAAATGTTACACCTGTGAGTTTCTAACACACATTCATTTAAAAGAGACAAATTATTGATAATTATCAGTAATGAAATATTTTTTGTAGTTAAGCACGAAACTACACATTGAGCTATCTGTTCTCTGCCTACCACAGGTATCGAAACTCGGTTTCTAATCATGAAAGAATATCATCATACCTAATGTTTTATAAAAAATGAATTAGCATCCAAATTATATTTTTTGTTCTGTAACATTTTACATTTATGTCTTGGAAGGATACCTTTAGCATAAAACCTTTTATACACATATAACACGTTTCAATAATTTAATCTTAACATCAACTAATAAACTCTGTACTAAATCATTTTGCTATATAATAATTATATTTATTTACTCTTATAGAATACACATCATTTTTTTCGCAAATCTTCAAGAACAGAATAACTGAACTTTCTTCTACATTAGAGATTAACTTACATCACATACATGTTTAATAACCACAGTGTCAAGTAGGAAATACAAAGTTTAATGTATGTGTGTTCTTTCTAACTGATGTCATTAACACTGAGAATATACAGTCACGAAATAACACTTTACCCTTATTGGCTCACGGCTACTGGTATATTGAACTCTCACTAAGAATAGATTTGATATAAATCAAAGTTCAGTTTGTTCTTTAACATTGTTGATATTCAAGACCGTTGACAGGCTCGATAAACTTTGGTTTTAGAAAATACACAGAGCAGGACGTGAAGTTTAGAAAAGTTCTTGACCTTTTGTATTAATAAAACACACTGATTTCTTTTGAACATATAACACTTTATCTGACTCATGGTTTTATTATAAGAGGGTGATCAATGTTACAGAAAAACGTTTTTAAAATTACAAGTTAAACAGGATAAGGCCTGGCATGGCCAAGCGCGTAAGGCGTGCGACTCGTAATCCGAGGGTCGTGGGTTCGCGCCCGTGTCGCGCCAAACATGCTCGCCCTCCCAGCCGTGGGGGCGTTATAATGTGACGGTCAATCCCACTATTCGTTAGTAAAAGAGTAGCCCAAGAGTTTGCGGTGGGTGGTGATGACTAGCTGCCTTCCCTCTAGTCTTACACTGCAAAATTAGGGACGGCTAGCACAGATAGCCCTCGAGTAGCTTTGTGCGAAATTCCAAAACCAAAACCAACTAAACAGGATAATTATAATAATTATTATAATAAAGTCTCGCTATCCCTGTGTTTACATTATATTGAAAATAAACTATTCAAACTCTACATAAATTTAATACTCACTGTACAAAACACTAAATGTGTATTGACACGTTTCATTTCAGAACAATTCAAATAAATGTGAGATAAAACTGACATGTGTAACAGTATCATAATAGTTTTACTTAGGACATTGATTATGTAATCACAAGCAAAATGCACTGAAGAACAATTTGTCTTAGTAACACAATGTACCATCCACCTTTGTAAAACATGTGGTAACAAAAAGTGTGAAGCAACCAGTGTAAAATGATTGTCGTTCGCTTGCATGTTAAATAAATTTACTTTTCAGTACTTTTAATAGTTTACATGTAAAATATAAGGAAATGTAAAACAAATTGTGAGTAAATATACAAACAATAAATTAGTGTTTTAGACATAAATAAACTATACATCATAATTACATATAGCCATTAATTACAGATTGAGACATGATGATCTGATCATGTTGTGGTTCCACTTCTTGGAACTATGACGTTATGGAGATCTAGCAATGCACCCTCTAGTGACACTTTGTAGAATTATGACGTCATTGTTAATGATTTGCACCTCTGACAACTGCCGCAAACCTGAAGAATAAGTTATCTGCATTGCGACCATCAAACTAATTGTTTCCAGTTTTTGACATTATAAGCCTTCAAATGTACTCTAAATGTTATAAAGGTTGCGTAATGATATCAAATAATTGCCAGCAAAGTATATATGGATCCCGCTGTTGTCAAAAGAGATAATAATAACAATAAAAAGAAATCCATGAACAAAACATTGATGGCCACTGAACTAATGAAATATTTTGTCTCAACCTTGACAATAAGCACAATATCATTCTTTTTCTTTCTGAAAATTTTAACATCGTCTCTTTACCAGCAAAAAAAATTAAAAAGAATTGACAGAATCATGCGTTTTTCAGAGCAGTAGAAAAATTTAATTATGTGAAGTTTGTGAAAATTCATTTTTCATTCAATGAAGAATAATTTCCGCAAAGTTGCCCTTAAAAACTTTTTATTCCAAATTAGCAATACAATATTAAAAAAAAATTACAAGAAGTCGCTATATTGCTTGTTCACACACGTTTATTGAACGAAACAACCCAAACCAAAGTAATCAAGAAATACGAAATTAAAGGCTGTCCTTCTTCACCAAAATTAATAAAGCATTAATTTAATCAAAATAAATAAATTTTAAATGTTATGGTTTGTGTTTTATTTAATTTCTTCTTTAAAAGTATCATACAAGTGAAGGAAAACGTATTCTTCAGTAACCATACACAATTACTCTTCAGATAGAATTCACATAATTGCTATAAAATTACTAAAAGTTACTTTTACTAATTCAAGAAAATGGATTACTAAACTTGTTCATCATTATTGTAGGAAATGTTTGGTTTGGTATAGAAGAACAACATTAAAATGATATCATGAAAGGAGAATACCCATCCAGTACCACAAAAACATTCCAGTAATAAACATTAAATAAAAAATAATAATTTTAAATTGAAGGATTCTACAAAAAAAGAAAGCATTTAAATGGAGAATAATAATAAATCTCATAGTACAAAAAATACTGAAAAAAAATAATATTTCAAATTTAATTGTACAACAAAGTAAAAAAAATTAAAATTTATAAATATGCAAATAAATATTAGAATTTAAGCATTCTTATGTTTATCTAAATCTAAAATAATTTAAAAGGATAAAACAAAGAAAAAAATGTTTGTGGTAGTTAGGAAAGGTATGCTTTACAGAGAGATACAGAAAAGGACATGAAAATTAATCAGAAAATTTCAATTGCAGAAAAAGGCACTAGAAGCAGAAGTCCAAGGACGGTCCATTTTCATCTGTTCTCCAAGATATTTGGAATTCATTATGCTGCAACTGTGTAGCAGGACAAATAAAATACTCTTATAAATTGGATACTGAATTTACAATAAAATATAATTCTAAAAGAATTTTAAATCCTATGACAAGTATCATTTCACTAAATAAATTAAAATTTGTTTTTCCAAAACCATCTTTAGATACAACTTAGAAAAGTATAAAGAAAGGAATCACTAGTAATAAGAACGAATTTTTGAATTTTAACATTTTATTCAAATTCTACAAAAATCCACACTATAGGTAATTTCATAAATACATACATGTCTTCCTAGCTTTTGGGATTTCGGCTTTATCGTGCAGATCAAATGGATCTACCTGGTTTCTCTGCAAAAAAACATTTGTAAACATTTAAAGCTGTTTCATTTTTATAAGAAAGCCAATAATTTTCCATCAAATTTGATATTAATAAATAAACAAATAATGTTATTTGTATTTAAAAGCACATCAGTGAATATGCAGATAACATCTACCATGAAAATATGTTAGCTTTATATAACATTAAGGTTCTTGATACTTGTAAATATTTTAATAGAGAAAGCAAGATACATAATACCATTAATTTTCTAATACTTTCTCACACAATGTGTTTCTGAGAATATATTAGTATATGCAAGTTTCTTCGTCCTGAACATAACGTTGCTTATGTCCATCTCTATTAGCATCTTAATACTCACAAGTATAAGATAATAAAATGATTTTTTCCAAAGTACATTATCAAACAATAAAATAAAAAATACAACAACAAACTATACTCCTAATCTATTTCACAGTTATAAGCATTTTGTATTTTCAGTCTAAACCTCATGCAACACAAAAATAACTAGATCAAAGACTGAAGTTCAGTCATATCCACCTCTAATATAGAATTCCTGACCAGAAGAGGATGGTAAGAACATGATTATCATAGTTGTAATATCCTCACAGCTCAAGATGCAGATGTTTAGCAGCATAATGAAACATAACTTTCCAGTCTACAGCTTAGTATGTTAATCATTATGTTATGCGTGGCCAATTACAAACGTTATTCAGTCTAATGAATAAAATTCTAATATTCTTACTTAATTCATGTAAATAACTTCTAATCTTCAATTTTCATCACCTTCATGTTTGCTATCTGCTTATATATCATCTTAATTCATTATCTTAACCACATCTTGCTAAGTTTACCTTTAGTACCCCACCAGATCTTCCTCTGCTGCAAAGTGCACTACGGAAATGTGGTGATCCAAAACCCATCATCACTACAATAAAAACTCCCTGTAAAAAACAAAAACAATTGAAACAATTTAAAGTTACAGAAAGAGCAAGAAGTTATTTTGATAAAACTGGACAACAACAAAGATTGCTACTAGAAAAAAACTAGTAAGTGATTCAGAGTAATTTGATGGTGTTGATTTCAAAAACATAATCAGAATTTGAACATCACCTCAATATCTTGAGTTATGGTAATATTTAAATATTTTCAATGAATTTATGTTTTGAAATTAAATTTACTTGGGCAGTTTACTAGGTGAAAGACATAAATTTTTAATAACTTAAAACATGGAATGTATTTTATTGGTATAAAATTTCAAATATATTATTCATATATGCTATTTGTTATAGATATAATTCTAGTAATGTGCACCACTTCTGCTTCCTTCCCATGCTAACACATTCTTCCCAGGAAGCATGAACCCCTCATGTGCTTCGTTTACAAGAAGTTCCTAGACTTCATAAAAGGGGCAAAATCAGATGTTTCTCTTTCAGATGCCTCTCACTCACTCTATTGGTCACTTTGCCTCACTCCACACTCAGTCAAAACAAAGTCCAACATTCTTTCTTGAATCATACCCACAATATAATCAAATTCTACAAAACTTTGTTTTTAATATCTTTTAAACATTAGTTCTGTAAACATACATTCTTTAATATTTTTTAGAAAATAATTTAAAATGCTGTCTAACTCAAGTTCAAGTAAAGTCCAAAAATCTCATTAACAGTTTCTCCTGCATTTGTGGAAGTTCACGTTTCCTTAAACTGAAAATGTATCTTTGATAGATATTTACATCTTCTCACAAAAGTTAATATTTTTCTCAACTGAAAAGGTATTTCCAATAATATTTACTTCCACTAACAATGTGGCTATTCTTTCACATCAGCATTGCCTATCTAAGCATTGGTCTTGCATGCTCCAGTATTTTATACCTCATTTAAATGCTCTTAGCAATATCTAATTTACAAATTTCTCCACCCTTAGCAATGTACCATCTATCCTGGTGCTGTATGTAATCAACTCACTTAGATAATGTAATTACTTTTTGAGACTTACACCAGCTCTCAGTGGGAAGGCAGGACAGGAGTGTGTCAGCAATTTAGGAAAATGTTAACATTCAAGACATACTTATCATCTGTTGCCAATATAGCTAAAATCCCACACTAAGAAGGTGAAGTGGCTGGTGAGCATGATGAATACAGAGAGTATTTGCATAAAACAGTAGTGTACTAAGATAAAAGTGGTATACAAGTAGGGAAATACACTACATCAAGAACAGGTATGCCCTTCACCTAGAACCTAGTTCCTGTGTCAAGGGTATAGTACACAAGTAATCATCATTATAGGCAAGCTCCAAACTTAAAGCTGATGTTCCACGATTCGGTGTTGGAATTAAGGGATCTTGGTCCCAATATCCAATGTTGGTGGCTATGACTCTTGAAGCACAGTGTTAGAGTTATATATATATATATTTTTGATTGAATCCCAAGTTGTTGCCACAGAGTGATGTGTTTTGTACCACCAGAATCATGACGAAAAAGTATACAACACCAAAGTGAAGAAATTGTCTCCTCCACCTGAAGAAGTTCAAAAGATAAAACCTCAGGTTTGGATTGACAGGATAACGTATACCACATTCAACCAAAGGAATAGAACTCATCTGGTCTGGAATTAGGAACATTCATTCTCATTCCCCAAACAAATTGGCAATGAGTATATTCCACTTGCACATAAAATTATGGGGAGGCATGAATGGGACCACTTTGCATTTGGAAATATGAAAAGGTAGTGAACTTTCTTCCATGAACAATATACGAAACCAACACTGATCGAAGAGAAGAGCTATACACACCCCAGCCAGATAGCACAGTGTCAAATCTGAACAGGAATTACGAGTAGGCTCCCATGGGGGCTGGTGCCACTCCACCTGACATCTGGGAAAACATCCACAGACCTGAGTAGAAGGGCCCCCAACTTTGCCCTTTTCTCCAAGAGGCAAGAAACACATTCTAACACTCTGGAGGAAAAACCTCAGTCTATCATCCCAGTGACTGAAAACTGGGTATGGTAAGGACTCCCTAGGTCCATTAACAGAATCTGGTGGATAATGTGCATTGGAGAGTCCTGATGAACAGGCAGAATCCCCTTTAGCTTTACTCATGATAGTTAATGAGTGATGGTCCAAGATAACATGGTAATACCATCTGGTAAGCACCTAAGTGATCTTACAGAGCATTTCATTTCTATAGAACCTGTTGCTATCAGTAGTGAGAATAGTTAAATTGGTTGCTAGTGTGTAATTAAATTGAGAGAAGCACATCTGTTTGGGCAACATTTACCACAATGTGGAATCCAAAGCAAGCGGGAGGTAAGGGACCATGAAAATAGAGATACGTCTGTGACAAAAGTACCCTGACCTCCTACTCCTGATCCAACAGATTTTAAAAGTGGGTATGGTGTAGGATAAAACTTTCAAAAAAAGCTGCTCAAACGTGTAAAGAGCATGAGAAAAAACATTAGGAGAAGTCTGAATACTGGCTCATTAAAAGTCCCCCACTGGATAAATTAAATGATCAACAAAAACAAATGTGCTGAATCTGACAAGATATGACTCGGAAGATACCTCACTTATAATGAGCAAAATATATATTTCAGAGTCCAACTCTAAGGAAATATGGGAAATAAAGAAAACTGGAGGATAACAATGAATGCAAGTCACAACAAAAGGAGGTAAAGTGAGTCAAATAACACTTCCAGACCTGACGAGCCAAAACAAACAATCAGATTACAATTGATTGTAAAGGTGAGAAATAGATGACAAAAGAATTGCAGGGATAGATGTATTCTGTTCCCTAGTTGCCCAAGATTTAGAAAGAAAAACAATCAAAATATAGAAGGACCTAAGGGGAGAGAGAAAGCCCTACATATATGCCAACAACTCCAACATGTCAGCAGCCAAAACATTTACTTCCACCCAGAGGTGGAAAACCAAGACAAACAAACAAAGGAATGTATCCTGTCATGTAATAAAATAATAAATCTTTCAACCTGAATCAGAAAAATCAGAAAGGAGGATAAACTAACCTGTTTACCTCCACCGATGAGGGAGGAGTAGACCCAAAGTGTTCAAAGAAAAACCCCCAAACCTTACAAGTCCAAATGATTAATTGCACTACAGGAGTAGGAGGTAGATCAAAATCAGACTTGTGAAAAGCCAACTTAGTAAGGAAAGATATCAGAAGGTATCTTCACCACGATGAAGTCAAATTTCATGTTCAATAACAGCAACTATATACAAACAAATTGCCTAAGCATTGGCAACCCAATATCACCAGTTCTGGCCAATATTTTTATGACACAAGTTGAAACAAAGCAGTTAACACAGCATTACATCCACCACTATACTTGTACAGATATGTAGATGACACAATTGCGGGATTCACATCTACAGAACACACACTTAATTTTTTCAATCACATTAACTCTATACAGTCATGTTAAAAAAATTAGGGCACCCTATGAAAGCCTGTGTATTTTTGTACCATTTTTGGATATATAGATATTTAATCTCAATTTCAACAATACTGAGAGATTATAGGAATACAACTAAATAATTAAAACTGAAGAAAAGACTTTTCAAGATCTTCTGTAAATGTAATTCTACAAAAATGCATATTCTAACTGAGGAAAAAGTTAGGGCACCCTACCCCTTAATAGCTAGTGTTACCCCTTTGGTTGAAATAACTGCAGTGAGATGCTTCTTGTAGCCCTCTGACATTGGTCTGAAGAAAGTTTGCCCCACTCCTCAATGCAGAATTCTGTCATCTTTGTCCTTTTTCATCCAGTAATTCTGTTTCTGTGACACCTCAACATAAGCTGCATCATTTGATCACACAAGAAGAGCTAAATGATCTGATTTGTGATTTATATTAATCAAAGAAGCATGGTGAACCTTTTGACTCTCATTCATAGCAATAGAACTTATTAACTTGCCTCTCACTACAGCACACAAGATACTTTTTGTTTCTCTACAAATGTAAAAGAATTAGGTACTGAACATTATCCTCAAGAAAGGAAACTTTTCATTCATGCATCTAAAGTTAGACTGAAAACTGTATTTTTGCACAATGGGAACACTAAACCCTTTATTCCTGTTGCTCATTCTATATAAATAAATTTATCAAAGCTTCCAGATTATACATTATTCAATGTAATTTTCTATGAATAAACAAAGTTATTAAAGTAACAGTTATTTTCATGATACTTAAGAATATTTTGAATAAATCTATCGTAACTCAGAAACTTTCATTTTTTTCTAGTAGCAGAGAAAATGATTTTATTTGTTGCCCAGTGTAATTTCTATATATACGCAGATTTAAAAATAAGGGTAATTAAACAACTAAGTTGTACAAAAAAGCAATTTCACTTAACTTCAATGAAAGAATCCTTAATGAAACATGCATTAAAATAAATATAAAAATACGAATATTTACACAGAAAAAAAATTTTTAAATTGATAAATGGACATGTGTGTATGATTATTATAGCAAAGCCACATCGGGCTATCTGCTGACTGCACCGAGGGGAATCAAACCCCTAATTTTAGCATTTTAAGTCCGTAGACTTACAGCTATACCAGCAGAGGACATAACTGGACATGACACTGACATAGAACTGAGCAACAAAATGATGTAGTAACAGCTATTAAGTTATAAACTATAAAACAGAATCTCAAGTTTCTATAAAGATTATATTTATGTAGAATGGTTGAATAGAAAAATATTGACATTTTGGTATTATTTGATTTTATAATTAATTCATATAACATTATTTCAAATCTCAATAATTCTTATTATTATAGAAACACATTGCAATATATATATCAAACTCATTAAAACAGTTGAAAGATATGTTCTCAAATTAAAAACAATAACATTATCTTTTATCACATTTTTATCACATTATCTTTTCAGCTTAAATATCCTATTTTAAACATTTTTTTTCATTTTTAATTTGTATATCAAAATGTCTCCAAATCCTTTAACAAATTTAAATTTTACTTACAAGCAATGAATTCATTATTTGGAAAATAGGAGTGAAATCTGGAGTCTTTTCGTAGTCAAGGCCCAAGTCAATAAATGACAACATACCAAATATCCATGTTACTACAAATAAGAAAGAGACAACACAAAGAGCCCGAGTACCAGCACTAAGAAGAAAGAAAATTTGTTTTTAGATAAATATATTTTGTTATAGAGAATCAACCAGAAAAACTTTATTAACTTATGCACAAAATTTGTTTATTCTTTAAAACTAAAATATTATACAAACCCTTTTCTTCAACCGATAAAAAGCTTCAAGGTTAACAAGAACTATAGTGATAAAACACAAATAATTCTCTCTTTATAAAAATTAAAGATTTTATTAATTTGTTTGCTGTGTTATGAAAAGGCTGAAGTCCTGGTAGAGCCATAGACCAGAGATCCATAGTTCAGTTTTGATCAAATGAGAGCACAATAGATCTTTAGCATCGAACATCAACCCACTCCCCAAGAGGTGGAAGAGAGAACACGGGGGATGTTCAGTGCCCTTGTAAATTTGACTCGTGGCTGCTTGATGTGTGGTATAAAGGTCAATTTGCAGTCAAAAATAAGACCCAAAAACTTTGCCTCAGGGACTACGGGAAGCACAACTTCACCAGCATGGAGTTCAGGATACATATGACTGACATGAGACATGGAAGTCGTCAACATAGAGACCATTTGCAACAGTAGGAAGGAGTTGTCCAGCAATGTCATTAGTCTTTACAGTGAAAAATGTGACACTCAAGACACAGTCCTGAGTAACTCCAAGTTCCTGTAGGAAAAAACAGAAAAGTGTCAAACCCACATGAACTTGGAATCACCTGCTCATTAAAAAAAAAAAAAAAAAACGGGTAAGTGGCCACGCAACCCATATGAATGGAGGTATTGTAAAAAGCCATACCACCACATAGTATCGTAACCCTTCTCAAAGTCAAAGAATACTGAGACAAGATACTGTTGCTTGAGAAAGGCTTTTCTCGTCGATGTTTCAAGTGAAATCATGTGGTCCACAGTGGAGCACTGCCATCAGAACCCACACTGGGGGAAGGGGGGGAGGAGTTGGAGGTCGTTTGATTCAAGGAACCAAATAAGACGAGTATTAACCATCCTCTCTAAGGTCTTACAGAGACAGCTCATCAAAGCATCTTATGGTAGTTTCAAGGAATTTTGGGATCATTCCCAGGCGTAGAGAATAGCCTGGCACAATGCATCAGAAAAATCATTCTCTTGCCAGATCCAGTTAAAACAACGAGAAGAATAGCAGGAAAAGCAGGAGAGAGATGGTGCAGCATTTTCTAATGTATATCATCTTGAGTTCTATGGCGATTATTGCCAATAGAGATAATCAACTCAGAAGGAAAGAGGTGATTGCTCTGCCTGAGTCTTAATGGCTAAGAAAGTGAAAGATGAAGCAGAAGTGTTAGATAGCCACAAGACTCTGAACATCAGCAATTTCCTGGCCATCAGTAAGCAAGGTCAAAAGAGGGACAGAAGTATACCGCCCACTGACCTTCAGAATCTTGTCCCGTATGACTTTGGAACTGGTGGTAGAAGAGATGCTGGTTGTGAATTTCACCCAAGATTCCTTCTGGTTTTGACATCTTACCTGCTGAGCATATGCATGGGCTTGCTCAAAGACGATGTGGTTTGAAAGTGTAGAATATCTGCAAAAGGTACTCCAGGCCCATTTCTGGAGTCTTACATGCCATGTAGTAGGTAGGATTCCACTATGGACAATGATAGCGTTGAGAACGTGTCAAGGTTTTAGGTATACAATGAGTAGCTGCTTGGACAATACAGTCAGTTACTGCTGCCACATGGTCGTCTATTGATGGCTTACTGACGACGGCAGGATCATGTTCCTAGACTCTAGGACCTAGAGAGTATTCAAAGGAGCTAGTTGGCTTGTTCCAGCTTCCACCTGGGCATGCAGGTCAGGTGGTATAGACCAGAACTAATCTCCCTCAAAATGATAGGAAAATGATCACTATTCTGTGGGTTACTGCCAATCTTTTATGAAAAGTGAGAGAAAGTGAAGGGGAGCAGATTGAAAGATCAATATCAGTAAAAGACTGATTAGGTGCATGAAAATAAGTATAAACACCAGTATTGAAGAGAGAAAGTTCATGATTCGAGAGCATACACTCTATGGAGAGACCCTTCCCATCAATATCTCCAGAGAGGATTATGTCCATTAAAGTCCCCAGAATTATTAAAAATGGAGATAGTATGACCCAAAGAAACACAGATGACTACAGCCTCCAAGGGTGTATCAAGTGGCAAAGACAGGGTGGGCACATGCTGATCGACCGGCAGTTCCATTCCTCCATGCATTCATCCATCACATAACCTGTCATTTCTGTATAAAGAGAAGTGCCGAAGGGTGACTGAATTGGCAGGTTCCAGAAATATTTCCTGTAACAAAAGACACATAGAATAATAAGAATCAATCAGTGCCTTGATATAATCTAAATTAGAAAAAAAACCTCGACAATTCCACTGTATTAATGTGGCCATTTTTATTTATGTGGAGGAGAATTGAGCAGAGAACTCTTCCGTTTTTGACCATGTCTCTTCTCTTTATTAAAAGGAGGTCTATCGACCTCTATGAATCCTGCCTTGCCCTGGGTCGAGTGGGAAGAAGATGGGCCCAAGGAAATGCCCATACCCAAAACCAAAGAAAGAATGTTTCATTGCCCACTGACCCCACCTACCATGAAGCCCTATGACAGGACGCACTACAACGCCAAACAAGAACATTGCAGTAATGCCAGGGTTTCGTGAGCACTATACTCAAATACCAGAATCAGAGAATGTCCACAACACCTGTTGAGAACGTATAACACTGGTACTTGGTTGACTCTAGTCTAAGTAGACCAGCTGACTGATCCTGGGGAGGGCCATCCCAAGGCCACCTGTCTACAGGAATTCAAGGCCAAAGTGATGTGTTAGGGTTGGACCCCTCAACCACCAGGATCCTCTACTACCCTTCACGCACGGCAAACATGTGAGTAGATGTTTAAATCCCAGAGGAGGTAAACTGAAAAAACAGAACTTCTTTGGGAGGTGTCCTCATCAGGTACAAGTGTCTTAATAATTACTAATAATTTTAACTCACATTAGAAACTTTCAAAATTATTTCAAAAGTCATAGAAGCACATTTGTTAATTTTTAGATATACCTTAAATAAAATCAGATGAACAAAAGTTTAAAAAATATAATATAACCAAATCTGTAAAAGTTATAACATTCTTATAATATCTGTAATCCATTTACAAAACCTTTATTAAAAATGTTTAATAATTAAATTATTATATGTCTTCTACAGCCTGCAATAAAGTGTTTACAACTTTGATCCATACAAATGTTATTGTCTTTAAATAAATTAGTCAAAAAAGTGCTCCAACTTCATCATCAAATTGTGTAAGTGAATGTGTTGTCACAGAAATTTACTTCAATTAATCTACTACTTTACTGAAGCAGAAAATGGTTCTATAACATGAATTAGTTACCAATATTCTCAAATCTACAATTCTGCTAAAAGAAATGTTCCAAAACTACTTTAGGTTAAATTTGTGCAAAAGTTAACCACTTACGATTCTAAAAATTGTACAACCTGGTAATTAATACCAGAAGAATTATAACATTTTCCTAAAAATGCTTTCACAAAAACGAATTGAGTTATCAAATCTTTTCAATTAGAAAATAATAAAAGTAGGGGAGAACAGGGCTAACTGGGTACAAAATTATAATTTCAGTTCAGTCTTCAAACAACATGAAAATCATATGAAATATAGAATTCTTATTAGATTCATTGGAAAACATGTTAAAGATACAGTGGTACCTCGTTTCTTTCTCGAACAATTCGGTTTTTGAACATATTGTTTGAGAAAAAAATGTCTCAGTTGTCGAAACAAGCTGTCGTGGCCCGAACCCCCGAAATAACCCGAATGACCCTTCGACCATTTTCGGCCCACGCCAAGCTTGCCCAAACATTTTACCCACATCCCCGCTAAAATCTGCTGTAAACGTTCTCGTTTTTCTTTTTTGTTTGTTTTTCTAAATATTTTGATAAAATAAGCTACCATGGGGTCAAAGAAGGATAATGAAAGCAGCAAACCAAAAAGAGAAAAGAGCCACAACAGAGGTGAAAAAAGTTCTCATAGTGAAGAATGAGAGTAGTGTTCGTGTGTCTGACCTTGTTACACAGTTTGATATGGCGAAGTCTACAGTCTGTACAATACTGAAAAATAAAGAGGTCATCAAAGGAGTTGATGTTGTAAAAGGAGTGACATTGCTTACGAAACAAAGATCACAAACAATGGAAGAGGTACAAAAACTGTTGTTGATTTGGGTAAACGAAAAACAGTTAGCTGGTGATAGCATTTCTGAGACCATCATTTGTGAGAAAGCAAAGCTGCATGCTGATCTCCTGAAAAACACCCCTGGAAACAAATGCTGATACAAGTGATGCCTTTAAGGCTAGTAGGGGATGGTTTGAAAAATTTAGGAAGAGAAGTGCCATACACAGTGTGGTGAGACATGGGGAGGGTGTCAGTTCTAACAAAGATGCTGCTGATAAATTTGTTAGGGAATTTAAGGACTATGTAGAAGCTGAGAGTTTTATTCCCAACAAGTGTTCAACTGTGATGAAACAGGCCTCTTTTGGAAGAAAATGCAAAGAGGACCTACATCACCAAGGAGATGAAGTCACTGTTAGGATACAATCCAATGAAGGACAGGCTAACTCTGTTGTTATGCAGTAATGCAAGTGGGGGACTTAAAACTTAAACCTTTGCTTGTGTACCATTCTGAGAACCTGAGGGTTTTTAAGAAAAATAATGTCCTGAAAAGTAAACTAAATCTCATGTGGAGAGCCAACAGTAAAGCATGGGTAACCAGGCAATTTTTTATGGAGTGGGTTCATGAAGTGTTTGCCCCAAGTGTAAAGAATTACCTCACAGAAAAACAGTTGCCACTCAAGGCCCTTCTTGTGATGGACAATGCACCTGCTCACCCACCAGGCATGGAGGACGGGTTGGTGGAGGAGTACAGTTTCATTACAGTGGAACGCCTCCCCCTTTAATATGACTCCTCTCATTCAGCCCATGTGCAAGCAGGTCATATCAAACTTTAAGAAATTCTACACCAAAGCACTGTTTCAAAGGTGCTTTGAAGTGAACTCTGACACAGAGTTAACCCTAAGAGAGTTCTGGAAAAACCACTTTAATATCCTCCATTCCTTGAGGATCATAGACAAAGCCTGGAGGGAAGTGTCTTTGAGGACCATGAACTCAGCCTGAAAGAAATTGTGGCCAGACTCAGTAGCAGATAGAGGCTTTGAAGCTGAGCCTGTTGTTGAGGATATTGTCTCACTAGGCAAGTGTATGGGCTTGAATGTAAGTGGTGATGATGTGGAGGAATTGGTGTAAGACCACAATACTGAGTTCACCATGGAAGAACTCCAAGACCTTCAGAAGGAGCAGCAACAGAAGGCAATTGAGGAAATGTCTTCAGAAAAGGAGGTGGGAAGGGAGGATGTTCCTTATTCACTAATCAAGGAAATGTGTGGAAAATGGGGAGAATTACAAAATTTTGTGGAAAAATTTCACCCTGACAAAGCTGTAGCAAACCGCAGCATAAACCTTTTCAATGACAATGCCATGTCTTACTTCAGAAACATTTTAAAATGCAGGCAGAAACAAACCTCATTAGTCAAGTTTTTAGTGAGAAATAGGTCCAGTAAGTCTCAAGCAGGTTGTAGTGATGGAAGGAGAATTACATGACATTTTTATGGAAAATGACTTCCCTTCAAAACAATAATAACCCTTCTACTCTCCACGTTCCTCACCACCTTTTCACTTATGCCATCAGCTCTCCTCAGCACAGGTAAAGTGCAGTTAACAGGCATGCCAATGACATTTATGAAAAAAAGAGGAAAAGGTATATAGCCTGGCACCAGAGGCGCCACAGCTCGGAGCAGCTGCGCCTGACTAGGGGGTCCGGGGGCATGCCCCCGGGAAATTAAAAAAAAATGGATGCTATTTGGTGTGATTTGGTGCAATCTGGGACATAATTTCTTTATGTTTTTTGACATTTCAATGTTGGAAAAGTACACAATATATATCATATAAAATAACAAAAGGAAATTAAAAGACTAAATCAAACTAATAAAAACTATAACTTTCATTTACAGTTTTTAGCAGATTGATTTATTCTTTTAATTTGCATTCAATTTTAGAAGATATATCAAAATATCTAAAATTAACAAACAAAATAAAAAGTAAATAAATTAAATTTAAGATTGTTTATTTGCTATTTATTCAGTTTAATTTTTTTCTAAATCAAAATATATTAGTAATATGAGTTAATAAAGCCAAAATAACTCAGTAAATATTTCAAATACAAATCATTTCATTATTATCCTTTTTGTCATCAATAACATCATCATCATCAACTACTGGTATGCTGCCAATTAAATGTTTTACAGTCATTGCCAATAACTACTTCTCTGCTGCATATATTCCATACAATTTTCAAATCACATAAAATTACTCTTTTGACTAATCATGACTACCTACAGTTCAAATTGTTCATCTATGCAATCTTGTCATTATACTACTGGTACCTTAATGTCAGTGAATTTTCCATTCTTTCACAAATTGACAATACAAACTAAAACAGCATATGAAGGAAAGCTATGACATTGCTTAAAAATTCAACTACTGATATGGTTCAATATTAAACTACTGATATTAGTGATATGCCTCAGAAATTAAATTTTGTACAGTCACTGACATCAACAACTACTGCTCTGCTGCATGTATTTCATTAAAATTTCAAATTACTTGAAATTACTCTACATGACTACCTACAGTAAAACTTGTTCATCTATACAATCTTGTCAGTAAATTACTGGTACCTCAATATCAGTATATTTTTCATTCTTTCACAATACAAACTGAAACAGCAAATCAAGGAAAGCTTTGACATTGCTTCAAAATAAAATTAATGATATGCTTTAAAATAAACCACTGGCACTGTATGCTGCAGATAATAATAAAATGTTTTTCAGTCACTGATATCAACTTCTGCTCTGCTGCATAAATTACAGTCAAATTTCAAATCACTTAATTTCCTTTAATCAATCTTGGCTACTTTCCTCTTTTTCGAGACAAGGGTTTCCAGTGCTCTCTTCTGAGCTTTTTTTCTCTCCTTCTCTGATTGGGCAGCACTCTGGACTTTTTCTTTAGCCAAGGTGGCTGGGCCAGATTTCACAGAACCATAGGCCTCAAGCCTTTCTGCCCTTTTCTTCTGATTCTCCCTCAGCTTTGAGGTATACTTTCTGCTAAAGTTACTTGGCATACTTGTATCTTTTCTTAAGCAGCTCTCAATTTTGGCCATTTGTGAAAGTTGTAATGCTCCAGAAGTTCTCAAAAAGTGATGGGTATGTAAGAAAAAAACAAATTTTCTTACATCATAAATGATCATAACCACTGAACAAAAACCTTATGATTTTCTTACCAGCTTTCATTGATTGTCTTGTTATTAGTAACAGGAAACTCTTGTGCAAGATATCAAGTTTCATATACCAATTCTTGATGAATACTGGTTGTGCACTAGAAATATTCTCTGAGCAGCTTTTCTTCATCCAGTGAAAAAACAAAATATTCATTGTTTGAACGAAATTTTATTTCATTAGGATCAGCAGCAGTTTTTATTTCAAACATGGTAGCTGCTTTTATAATTTTCATTTAAGGTATGATCCACCACCTTCTTCAAAACTGTTTCTGAGTATGACTTGAATGTCATTGTTCTGATACATTTATGTGGCACTTTACTTTTCCATAGCATAAAAAGAAATAAAAAAAATCATTAGGGCAGTCCTTGATCATAATGCATATAATTAACAAATAAATATGACTTTGAAATAACATTTTCATCTGGGATAAGTGGGATGGGACATGGGGTACAGTGGACCAGCCCATTTAACCCTTCACTCAGTTAACCACAGTCTCTCCTACTATTTTCTTAAATTTTGTTTTTAAATAACCTTTAGTTACAAGATATCTGAAATCAATTAGACATCCAAATGTAATTTTTCTATACAATATCTATGCAAATAGAAACTACTATAATAAAATAATTTCACACCTGAGAACTAAGACGACAACATGTTTTTTAATAGCTGGGGTACTTAGGTTACACACAGTAATTAAGGACCAGATGAGTGTGATCTGAAAAGAGAATGTACCTATAGAATTTTTTTTTCAATCTGAAAGACAATATTACTTATATTAGATACTCTCAAATTGCATGGTTCGAGATTCAAAAGCATAAATTCTTGCAGTAGAACACTATGTTTAGCTAATATCTATATTTGTTTTTAATCATTTAGTTTTACTTTTTAAATTCAACTTTCTACCAAAGCTCACTTTCACATTTCAAAAATAGTATTGAAGTTTTTGTAAAAGTTTAGACAAAGATATCTAACAGGAAAATGAATGGTTGAATTATGCTAAGTATTAATCTTGACACATTACTTTTTGTTTTTTTATGAAAGTAGTTTACCACATATAATAATTAAGTAACAAAGCATGGGATCATGAATTTAAAACAACAGGATAATAAAAGAAAAAAAAATTATACTTAAATGCAAAACAATTTGAGAAATAAATAATGCTTCTAGTCAAGTAAAATGAAATGCTTTATTCATTTTACTTACCCCTCCCAGGGCTAAAATGGGGCCAATCAAAAGCCATTTCATTTCACAAGTTGGACCAACCAAGCATCTGTAAAATTGAGTTAGGTTTAATTTGCACATAATACAACTGATGACCAATGACTTTTGGCCTGACTTTGACATACAAAAGGAAGTTAATCCTATCGTTTATTAAAATATTGAAAGATCCTTGAAATTAAACATTAATAATACATGAATATTTAGGTTTATACCCTGCAGGATAGTTTAGAAAAAAAATATTGTTTTAAAAACTATTAATTTACTGGTAATAAGATCAATTATATTCTTGTAACCTTATTCTTTCCTGAGATAGGTTTCTAAAAATTGGTTAGTGAAAATAATAATAAGTCCAGTTTACAAAACAGTAACAAATTAGTTTATTTCTACTTTAACATATTGTAACATGTTTACTCATGTTTTGTGTATAGTGTCAAAGAAGTTGGACACATTTTATTTTGGTGTGAATAGCTATTATTTTTTTATTTTTGGTACAATATCCACATTTTTATAAATGGCTTCTCGCAGAAAACGTAATGTGTTGAGTGAAAATGTGATAAGTACTGAACTATTTGGTGATAATTTGTCAGATCTTGCAAGCGAAGGTGAATATTCTGATGTGGATGTGTTTGTGGATCATTCTGACAGTGACCCTAGCTACAGTGATACTGTTACATCAACAAAAGTACAGAAAATTGTTGTGCTTTCAACTGATTCTGAGTCAGAGAGTGGCGATGATTCTACAAATATTCCTGTTAGTAGTTTGTTCTTCTGTTGCAATAATGATAATTGGTCAGAAATAGGTATTCAACCAAACTTGGTAATGTTTGAAAAAAATCCAGAGGTCACTATAATTCCATCTGAACCAGAAAGTATTGCTGCCATGACAAGTCTAATGTTTGATGATGACTTCTTTGATGCATTTTGTCTGAAACTGTGTACCTACCATAATCAAACTTCAGAGAAACATAAAATGTTATCTGAAGGGCTTTGGTAGTTCGAAGTTACACCTGAAAACAGAGGAAATTCCTAAGTCTTATTTTACCAATGGGACAGACAAGGAAATATTACTGGTCAACAGATTCTTTTTTGATTAGCTCAATATTTTTGCAGACAATGAGCTTAAACAGATTTGAACAAATTTGGCATTTCAATGATAATCTCGGCCTGGCATGGCCATGTGGTTAAGGCGCTCGACTCGTAATCCAAGGGTCGTGGGTTTGAATCCCCGTCACAACAAACATTCTCGCCCTTTCAGCCATTGGGACATTATAATGTGACAGTCAATCCCACTATTAATTGGTAAAAGAGTAGCCCAAGAGTTGGCAGTGGGTGGTGATGACTAGCTGTATTCTCTCTAGTCTTACACTGCTAAATTAGGGACGGCTAGCTCAGATAGCCCTCGAGTATCTTTACACAAAATTCAAAACAAATCAATATCTTAAACATGGGCTTAATTTAAAAAAAAAAAAAAAAAACCAGTACTGGATTATTTCTTCAATAAATTCAAGACACTATACAAACCAAAGCAACAGTTGTAATTGGATGAGGACATAATTTCATGGAGAAAACGTCCAAGATTCCATATATATAACCCTGCAAAAATTGTAAAATATGGCCTGCTGGTGAAAATGGTGTGTGAGAGTGATACAGGTTATATTTACAACTTGGAGAATTATACTGGTGAGGGGAAAAATTGGAGGAAAATATTCTTTCAGTTCTTGCTCCCAATCTTGGATTGTAGCACCACATATACCAGGACAATTATTAGAACGGTACTTATATTGCAAACCTATTCCTAGAACATAAAACAAGAGTATTTTTTAAAAAATCAGAGTAAACAGAGGGTTTTTGTCACCAAACTTGAAGGCTGAAGTTTCAACAACTTCAGAGAGAAAAGGTAAATCAGTTTTCTACATAAAGGTGATGTTCCTATTTTCATATAGAAAGACAAGAAAGAAGTGAGAGTGATTTTAACCATCCATAACTCATCTGTTTCTACAACAGGAGAGAAAAATAGAATAACTGGAAAAGAAGTAAAAAACCTATGTATGTTCTCTATCAGAATGCTCACATGAAAGTTGTTGATCATAAGTATCAGTACATCTTATACTACAACATTCTCAAAAACAACAACATATGTAAACATTTCCTTCTCTATGTGATAAGAGAATGGATTCCTGACAAACTAGAGAGGAACAAACCCAGTCTATTATCTGAAGGTACAAAGAGAGTCCCACATAAGGATCCCCCAGGAAGATTGTCTGGTCACATGAAACAGCATATTCCTATGTTCATTTCATCTACAGGAAAAAAAAAAAAAAAACAGAATTCTACCAGAGCCTGCAAAGTTTGTACTTTCAAGGTTTCTGCAGTTCCACTCCATATAGTAAAATGTTTTACAAGATACCACGCTTTAAAAATCTAGTAGGTGTTTTCATGTACATACTGTGTAAGTTTTAAAAAAATAATAAAATATACAGTTGAGTTTTGAACAAAATAAAATACATCCTACTACTTCAAACTCAATGTTTTAATAAATGACACACAAGTATGCTCTGCACAGAGCACAAACAAACTCATGACCAGTCTGCAATGTGCTAACATATTCTAAAATCTTCCTTCACTTTTATGATATGACTACCAACAACAAATTTCTTTCTAAAATTGTTGGAATGCAAGAAAGGAAAAAAGAACAGAAACTGGAGAGCATTTGGGATGGAAGAAAAATCAGGAATAAGTATTGCAGATTTTCCTTCCATGCTTTCCTGATTCTGATCTTTTTCTATTCCTAAATCCCAACAATTTTATAATAAAGGTTTTGCTTCTGCACTTTTTTGAGTTGAAGCCTTGGCTTTCAGTAAAGCTTCTAAGTGGAAGGCATCATTTTACCAACCTACTCAGTTTTATTCTATATGGAGCCATAATATAATCTATAGATGTTACTTTTTGAAGTAAGATAGGTCATTGTTAGGATACTTGTGATATGGTAAAGGAGTATACAGTAGATTATGTATTTCCATATAATGCACATAATGGCATGCTGATCAGAGACAGTGATTAGTAGTACTTTGTGCTGTTACCTAACCTAAAGTGAATAACTTGCTGCACTAGGTATTCATGAGATGTTTTTGTGTGCATGGTAGTCATAAAAGAAAAAAACAATTTTGTGTCCCATTTTCTAAACGTCAAGGAAAGTTATCCAAATTTTAGAAGAATTTTGTACTTGATTAGAGAAAAGCTTTTCATCTGTATTCTTTCAGCTGGATTTTGCTGATGTCCTGGCAAACACATTATTATACATAATGTATAGGCCTCCATTTGTAACCAAATACATTCCTATATAAGGATTGCTCTAGCACTACTTGATACTTTGTAGACCTAACTTTAGAAATAGTATTGAAATGGAATACCACACTAATTATATTATGATTAATTTAAAAATAACTTTACTGGTACAGTGATATAGTGACAGTTATTTAATGATAATTTAGTTTCAGGCAAAGCACCTTGATACTGTACTTTATTGCTTTTCATTTTTATTATTTAGTCATCTTTTGATGCTCCCTGAATTAACTAGATTCTTAATGCAAACTTTCGAATTCTCTAGGTCTTTTAGGCCTACTATAACGTCGTAAGCCTTCTAGCTATAATCTAAATTGAAACTTTTAAAAATATAGCTTGTAACAATATGTAAAAAAGTTACTGTAGAATTAAGAAATAATCATTTTTGTTTATAAGTAGGAACTTTAGTATTCTAAGAAGGTCATTAATTATTTAATAGTTACTAACCTATAATCGTAGCCATACTCAGGGTAGATCCCTATAGAAACTCCTAAGATTACACCAGGGATTCCTGTTGGTGGAAAAGATAAGAATAATGACACAATATTGAGAAATTACCTTTAAATTTATGTACTGAATTACTTTTATATAAGAATGATTACTTTTCTACTAGATTATGTTATGAATACTGTTCATATCATGATATGATATGTTAATTTGTGCACTGACATATAAAACTGATTGATATGAGCTGAGTGGGGTCATAGTAATTTCACATCAATAATAAGTATTATAAATCTTACCATAACCAATGGGTATATAACATTTTAGCTTTCCACCAACTGAACCATTAATAATAGCAGAGAACAGAGCATGAGCCTCAATAGCAAACCAAGAGGCAACAGCAATGTAGAAGAAGTGGATAAATCCAGAGAGTAGCCGACATGCCTCCTAACAATAAAAATATATACTAATTAATCAGAGTACTACTTAATATGTTTCATACAAATAATATGAATTGAACTACTGAATGTTAATGGTAAATTAACCCTGCATTAATGTAGTTACTTTCATGTAATTAAGTTATTCAAATTTGAAGCCATCATAAACATGCACTCTACTGTGTGACAAAACCAGTTGTTGAACATAATGACTTCTGGACAATCATTTACCTTTCTCTAATTCTTACCTCAAGTAACAAGAACATTCATTTATAAAGTACAAATTTTCAAAAATCACATAATTTTTTATAATGAAAATATAATATTTATACTTAGGCAAAACTACTTATTTATTTCACTTTCCTTTATGTATGTGTAAAAATATAACTTGTAACTTATTTACAAATTTGATTTGCTTGACATTTGAAAAAATATAACTATACTGTTGTTTTTCATCTAAAATTTTGGAAATCACAAGGAGATATGAAGCAAAGAACCTACCTCATCATCTCTCTTCCAATCACTAGCAAAGAATGATGCAAGAGCTCCAGTTGCCATTAGAGCTGTGTTTAGCCTGATCAGGTGGAATTGTTCTTGTAAACCTCTGTTGATAATACAAGATAAAATAACTACATTAAAACGAGACAATACGTGTGAACAAATCAATGCTACTCAAAATTGGAGTAGTAGTTGTAGAAATTATTGTATGTAGAGTGACAAACAGATTATGTTAAATATGAATTAGTTTCTATAATGGACAATTTTCTTCATACTCAGATAGACACATATCTAAATCTGCATTAAAAAAAAAAACGTTTTAAGGAAGTCATTCCGAAGAATAAGAACGTTTTTGTTATTTATAAACACATGTCCCTCCCCTTTAAAAATAACATTTAGACTTCACCACTAGATGGTTTTCTTTCTGGATAAAGGTACAGAGTTCTGGAAAGAATGACAAAAGGCATGTTTGTATTGCTATTACAACTGTTAATTTTGTGATAGTTTGTGGAGCTGAAAATTTTCAGAAATTAAAGAGTTTAAAAGAATCAATCTGGTTACTGCTAAATTGAAGCCAATTCATAATCAAAATTTAGCACTTTCACTTGTTCTTAAGTTATAATCCTGTTCCAAGTTTTGAAACAATTATGCCATAAGAATGTTTTAAAAACACTTAAGTGTAAAATAAAACAGTGTAATTACAAAAAAATTGTAAAATGTTCATATTCAGTCATAAAGTATCACTAATATATATAAGCTACAGAATGTTATTTTAGAATATTTTCAAATTCAGAATGTTTTTACAAGTTTAAATATTTTGATCATTTTAATTTAATACAGTTTATGAACAAAGGATTACTATAATCCAATAGTAGATACACTTAAGAGAACGTAGTTTAAACTGACTGCTTTGGTGGGAGACTTACACAAGTATAGAAGTTAAAAAGAGTTGGTTAAACGGGAAATTAGGAAATTGAAAACAATATATCAAAAAATGTTAAAATTAATTGTAAGGATTTCTTTAAATACATTAAAAGTGAGCAAAATGTTAGACACGAATAGAGTCTAGCTTTTATGTATAATATAAAATGTTCTTATCTGATGATTAGCAGATGGCTGGGTTCTTAAATTTTACTTTCTTTTCTGTTTTTAATTATGAAATTTAAGCAGTATTCTTCATCTCGAACTCTTGAAATGGAAACAGAATAATCACATTAATTCAGAATTAATGAAAATATAAAACTGGTAATTCAGATATTACAAACTCTCCTTGGTCAGATGATATTTCACTGAGGGTGTTGAAGGAGCTTACATATTGGATATGTGCGTCATTTCTTCTGTTTTTTTCTAACTCTTTGAATAGTGAGCAGGTGCCAGAAGATTGGAAGTTGGTTAGTATTACTTCTCTTTTAAGTGGAGCTGTGAAAAATTGTGCCAGTGTCTATAAGCTTATTAGTCTCAAATTAGTGGTAGGAAAATGTTTTCAAAGTGTAATAAAAGATACTTTGTAAAGTCATTTAACAAAGCTTTAGGTTTTGTTTGATTATTATACACCATGACTTACTAGGAAAAATTATTCCCACAAATCTTTTGACAGTCTTTGAAGAGGTTATTGTTTACATTGATGAGAACACAAGCGTGGATTTGGTGTATTTGGAATTTCAGAAAATATTTGACAAGGTGCTACAAAAGCTTATTAAAACATTATCTATATAGGTGAGGTGGGGAGCATATGTTAGCTCATTTGATAGATAATTAGTAGGATGGAAGAAAGCAGAGGGCTGTTATAAATGGAGTTCAATGATATTAGATTAATTTCACTGTAAGTGAAGTATCTCTGGGCTCATTGTAAGAATTGTTACTTTTTTACATCTATGACATAGGTGAAGGGTGTTGCTGACTGTGAGGAAGATGCTGCTGCTTCAGGAAATGAGTTGGATTATTTGGCAAGTTGGGCAAATAAATGGCAGAGAACTTTTAATTATAATAACTGCAGGAGGCGCACATATGGGATCATAATTTAAATTCTGTTGCTAATTAGATAAGAATCTTGGTGCTCTAGTTGATCAGTCTATTAAATTAGCCAAGTAATGTGTTGTTGCTAGTAGCAGAGCAAATAGAATTTTAAGTTGTATCTACAAAAATACTAAATACAAGTCAGATACTATAATTTCATTGTATACACTATTGGCTTGGTCACATTTGGAATGTTGTGTTCAGTGTTTGATGCTTTACCTTAGGAAGTTCAGTGAATTACTGAACAGAGTTCATAGAAAAGCTAATAGAACAATACATTGGTATACGAGTTGAAGAGTTTCTGATTGAGAAGTCTGAGGTTGTAAAGAGAACTGAGTGTTGACACATCCTCTTTGTGCGTAATGGTAAGAATAGGAGACAATATAAGTTCTGGTAAAGTAGGTGTCATCTTTGGCTGAGACAACTTTATGTTTCTGACAGCTGACTTTTTGAGTGGGTTGCCTTTAGAGTAGAGTTTAAGGGAAGGCTTTGAGAATTTTTTTATTTTAAAATTTAGTTAAGTGGATGGAATAGCTTAGACAGACCAAGAGGTTTCTTGCTGGACTTATATTATTACATTACATTCCAATGTAAAATGTAGAAATTACACTATCAAAGACTCAAGGGTTTTCAAATATGATACTATTGTCAAATAAATGGGATTTCCTACATGGAAAATAGGACCAATTAATTGAAACAAACTGATTTCCAGCAAGTTGAAAGCATTCTAACCTCCTTTTATGTGTCAAGATGTAGATTAGATTTTTTTATTATCTTAAAATAGGAATAAAAACCTTGAAAATATTGTCATGGAATACATATTTCAAAGGAAGTCAGAAGATTGAGTGGAGAAACAGCATAAAGAATTAACTGGGATAAGCTATGTTGGAAGCTAAAGTCAAGGATGAAGATGCATCCACAGTTCATGCCATGATATATCATCAATTTAAATTAACTTGACTAGAACTAATCACTGTAAACAATTAATGCAGTACACATAGATGGAGAAAAATGATAGAATTTGTGTGTTACAGATGTCTCTTTTAAACAATAGTTATTAAATTATACCCTGAAACGTAAACATATTTTTACTTCAAAAAGAAATGCTATAATTCAGTTGCAGCTTATGTGAGTTAAACAATTAAAAAAACATTGATTACTGTTAGTATCTTACAAACAAAAATACTGATCAATCAGGATTCTAGAAGAAATTTTGTTATAACAAATATATGGATAACTGCTGATAAAATGCTTAATCTCAAGTAATGGTATATTTATTAATAATATTAATATTGATATACTGATTTGTAAGAATACTTACCTTCGAAATAAAATAGTGAATATATAAACAACAAGGAGAATTCCTGAGATACCATAGAGCACCCATTTAAGAAATTTAACCCACTCTGGGTCAGGTGGTATTGACTAAAATGAAAGAAGATAGAAAATGACATATAAAAAAGGATTCTGTTACAAAAAGGCATTTTTAAAATTTCCAAATCAGTTTTAATTAAATCTTTTATGACAGAATTTGTCAATGGTCTAAACATAAGCATAAATCTTCTTCTAAACTTACCTATACATATTTTTTCTATAGATCTGTGTGTAAGTATATATTATGTAGCATGAAATTCACATTTATGTATAAAATTTAAAGAACTAATGTTATATATAATGATGAATTGGTGAATGTAACATATTAAAACTTACTGTAAAACAATTTTCAGTTGTAACAAAAACAAGCTGAATTTTTATAGCAAAAAATATAATATTTCATGAATTTATTTTTCCCAAGATTATACAGATAAAACAATATATTCTAACTTACAAATGGTTTGTGGAGTTTTGCCATGACAGCATACTGACCCTGCCTGGTACAATGGCACTCAGTGGACTCAGCTGTGCTGTTGACTGTAAAACAGCCTTCATAAGTCCAACCTCCTTTGCTTGACTGTCTGTAAACATGCAAAAATCACTGGTGAAAAACATCCATTCTACAATATAATGAGATAAATATTAATATAGGTTATCATAAATGCTCATATTACATTAAGTCATTCCTTAATGAACTACTCAAACATACAATAAGCTTCATAAGTCAGTCCTTAGTAGATTATTCAAACATGTAATAAGTTTCATAACTAAGTTAGTCCTTAATAAATTATTCAAACATACAATACTCTTCATAATGTTGGAGTCATTCTGCAGTTAATTTCTAAAAACCTGTTTTCAAGGAGACAAAAAAACATCATCTTGTTAAAGAGAAGAACTGCAGTTGGTGTACTTTACTTGAACTTTCATTATCTGAACATTTTGCGTTTATCTCTTGTTTAGTAAGACTAAAAAATCTTCAGCATGGAGTAGGGTATTATTCTTGCCAGTTTCTCAAAGGTTTTAGAAAAAAAACATTTGTCAGCTTCCCTATCACTTATTAAGAACATCTCGAGCTATTTTTAAGTCATTGTTACATTACAAAGAATAATATAAAAACAAGTGAGAAGATATTTATGTAATAGGAATAATTATGTGAGAAAACTAATATTTGCTTTGGGCATCCATTTAAAAAAAAAAAAAACTTAATATAGTATCTGTAATATACTTTATTATTCTAAAAAAAGTATGGAAAATTTTCATTATTTAAAAGAAAATCGAAAATGTGTAACATCTCCAAGTAGTTGCACAACAGCTGTCTCTCATTGTATAATCTGGTTTGTCTTAATCTAATGTCCAGCAAATTGCAACATACTTACATGATAAAACATATTTCTAAGCAGTCACTGATAAAAAAAATTATATTTAAATTATGCAGCAGTATTCTTAACATATTTGTACTCTTGAAGACATTGTACAGTACTGAAAAATGTTAGAACAAAGTCAAAAACTACATTTCAGAATACTTTTAAAGAACAATGGTGAAACATCAAAATGTTTCATATTTAATACAACAGAAATTCAGTGAAAATGCTTGAGTTCATCAAATAGTTAATATTTTGTGTGTCCTCCTTTTGCTTTAATAACTTTAGGCAATATTTCGTTGCATTGTTGCAATACATTTAATCAAAGTGCCATTTGGGATTTTACTCCAAACGTCTTTAATATATTACTGTTAAAGTTTCTATGGAAGTAAATTTTGATTTGTCAAATTATTGATATATTAAATTTCAGATCTGCTCAAATGAGTTTTGATTAGGGCTGTGTGAAGGCCATTAAATCATTTGAATGACTCAGCAACTTCTTTATAAGCTACGTAAATTCTGTATTGGACTATGCAAACCACTGAGTAAACCATGAAGGATTGGTATCTGATAGCACTTAAACTGGTACAATTACGACAGAGAGTGTTCGTACCCTGCGTCCCGAGTGGTTTTCTTGCTCATAACTTAAAAAAGTATCACGATTAGGCTAATAGAAGTAAAAGATATTATAAATATTATACCAACACATATCTACATAAATTGTATAGCCAAAAATAGAAGGAGCAGATAGTTTTCCTACGGTTCAGAACGTGTGAAAAAATTGATATTCCCGTAAAAATTTTGTTTAGTTTGGCGAATAAACTACATTATAACATTCCAGAACTAGACACTGGGTTCATAATTATTGGAATTTAGCCAGCAAAAAATGTACTTCTGGCAATTTAGCACCGTCTCCGTCATCATCTGCTTGGTCATCATGGCGAACAGGAAACAACTGTACAGTGATTTAAAAAAATGAATTATTGTAAAATACAAGTCTCGTGTGTCTCTTTCCGGTATTACTACACAACTTAATGTGCCGAAATCTAATTTTCAAAGCATAATTATCAAGTTTAAACTTACAGGATCAACTGCTAACCTCCCTCGTTCCAGATACCCCACCAGAATTTCAAGAGAGAATCAAGAGGAAAGTTCTCAGAGAAGTTAGTAGGAACCCTCGTTTAACACGTAATAACATACAGAAACTGATAAAGGAAACAGGTTGAAGTAAGCACCTCTACAGTTACGAACATGCTAAGTTCTTCTGGGTTCAAAGCATGCTGTCTCGTAGAGCTCCATATTTAAAGCCTGTTCATTTAAAAAAACAATTGAGGTATGCAAGAAAGCATGTAGATAAACCCTTTACCTATTGAAAGAGTATTCTTTGGTCAGACGAGACTAAAATCGAGCTTTTCGGCCACAATGATATTCGCTATATTTTCTGTAAGAATTGGGAATGAAATCTTCCAAAGAACACCGTCCCTAAAGTTAAACATGGAGGAGGCTCGATCATGTTATGGGGTTCCTTCAGCTCTTCTGGTGTAGGCAGCCTTCACCGCGTCAACGGAATCGTGAAAAAAGAATGATGCTCGGAACTTATGGCTTGGGCGTCGTTGGATCTTCCAGCACGACAATGATCCCGAGCACACATCGAAATATGTGCAATTCTGGTTGCATAGTAACCATATAAGCGTTCTGGAGTGGCCATCGCAGTCACCCGATCTCAACCCAATTGAAAATGTTTGGTATGAGTTGAAGACCAGGGTTGATCAGCATCATCTGAAATACTTGCAAAAGTTGGAGCCCTTCTCTAAAGAAGAATGGAAGAAAATACCAGTCGAGTACTGTCAAACGATCATGGAGGACTATGAGGAGAGATTGCACCAAGTAATTCACCTGAAAGACTACACAACTGACAATTAAAGTAGACACATGAACACTTTCTGCCCCTCCTATGTTTGGTTATTTGTTTATAACAAGTTTATTTGTCGTTCAATTTACATAAAAATTTATGTAGATGTGTGTTAGTATGATATTTATAATATACTATACTTTCATTATTCTAATCGTGATACTTTTTAAGTTATGAGGAAAACACTACTCACGACGCAGGGGTACGAACACTTTCTGTCGTAACTGTACATTATTCCATCTATTTTGGAAATTTCTCCTGTCACTTCAGCAGCAAAATACCCCCACACCATCACACTGCTTCCCCCATGGTTCAAGGCATGTGCTATACATTGAAGTAAGTGTCTTTCACCTTTCTTCTGTCAACCTATGCTTTGAACCAAATATTTCAACCTTGCACTCATCTGTCTAAAACAACTTTTTACAATCATCAACAGTTCAGCTTTTATACTTTTTTGGCACATTTTGGTCTCTTGACAATATTTGGAGATTGAAGTAAAGGTTTTTAACTGCTACACAACCAAATGTTCCATTCTTTTTGAGTCATCTTGATACTGTAGATCTGCACAAATTTCTGTTCTTTGGTACATGGTCATTTATCTCATACTTGAGATCAGTGAAAATCTTCTTTTTTTTTCCAAAGGGTGCATAAACAAAGATACTAAACATGAGTATTGTTGAGTTTAGGTGTTCTGTCTCTACTGTTCCTATTTTCAAATTCACCTGTTTTGGTCTCATGATCGAGGGTGTACTTGACAGTGTTTAAGGAGCATTTCAAGTCTACAGCAATTTGACAGAAAGTCTAACCAGCATTACATACAGCTTTGTATGTGAATCCTAATACTTTTTTTTAATACTTTAGCCTTCAACCCCCAGTCAGGTTTCACAACAGGGGGATCAAGGAGCTACAGTCCTGGGGCCCAGGCTCAATTAGGGGGCCCACGGAAATATGGGATAAAGCATAATGTATTCTCATTTTTATAGTATACTTAAGGAAAAATCTCAGTACTGCATAAAATCGCTTTTATCTCAGAAAATAACATTTTATCTAAAATTGTAAATTTGTAAATTCTCAACACATTTGGCATCTGCCCACCAGAAAAATTCTTCATACACCCATGAATTTATGAAGACTTCAAAAATGGGCCCAGTGACATAATTGTCCCTGGGGCCTGACATGCCTCTTGACGCCCTTGCCCCCAGTGGCTCAGTTGTATGTATACGGACTTAAAATGCTAGAGAGCGGGTTTCAGTACTTTTGGTAGGCATAGCACAGATAGCCAGTTGTGTAGCTTTGTGCTTAATTTCAAAAACCAAACAAGTATTCAAATTGATTGGGCTTTAATGAATTAAGAGATTTTATTTTTTCGCTATGAATTCAATTTATGTCTATAAAAAAAGGACAAGTAATTTATCCCACCTCCAAAATTTCAAAAATTTATACTTAGTATACACCTTGTAGCTTGAAATACAGATATTTTTCAAATCCTAGGAATTATTTCTTTAATATTGTTAAGTTTATGTAGCTCACAAATTTTGAAAACTTATGTAAATGCACAGATTAAAAGAAAAGGAAACAGTGGATTAGATTTGGGGCCTTATTATGCATAGAAAGTAGGCTATCTGTACGAAACAGTCTATTAATATGGAATAATATTTTTAATGAAAAGTGAAGTAGAATCAAATGTAGAAAATGAAAAAAATTGGCTAAATATGATAGAATAATGTCATATAGTAAATTATTTAAAATTAATAATGTCAAAGTAAAAAGTTAAAAACAAAATGAATATGGGCAGTTACCATCATCTATGACACTGTCTAACATCAAACCTGAGAAAAAACATTTCTAAGTTGATGCTGCCATGCATGAGAGTTTTAGTGGCTGTGTAAAAGTAAAATACAGGCAATTGAGACTTAAGTAGTATAACACTGCAGATCAGACTGTAGAAGAAAACTAGGAGTTATGAAACTGTGGCCAGGTTTAGTCTAGACAAGAACTTCCACATGATTCTTACAGAACCTAGACAACCAAATAATAACAGCTTTATCTGTAAAAGCTTGTTAGGGAGTTTTTCACTCCAAACTGAATGGCAACTGGTATAAAGTAGTACCATGATGACAAGTTTGTAGACCACATAAGGGACAGACTGGGCCATGACAGTATCCAAGCAGACCAATTTAGCTGTGGTGTCAGCAGACTCATTCACATGGATACTGATATAGCCAGTATTCCAGAAAAGCGGAATAGATATAGATGATGAAGAGAAGTGGATCAGTCATTTCTCAACATCCAAAATAACTGGGTGAGAACTCACATTAAGTGATTACAGGGTTATTCAAAGCACTAAAACAGCCAGTACAAATAGTACAGTTATGGTACTGCTTAGCTACTGTATGATCCAAGGAAAGTGAAACTGCATGTATCTCGGTAGTGAAAACAGGACCTGCATAAAAGATCCTGTGAGAACCACTGAATTATAGCAAATTATGACAGAGCCTACAACGTCATCAGTTTTCAAACCATCCATAAAAACAGAAGCAGTAAAATGATTTGAAAGATTTTCAGTAAAGAGAAGACAGTACTTCCAATTGCAAGTAACTAACTTCTTAAAATAACTCAAAAGTAATGCCAAAAGTGGGGATGGTAATAATATATGGTGGGATGGACTGAACATTGAATTCAGCAGCGTCATCTAACAACAGGCCTAATTTAGCTAACCCTTTCTGGATATGGAAGCTGAATGTAGGAATGGCAGACTGTCTATTTCCAAAGTGCACAATTTATTGAGATATGAAGCTACAATGCCATGTGGGATACTGTAATATAAGAATCAGAACATTGCAGCATATTGCAAAGAAAGTAAAATGAAGGTTCATAAAACTCAATATTCAAACTCTGAACCAGTGCAGAAAGCTTCTGTGCAGAACCAAAAATTCGTAATGATGTATAGGGTCCAACATCTTCAAGGCTGAACCATAGATCCATTATCTAACTTTGATGAAGTTAGGGCATGAGAGATTTTCAGTATGGAACATTTGTTTGCTTCCTAAGAATAAGAGGAAAAAACACAGAAGATTTCCAGTGCCTTTGTATACTAGACACAAAGCTGCTAAATTTGTGGAACAAAATTCAGTTTACATTTGAAGATGATTATTAAGAACTTTGTCCCAGCCACCAAGATAAGAATGGAACCACCCATCTAAAGCTGTAGATCAGGGTGCATTTTACATTGGTGGCAAAAATGCAAACAAGTGGTTTTAAATGACAAAAAGGTGAAATCATTTGATGTGACCCATCACAAGTGAATGGGTCACATCATATGCTGCCAGTCAATAAACCTTACAATAAACAAATAATTGGAAATCTGTAAGTCATCATCATAGAGGCTGTTTGCAATGATAGGAGGAAGTTGTTCAGTGATGGCCTTAATTTTAATATTGAAAATTGTGACACTCATGAAAGAACCTTATGGGGCTCTAAGTTCCTGTTAGAAGGACTGAAATAATATTGAACTCACTCAAACTTGAAAAAAATTGCATCATTTAAAAAGCTACAAATAAAAAGGGATAAATACTTACAGTGGGTGAGAGGAGGTTGTTTGATCAAATAAACCAACCTTTATGAGCATTAAACATCTTCCCCCAAACCTCACAGAGAGAGTTAGTCAAAGTCATAGGGCAATAATTAGAAGGAATCTTTGGATCCTTTTCATTATAAAAATCCTCCTCCTGTAAAATCCCTCCTAAACAAACATAATAAAAGCAAGAGAGACAGGAGAGAGATGGCACAGCACCTCTTAATGAATATCGTTATGGCAAACTAATGTGCTGCTAGATCAATGTAGAGCAAAAGGGAGAAATGGGCCTGAGGTACAAATAGTAGTACGATGAACATTCAAAGGAGAAGGATACTCAGTGGGCTCATATAGAACCTATAGTGTGGAATAATTATCACATTTGGCTTTGTACATGTATAGAAAGAGAATTCACCAAGAACTAGTGCTTTTAATTTACATAATATTTAACTTGTAATGTTTGTAATGCATGAAATTTCTTACACAAAAATAATTTTAGTGTCACAATTTGTTATACTTCAAGCGTTTTCAATAAGTTTCCTTATAATTAATCACTAGTTAAAATGTAATTCATTTATTTATGATCATGAAGATATGTTTTGTAAATTTAGAAAATTATTAACTTTGAAGAAAAGTATTGGAAAAGAAAAATTACCTCAAACATGCAATTATAAAGATTAAGACATAAAAGATAAAACCTATATGAATAACTCTACTGTATTGAAATGCAAAAATCTTTCATAATATAGAATATAGTTTATGTAAATAGTCAAATTTAAAAATAAATATTATTTTAAATATGGACATTAAATTACATAACATTTAAGTTTTAAATTATTTTAAAATATTAATATCTTCTTCAGTTTAATTTTCTTAGATAGATGAATCATGAAGCAAAAAACACAAAACATCAATGTATTTTTACTTTTTCAGAGAGCCTACTGAAACATCTTTTGCATCATGTTTACTTATTACAAATTTTAAAATGACTACTTACCCTGGAATCTCTAAATGCTCATCCCATCTCACACAGTATCTCTTTTGTATCTGGGAAAAAATATTAAATGTTTCATTTGTAATGAGTTTTTATAAATACATTTAATAGCTTTGTTATAATTTGCACTTTTATAAAAATGACCATTTCTACAAGTACTAAATCATTACAGAAATTTCCTTGACAATCCTTAATTCAAAAAAAATATTTTTTTTGTAAAACTTAAAGCAATGACAAATTCTTTCATGCAACAAGTATACCAATTTTCTCTATATGTTAAATATGTTATATTCATCAATGCTCATTTTGTGATATTTATTAAACAAATATACAGAGATGTTGCAACTGGAGGTGCCACAGTACCCTGACCTTTATGTATTTGTTTTATATAGCACATGTGAACTACATACTTACATTACACATCTGGGGGACATACCCCCATAACCTTCTCTAATGTGCTGCTTTTAGTATCAGCATCATCCTATAGTTGTACTCTCACATTGTACACTCTGCATGTCTACCCATGCATCCCACCTTTGGTGCCCCTATATACACACACACATATATTCATTTAATAAGTGAGTTGACCTGTGTAAACTGTAATATGTTGTTTGCTTGTTATGAAGTGCAAAACTGCTCCCCAGTAGCACATCTGCAGACTCCCACTGCTAGAAACCAGGTTTCAATACTCATGGTGGCCAGAGCACAGATAGTCCATTGTGTAGCTTTGTGCTTAGTTCCAAACAAACAAATAAGTACAAAGCTACACAATAGGGTACCTGTACTGTGTCTACTATCAGTATATAAACATGGTTTTCAGCAGTGTGGGTATGAATACATGTGGCCAAGCTAATGGAGTCATTAAAATTAATTGTTGAACCAAAGCAAAGATAAATTTTAAGTATGAAAGTCACTACAGTAAGTCAATAAGTAGATATTGAGTAAAGAGTAAGTTTAGTGTCAGTGTTATTTATAAGTATTAGAAGTAAGATTTATTACTCTATTTTGTTAAAGTAAACCAAAACAAATGATATGTAAGGATATCCTGTTACTAGTCTTAGCTTTGTATTTATAAGTTAGGCATAGTATTATTAATAACCATTAGTCTCAGAAATTTTGCTATAACATTGTGAACAAAAGACTACAAGTTCTGTCAATGTGAGTGTACTCTGTAAAAACGTGATAGGAAAATGAAACTAATTTGTTATTATTACATCAACAAAAATTGATATCATTTTTACCAAGAATTCCAAAAGAACTCAGTGAGCTTACCTACATGATGAATCTTTTATTTTAGTCACGCTTTGTTTTTGACATTGTGTTCTTTGTTTGAGTTCGACTGATATGCTAAATTACCTATGTTACTTAATAGTTCAGTGTTTAGATATAACTCATATTATTAATATATGAGAACACAACAGGTGGTTTGTAAACTTAAGTTTTTACTTCCAATGCTGAAAGTGACAGTTGTGTCAAAACCTCAATACAATGCAAAATTTCATCATATAACCACACTTGTAACAGATGAGAACCCATAAACACATACGTCAGTGGTAAAAACATCCACATCTCAATAACACTCAACATAATCAAGAAATGTGCACACCCGGAAAACGAGCCACAAACTACATGTACTGCCTCCATAATTCAATGAAATATCCATTCAATCAAGAAGGTGAAACAGGTATTAGTGCTATGCTGTGCAAACAGAGGCATAGTTAGGGTTTACAGCACCCGGGGACAAAGTCAGTTTTCGCACCCCCTCGTGACAAAATGTAAGCCATAATTCCTAATTATGTAACATCAATTTGGCATCCCCCATCCCCAATGCTGTGCCCAGGGACAGATGTACCCCCTTGCTCCCCCTAGTTATGCCACTGTGTACGAAAACATATCCCTAGGCACTGCAGCCAGTGATTTTACTGATATGTGAGATGTATAATTAGGCTACTAAATTGGCACTGATAAACGTTTATACAGTTGAGTTGTGTGCTTTAAAAAATGACAGCATTATGACAGAGCATTTTGCAGTGGAAACTATGTTTTAGTGCTTTTGAAAGATGCACTATCAGATACAGCACAGGTGGACGTGATGATCTGGGTTCTAATGATGTGGTGAGGCTCCAAAAATATATCAGTGTAATGTACTCAATCACTGTAAGTATATTTAACATAAATAATATTTTCCCTTAACAATATTATAATTTTTTATTTTCTAAACATACAAACTACAGCTTTTACATTTTTTAATAGATCACCATCACAGGTTGGTCACTGTATTTTTTCATGTAATATATTTCTTAGAGCTTATAAAAGAATAAAATTAGTTAATTGCCACAACTTGTAACATAAAGTTATCTAGATAGATATATACATTATTAAAATGAGAAGAATATCTCAAGGTACCTATGATATTTTCATTGTTTCAACCAAGTAGTCAATTAATATCACAAATTTAAAAACATTTTTCATTATTACCTCTCCATTTGTCATGAGATATGTATCAGCCAACAGTTTTCTTCCTGTACTAGGCCTCTGTTTAAGAGTCGATAAACAAAGAATATATACCAAATAAACAAAAGATCATTAGAAAGTACACTTATCTTCTACATATCTCTCAATAATATGCTTTAATACTTTCACTAGAATATTAAAAATGACAGTTTGTTTTTGTTATTGTTAATGAAGTTTTAATTCTCATTAAAAAAATATGAAAATTGTGAAATTGAAAATTATTTAAACTAAAGACATCAATTATGAGTGTTTGAAGTGAGGGAAAAAGAGAAAGTGGGGTTGTTTGTGATACTCTTGAATCTGAAAAAAAAAAAGAACCTAAATGATTTGTGTATAATTTTAGATTATGCCAACATGTATCAACCTAATATAATCGCTCTGAATTTTTATAGTTTATTAATTAGATTTATAATTGTTGTAATCACACACTTTTATTACTAAAATGGAAGAACAAAACAATTACTCAACATGTATGTTATTGTTCCCTCATCTTGACTTAAAAATTTCAAGTGGCAGACCAACAAATAACAGTAAAACGTTAAGTTTTACTAAAAACATTTGGTATTTGTTTCAGAGGTTTTAGGGTTATACAAAAAGAAAAATCGGGCAACTTTGATATGAAGATGTATATTTTTAATATTAACACAAAAATCACTTTGTACTTTGACTCCAAATATTTAAAGACAATTTTTTAATAAAAATACTTATGTAAAAAATCTAACTATCTGTGTACAAAAGACTTGTATCATTTACTGAAACCATAACAAAATGTGTTAAGACACACATGTGATATTTAAAGTTATAGTATGGAAACTCTGATGGTCACTTTATGGTTATGAACTTGGTCACACTGTCCAAATCTCTAGTGAGAGGGTTCATTTGCTCCATATATTTTGTCAAATTTTTGCCTCACTAAGAAATATATTGTTTTTCATCCAAGTACCTTGCTGCAATAACTATTCATTGTATCATTTAGTAAACCTTTTAAGAAACTTACAGTCATGTCTAATTTTCATATAATTAGCAAATTAGGTTGTTTATGCAAAATGGTAGTGAAAAGAATTTGTATGACTCTGTGTGTTGCATTTTGTTTCATTGCTGCGTTATGTCACACCTTACTATCTATGATGGTATGAAAGGAAGAAAAAAGAAGGTATACAATATCTGACATAGCCCTAGGTAACTGCAAAACTCTACTAAAAGGCAGAGGGATTGTTTCAGTCTAAGTTCTCCTGAAAAGAAGTTAGGTGTCCTCATCCCACCCCACTTTAAACACTGATGATAGCAGAACTGAACAAAATCACTTCTAAAATTTTAATGAATTATCTGTTTTTAACTGATAGTATGAAACTATTGTACATCAATGTCTGTTATAATATTATACTTTTTCAGATCCACAAACAATAGATAAATACACTTTTGGCCAATATTATGAAGCACAAACTCTAAAAATATAGAGAAATCAATTATACTTGTTATAATAAAATATTATTATATTTCTAAGCACTAGGATAATGCTTTTATAAATCATTTGTTACAACAACAATTATTCTGAAAAAGGTTAATATATTGTGTTTGGAATAATATTATTTTACTCTCTTTTAGTTCCTGAAAAGCTCTGAGGGACTAGATACTGAACACGGTATTTAAAAATATAAAAGGTCTAATACTATTGTCTTATATGGCAAGTATAATTAATTATAATCATGCTTCACCAGTTTGTAAAAGTTGTTTACATTGTAACAAACACTGAAGATTATCATTTTAGTAAATGCAATATGATGAATCAGTTTGAATATTTTAAAGAAAGAACTGGAGAATCTATCACCAATAAAAGTAGAATTATTAAAAACAAAAAAATGATTTTTGAACAGTAAAAAGTAAGATAATTTTGAAACAGCAATGTTCCTATAGAAGTAAGTTGTTCACATGTTGCACCATAACATTAATAAAAAATTGTATTTCCTAAACAACTCAAAGGATAAATTCCCAAAGAACAATATAATCAAAATTATAGCAAAAAAGTAAAAGTTGTATGTTTACCATAATATGAAAGAATTTAAAACATAAGCAATTTGCATACTATTTACCATCCTATACACACGACACATAAGTAACATCCTGCTTAGAGCAATATTTTATTGTTATAAAAAAATCACAATGTTTAAAATGTTTTGGTTGAAACACACATGGCCCCAAACTAAGCTTGTGAATTCTAAAATCAAAATTTGAAACTCCTAATATATTTCTTTACATTACTCCATTAATAACTCCCTAAAAATACTCCTTATAAAATGTGGTATAACACTTAATGTTCATTAGTGAATAAATCTTTAAATTATACTTAATGTTTGATGAACATTTCCTTATCACTGTACCTAATTTGAATCACTCTAAAATATATTAATTATCAAATTTACTTTATGAAATGAAAAACAAAGACCTTATAGTTATGTTCCAGGTAGCATTTAATAGGTGATTTTTGTAAAACTATATCACTGTGTGGTGGGTCAACATTGAATGATAGTATTCGGCTATCAAGTAAAATCAGTGATGGATCAGCACCCCTAAAAGAGATTTTAAAACAGCAGCAGCAATTAATATGATGTTGAAAAGTATATAAAAATACAAATACAGACCAAAAAATATAAATTAGAAATGTTAAAACTTTTTTTTCTCATTATTCTATTACATTTCATGGTGATAAAATGAATGAGTTAGCAATTCATTTGTCATCTTATCAAAACGTTTTAAAACAGATTCATGGAAAAGATGTTGAATTGAGATAAATTTTATTAGTTATTGTTTGAGTTAATACATTTAGTTATTCCAGCTTAAACTGTATTATACAAATAAAACTGCTTAATTTTTTAAAATAGAACATATACCTCTGAATCTTCTGATATCACAATACAGCAAATGAAGAACATTATTGAGATAAGTGCATCACATATATTGTCATATTATATAATCACCCAATTTAATATCATCAAATCTCTATGATTCACTATAAATTGAAATACGAGCTGGAAGTAATAAAGGAATTTAATTATAACATAAGAATGGAGTTTGAGCTTCAGAAGTAATAAAAAGGTACATTTTAATAAAAACAACAACAAAAAAGAAACTAATGAACTGAAAAACAGCATTAAAATTCAAAAACTAGCTCAAAAATACAGGTGTTTGAATAGTTTAAAGTGAGGAATTAATGTAATTTGTATTAGTAATGAAACTATTCATATTACTTACGTTATCTTATTTGAAAGAGGAGCAATTTTATGATAGATGTTTTGCATTGTGAAGATTACATGAACTTCTTTACCTATGATAATGACAGAAAAACATTAGTACTTTTCTGTAAGTAAAAATTCAATAAAGTTGAAGTCAACTTTTAAACAACATAATTATCCTGCAAACTAGTTGAAACTAATCTTGAGTTTTTTAAACACATATTTACAATGCAAATAATTAGATCTAAGTTTAACAATACTTTTTATATGTTTTAAAGCATTAAAATATTCTAACTTCTGTAACAGAAAGCACTTAGCTAACAAATTAGTGTCATTCCAAACTCTTTGTATCAAAATCAATACACTTATCATCCTTTATTAAGTACAGAACTATACAATTAAGCCATTAAGTATATTTAGCGTCTAAAAACTATGGTTTTAAAGATACATTTTAATAATATTGCCTTGTCCCAAGTCAGCCTATCTTAAGAGTTTATAACCATTAATACAATGCAATCATATACTTGCTTAGCTTGACAATTTATTTATTATATTTGTTTCTTTTGAATTTGCAATGATATTGTATTTCATCATTTATGTTCATGCATGCTTTACAAAGTTTAGAGGGGAAATAACAATGTATATTTTAAAAGATAGAGTGTTTTCACAATCCTTCTATTCAGTATTTGTTAAGTTTCAATTTGGTTTTCAAAAATATTCTATTTACTGCATATTTTATAAGTTATACATATATAAAACACATTTGAAAAATGTTTGCTTCATAGAAGTAATTTATTTCTATCAAATTAAAAGTACAGTATTTAAGATATATATATACAGCCAATTATTTTTGTATATACAACGTATCATTTCACCATAATGAAACTTGTTTAATTTGTAAAAAAATATTTATAAAATAAAAAATGTATGTTGTGTAATTACATTGTGAATATAATACATATAAAAACTTACTCATATCTAAATCCCCAAATATATCAACAGGAAAACTTAGGTAATCTTCAGGACTATCCCATTTTTCCTTTACTTTATCCCAAGAATCACTAGATCCTGGGAATTTAAAATAATGCTCTGTTTCATCCACTAACTGCTTTAGTTGTTTGTAATTGGATTTTCGGGACTCTGTGACTGTAATTAATAGAAAAGAAAGTATATTCTCAAATGATATTTGAATATTTTGTAGAAAGGATTGACATGCCTCTTTAATCATTTCTGTAGCAAACTTTGTTCGATAATGCATGTACAGACAGCGTATTATTTGGCTTTTTTTTTTGCTGATTTTAAACATCGATGTAATATTATGTGTATTCTGTATATAATTAAAAACTGAAATGGCAGTTAGATTAACAATAGCTTGGAAACACTAATAGTTAAAGTTGCTTTTCCCATGCTTAAAATATAATTATTTTAATACCTAACACAAAACAAACAATAATTACAATGAACATTTAGGTAGTTGAGTATTTTGTAGACTGAGGAAAAATCAAAGATATTTTTTAAGCTTTCTTAATGCTAGTGGCATAGCTATGGAGGGGGGGAAAGGGGGTACATCTGTCTCTGGGTGCAGCATCGAAGGTGAGGGGTGCCAAATTGATGTTACATAATTAGTAATGAATTTCAGAATGAAATGTTTTCCCCTCTTAACCAATTAATGCCCAGTGTCCTATATATGGGAGTTGCAACGTCATGTGTTGCCACAACTTGGTTGTGATTTGGACACGTTATACTATAACGCTGTCTAAGCGTTGCAAAAACGTCAGATTGCAATGTCACTTCCTGACGAATAATGGGCATTGCTATGTAACATTGCCACAACGTCGTAATTTGAAAGCATGATGGACCCCCTTATGGCTTACATTTTGTAACGAGGGGGCGCAAAAACTGACTTTGTTCCCGAGTGCTGAAAACCCTAGCTATGCCTCTGCTTAATGCATTATTTGTAAGAGTAGCTTCTCATCTAAATAGGGGAATATTAGATGAATTGTAAGATATAACTAGGCATTCCATTTTTAATCTAATATAAAAACTGTCATATAGAGGCTTGACAAATCAATTTGCATCAGATATATGGTAAATATATTGGCAAAGACAGAAGGTAAATTGAACATCTGGTACCTAAGAATAAAGTCTAATGGTCTTGGGATCAATACACCTAAAAAATCCCCCTTTTTTCTGTTTCTGAAACCTTATTGTGGGAAAACACTATTATTGTTTACCTGATTATTGTTTACACTAACCATATTAAATTGAAATCTAACATTTTGATTTTACAGTTTTCTACACCATTCAATTATTATTCTATCATTTAGTTTAACTATGAATTGTTAGGTACACTAAAATGCAAATTCCCCTTCCATCTCAAATACATTAATCTTGATTATGTATGTATTATGAAACTGATAAGCTCCCCTATAGGCAATATACTGATATTAATTTCAGGGCAGATTATGTAGATTTATAGTAATTGCTAGTTACATAACATGTAACCTTGTGGTTTAGCCACTAAGTAAAAAAGCCTTCCTTGATCTTTAAAACGAAATAATTCATGATATATTGTTAGGAAGAAATATTTTTAATTATAGCTCAATGCTCTTCATTACATTAAAAGATGGTTTAATTTTGGAACATTGTGTTATTATCTGGTGAATTAGTTGTTTTTTTCCTTCTCTGTTTTTTTTTTCTAAATCCTTTGATATTTATTGAAATTAATAACAATGAGATTTACGTCTCATTGTTTAGTAAGACTTATTAGTTGATTTTTGAAACTGATAAGATTTGTATTTTTGTTGTTTAAAAGTTTTATTTTGGACTTCTATTGTTATATTTTTTACACCTCATCCGAGAGATATACCATTTTTCTATTGTTTCTTTTTTTCCAAGTACTTTACAATTAACTGCAATTCCTTTAGATATCAATGGATTAACTCGAATTTATGACGGATTTTACTTTGGTTCAATATATCTAAACCTACTTTGCATTTTTTTATGTAGGTCTTCTTATGAATCTTACTGGGTCAAAGCCCAAACAGCCAAAAATATAGATTTTGGACTCTTGTGCAGTCATATTTGCAACAATTAAGATGCAAATTAGCATAGTTATAAATTTCCATGTACTCAACACATTGACATACAAAAAAGTTGGAATTACCAACTTTGAGTTTTCTGGGGTGGTCAGAGCTAAGAAAATATACTTTAGGGTTTTTGATAAATTACTGGGCCAAATTCTGACTAATGAACATGGTATTTGGTACAAAGATATTTTTATACAGGTACCAACTATTAACAAATAAAACTATTGGACTTGCCTATTTTTAGTAACTATAGGGGGTTAGATCAATATGCTACAAACAGCATAATTTGAAGGTTTTTTGACAATTACTCTGGCTGTATACTAGGTAACTTACATTGGATTTGATGTGAAGATTCCTTTTTGCAGGTCCTAATCAGTAATATAGACAGTAATTAATCTTTCTGATTTTCATGATTTTCTGATGTCAAAATTGGCCTTGTTGGTATTGCATGGTGGAGACATACATTTACTTATGAATGTTGGATTTTCAACAATAAGTTGTTTTCATTTGACTCTGATTGTAGTGAAAATTTGTTTAGTCCATTACACACGATCAATTTTGGATATATTAGCATAATTATGAACTCCTAAAATATTTTACGATAATTATTATAAAAAAATAAAATATTAAGGAGAGCCACTACAATTCTTAATATAGGTCAGAGTTGAATTATTTTCCATTCACTAAACCACAAAAATGAATATCTAGATATATATTTACAATTATTTCAATAAAATGGAAAATATTTCTTTTTTATAGTCAGGTGCACTCCTTGTGTGCATTTGCTTATCAACATACTTTAAATGGTTTTTTTTTTTTGAAGACCCTTATGATTTTGCCATAGCTTCGAATTCCTTGTTTTGCCATTTTGACAGATCTGATTTAATTCATTTGCAGTAATCTTAGAATAAAACCTTATGAGAATGAATAGCATTATCATGATGTTAAAAATTAACAACACAAATAGTCTTGCCTACAATATTCTGACCCATTTCTGTTATTAAAATCATTATCCCCTAAATAATGACTTCACTCTAATACTCTAATAAGAAAAGACTGTGTAAACAAACATACACAAATCAGTACTATCAGTTTCTGCTTCACCAGCTTTTTAATCAATTGTTATTTGTTTGATCTTGGTTGAAGATATATTTTGTGAAGCTTATTACAGTACAAAAAGTTATGGATATATTAGCATAACCAGAGGTTCCTAAAAGTTTTACAGTAATTATTATAAAGAAACAAAATAATAAAGAGAGTCACTATACATTGTTAAAATTTTTATACTGCAAATAAATTTATATTTCAGATAAAATAATTAGTACAGACAGTTCAATCTAATTAGCTGTATAGTGGCAGATAAAAGACAAACCTAAAATGCTATTTTAAGATACCATTTATTCGGAACCCACAACAAAGTTATTAATGGGAATGTGGTAAAAAAACGATCTTCAATCCTTCAATCATGTGATATTTTATTATGTATTGCTTTCTGTTACTTTATCATCTTTCAGCATTTTACACAACTAGCAATCATTAGATACTCTTAATATCTGATTACAGTCTCACAAAGTCATAATAATCAGTGATGTCGAGAAAACCCACTTGTAGAGAAATATATTCACCTGACGATGACCAAAGAAGGTCGAAACGTTGTTCACTCCTCAACGTAAAAAATTTTCTCAACCCAAACGAGCCGTTTTTACATATAAAGTCTAGTCACATTAACTCTGGAGTGACATTGAAACATTTCATCCCACTAAATTTGGACTTGGATATAGCAAGGTCTACATAACAACAATTATACTGAAGAAAGACCTAACAAAGGTCACACAACTCTGCTATTAATACCTACTGAAATCAGTATCCCTGATTATGAATTAAGGTCTATAGAAATTTAGCTTTTCACTGAAATCCAAGAAGAATGAGTGTTGGGAATAAATCAACTTTTAATCTAAAAAAGACTGAGTTTTAGATTTATAATATATAATACTTATTATTTCAAACTGTTAATAAATAATTTATCAGAGGACCCAAAATTAAGGTAAAATAGAAAGAAGTTTTACAGCATGAATAAAACGACCTCAGAAAAATGCATTATCTCCTTTTTGCCCATAAAAATGCTTTCTATGTATTAAAAATATATTATTCTCTTTCTATTGACTTGGAACTTTTGAAACATATTTTAGAATCTTTCATAAAAATTCAATCTATACAGTTGTTAAGTTCTTTGTTGGCAAAATATTCTAATTTTTTCATGTTAAAAAAGGACATAAATAGGCAAAGAATTTTAACAAGGTTTACCTACCCATGTTATCAGAGATGGCTAGTACATCAATAGCATCTTTTTCATATGTTGTTTGTCCAATTTTGTCTAAAGCCCATTTATTGTACATTTGGACTAATGCTTGAATGTTTTGTTTATCCTAAAATGCAGAAAAACGTACAATACAATATCTTTACATATTAAGTGAACAATACAGATATACCATTTTTCACTCAAAAATATGGCAATAGACAATCTCAGACTCAAGAGTGAATGGTGTCTGCCCACTTTTTTTTAAGTATATGTCATCTGTTCAAATGGGAAAGCCATTTTTTTAGGCTACTACCTGTGATGTTGTTTACCTTTTTTTTAGGCTACTACCTGTGATGTTGTTTACCTTTAACAGTAGTTTTAAAATTTAAATTTGCGCATTAAGTAACCATGTACAGTCCATTTATGGAAAAAAAATATGGAATAGGCTTACTGATAAGTGAACACAAAGAAAAGTGCTAAACTAAAGTATTGGTATCTCGGAAACAAATAAACACAATGTACAGAAGCACAACGTGGCTAGATATTTGAGTTATATTAATGATGAAATATATTTAAAACATTACAAATGTTAATCTGAACTTTGTTATCACAAAGTCAAAACATAATTTAAGTATAGGACTCATGAACTGTCTTAATCAAGTTCACTGAGAAAATTGGTGCTTTTTCAAAACCTATTAAGAAAGTTAACAGTTTCCTAAATGGAAATTGAATTTCTACATGGATACCAACTTCCTTTCACAAAAAAGTGTCTCGACTAGCTCTGCCCTCTATCAGCATGAACATTTTGTTCACCCCTAGTCTTGTAACTCTCATTTCTTTCTGTTTATCTATGTGCAAATAATCATAAGGCAATCCTTCACTAATAGAAGTGAAACACTAACCTTGTCATAACTAGCATTCTCTCTAACAATGCACCTGTTCATCATTTCAAGATTCACCATGACCAAGTCAATCACTAGACCAGATGTGAGAAGGATGTGTGGGAAATGTGAAAGGAGGTAAGTATCTAGTTAGAAATACATTTTAAGTTTAGGAAAATGTTAACTTCCTACATCATATCTTACTTCCTCACACAAAGAGATAGAATCCCACAATGAACTGGTTTGAGGGCTGTTGTTTTTTTTTGGAATTTCGTGCAAAGTTACATTAGGGCTATCTGCACTAGCCATCCCTAATTTAGCAGTGTAAGACTAGAGGGAAGGCAGCTGGTAAGAACATAATTCTCCTTGAGAAAGCACCCAAAGAAAGACCATGAGGTGTGGTGAGAAACGAAAAACATTGCATATATGAGAGACTGCACCAGTTCTGAGCTAGATCTACTCCCCTCTTTACAGCAACGTGTCACTCAAACTAAAAGTGCATAAACATGAAGGGTTCCTAAAATGTAATCAACAGTAAAGAGAACTATTGGTGTCAGGTGGTTAGAGTATGACAGATAGTAAATGAAGTTTGATTTGACCTAAATCACCACCTGATGGCATCTGGAATTCTATGTCATGTTTGCAGTAGGTAAGAGATCCTCTACCTTTCACTTCAAAAACAGGTACTTGGTTGGAGTGCAAGTATCCTTACAAATAACTCAACTCTGCATGTGCACACCTCAAACACAACCTGAGATCTTCTTGTTTCCTGGCATCTTACAAATATTGGTTCTCAGTGGATGTTTATCTCTGGTCCAAATCCTGGCAACACATGATTACTCACATGCGTAAGGCTGGCTTCCTTGTTCTTAACAGTAAGTCTGTCAATCAAGAAGTAATTTACAGGTGCATTATTAGAGAGATCACTAGTTATGACAGGAGTAGTGTTGCACTTCTATTTGTGGAGGGTCGCTGCATGATCTTTTGCATGCAGATATGCAGAAAGAAGTGGGAAACAAAAACTTGCTTTGATAAAGGGCAGTACTAAGCAATGAAACTTTTTGAGAGAGGAAGTAAGATATCATATCAGGAATAATTATTTACTGAATGTGGTGCATCAATGTCTAGGGGTCTTACAGAAATATCTGGACCTTATTTATTTACCAAGTCTAAAATCAAGGTATGCAAATTTATGTTTCACTACACAGTTATGAATATAGTCAAACTTTAATTAAGACATAAGTTAGGTTAGAATGTTTTAGGTATACACAAAACAAAAAAGAAAATTCAAAAAAATACCAGAAGCTATGAATAGACTAAATAAACTTGGAATATATTTCTAAAACAAGTTCATAAAATTACTAATTGGTCAGTAAACAAATTGATTTGGACAAAATAAAATTTCAAATTCCATATAAAATGGCTGTAAAACTTTGTGTAGGCTGAATTTTAAAATACAGGGCTGTTGACTTTTGGTTTTTTTTTCATATATAGTGAATGCATTAAATCTAAAATATTTTAAGGAAATGTTTAATCTATGTACTTAAATGATAAAGGTTGCCTTTAAGGGAGTTTTTATATTATTGTTATTAATGTTTACTTTAGTAGATGAGACAGCCTTGATATTGTTCATTCTTAATATTATATTGTGTTAACGTTAATAAAATGTTAAAAATTATTATATGCTAAGGTACTAACCTCCTGTGTAACTTTTTCTCTTTTATTTACATAAGCTCCAATTAAATTGCTGAGGATGTCTTGGAATTTCTATAACAAAATAAGACACTGATTTCATGGCTATAACAAACTTCGTAATACAATATTCAGTTTAAAATTTCTAGTCAAAAAAAAATATTTTGTAAAAACCAAATTCTTTTATGTATATACTAATTTATTTGTTAGCTTTTTTTCCTTTCTGAGTCATAATATATATTATCAATGCTCATTGAATTTATAAATATTGAGGCAGAAATATAAAACATCAGAGTTAAATTAACATTAAGTGGACTGCATGATGATTAATCTTATACAAAAAGAGGTTTGCAAGAGATAAAATATGATAAAATGGAAAGACAGTGACAAAACAGAGAAGGCTTACGTAAGTATTAACAAGGTCGTTCTGACTTAAATTCCTGCTTATTCCTGGTTCTACCGCTGTTTTTTGCATCACCATTTTCACTATATCTGACATTGCTTCCATATCTTCTTGAACCTTTTGTTGTTTTTCTATCCGGTTTTCACTATTACTTGATGAGCCACTTGAACTTGTTCCTCCTGAAGACTGATCTTGACTTCCACCATCTAGGAAACAGTTATCACTTCAGGCTAATTTTCTATGTTTATTTGATAACCTTTTTACTGGGTAAAATAAACACTTGATGAAATTACCACTAGTTCATCATTATCGCATATCTTAATGTTAACAAATTTGTCTTCATGAGCTTGAATTTAGCTAGGACTCTTAGTTCACAAACATGCTTTGAAGCTCATGACCTATTAACTTAGCTACCAGAATTTAAGTCCTAAACAGATAACCTTCATTTTGATCATTACAATATTGAGTTACAGTATAATAACTTTATATTATCTTTACCTTCCGAGAGTTCATTAGCATTTTCATCTATTGTTGCTGATACATCTTTGAGAAGTTTAACTGAATCATCATAAACTTGCATGTCATTCAAATCCACAGTTTCCTAGCAAAAATGAATATCTCAAAATTTTAGATACATCTATTATCATACTTTATGTTCATTTAAAATACTTCCAAATTTAAGAAAGAAATCCAGAAAAAAACTTACTAGTTAGTGAAAAATCAAAAGTGCTACTCTACTGATGTTTCCAGAACAACTAAACAAAATCAGAAGCACAATGTAACCAAAAACATTCTGAAATGTTTTTAACTAAATAAAACAACATACTGAAATAGAGAAAGAACTGAACAAATTTTAAAATGTAGAACTGAAATACATGAGATTTATGGTAAAATTCAAACAACAAAACTATCACTGATATGAACATCTACAGTAATTCTATCTGTATTTGAAAAAGATAGTGAAGACTTGCAGTGTTGAAAATAAAATAATACATACAATACATAAATGTATATAGAAGTATGTGTTCTTAAGATTTTTATTTAATTGAAATATTTTATAATGTAACAAGCACAAACAACATTCTTTACTTACAATAGTTTTCTTTAGAGACTGCGGAATGGTTTCACATTTTAAGGGATGAATTTCAGGATCACATGCTGCAAAAACAGATAATATCAAATATTACAATGCTACAATAACTTCTAAGTTAAATAGTACATATCTATGAGTTTTTATTTCTAATTATTATAAATCAAATTTCTTTGTTCTAAATATTTACATTTCAACAAAAAAGTTACAGTATTTTATAGAAATGTGATGACTTAAGCAATATGGATGGCATAAGCAGCAGTACTGGTTATATATCTGATTGAAATAGCTATTTTTGGATCAGATAGTTCAAGTGGCTATACATATTGAATATCAGCTGCAGGCATTAACTAACACTTCATTAAGGTATCATATTAAACTAGTTACTTTATCATAGTTTTTAAAAAGTTAACAAGAATGTGTACCAGGATGTACAATTCCACATCAGTGGATGCTCATAGCAGGCCAATTAAGAGATGCAAAATATAGTTGCACAATACTATTTATTACCTGGTTCCACTGGTTAAGAATGTTCTTTGAATTGTTCTTAACCATCACTGATGTTGTCACTAATGTGATTGCCTGTGATACATATTAATAACACAATATGTAGGTAAGATGTTTACCTGAAAGACTACTGTAGCTTCCACTATCATACTTTTCCATTGTAAGTGATAAAGCTAATAAAGGAAATTAAATCCTGGATCTGGGAAAATGCTAAAATATTTAGAGGCTAATAGAAAGCACCAGTGTCACAATTTTTGTTATGTGTGATGCACATGCATGAAGCAAAATGCCTAGGTAATATTATGAGATAACCTGTAAGTGAAAATGATATCTCACTATCCATTTCAACAGAGAGTGTGATGTTCAAAGAGAATGGATATTTATCCCATCCATATTTAGAATAATTTAGTTAGTTAATTATTCATTTTTGTTTGAAGTATTCAATGAATATTTTATATTTCACACACTGTCTATCACAATCACCTGTAGCACATGCCAAATCAAGATTGTCATTTATCTTCACAATTTGACCTTGCAAATGTACTATTTGAATAAGTATTTGCCTAGTTTAGATAGTATTTCTTTATCAATAAAAGATGTATGTATTACATATACGTTTAAAATGATTGGATGTAAAAATTTCATTAAAATTGTTTAGTTATAACCAAATGTATAATAATAAGAAACATTTGATAAGAAACTTACTTGTATTTTTATCTGGTTCAGAGAGGTAAGAGAGAAAAAAAAATAAAATTATTTGTCATATATCATAACTAAGAAAACAACAATTAAAGACATAATGTACATCTGAAATCTACTTTCAACTAATTTTCAAATTCTTGTGACTCAGAACCTGCAGAAATCACATAACAGCTCTGAATATTTTTCAACATCTTTAGTGAAGTAAGAAATACTGAGCAAGGATATAATAACCAATTATTAGGAATATGTTCACATGAGCTGGCTTAAGCTAGATAAATCTCTAAGACAAGTTTATGGCTAATCTAGAAATGTCCCCACATGATAAGCAGCTTCATATTAGCAGCTAGGAAATTTTCATATCTTTAAGAAAGTGTTGTTCACAATAACTCTAAAAAATGTGGAAAAACCTCTCAGCTTTGAGATGCTTATGCCTTGAAATTAGGTAGTTATAGTAAACGTTAAGTAAAATAAATCTTGCTTTATCTTGTACTTAGTTTTAAAAAGTGATTTTACTTGTTAGAAGTGGGCTAAAAAGTTTGTAATAAGAGTGATATTTTAGATTTATAAAATAAAACTTGCTGAAAATTAACGAATTTCTTCCAAAGATACTTTTCATTCCAATCAAATCCCATTTCGTCATTAAGAAATAGCAAAATTAATTATTTAACAAATGAAAAATATTTACTTATAAATCAGATGTTAAGATCACTGAAAACCAAAACATATTGTTAATATCATGGTTTTCACGTAAGATTTCATTTAAAGAATTATTATATTTATCTTAACTTAATAACAACAACAAAAAAAAACAATCAAGGATAATACTGCCATAATACTTCAAGTTGAGGGGATCACAACACTGTTTACCTACTGTAATTTCTCAAATATAATGCGCATTTATTCACTGAAAGTTTGTCTAGTAGTGACTTAGTTAGGGTACATATAAGTTATGGTTACAAATCATTTTTTTCAGGTAGTCCAGATAGTTTTTTTATTGTTTATTTCTGTGTTTTAAAGATAAGCAAAAAGTGACAAAACTACACAATTGGCTATCTGTGCTTTGCCTACCACAACTATCGAAATCCGGTTTCTAGCGTTATAGAGCAACATACATAACATAGTGCCACTGGGGGACATTTCGGTGGTGTCTTATGAATTTACTCTGTTTTAGTTTATTCTCAGTATCTTTAAACAAGCTTTTGTTATAATAGGTTTTGGTTTCGTGGCCAGCATATTTTAGTACTGAGGCCAGGATGGTCGACAAGGGGACCATTCTAAAAACTGTTGATTGAGGGTTATTTCGATAGACTACGATGAATGAAGAAGCTTGGTACAACTCCTAAAATAATAATAATAAATACTAATGAAAGTGTGGAACGATGAAAACTATGACGGTACCATTCTTCTTATATTTACTCTTTGTTGCAGAAATGGCATTTGAAATTTAAAAATCGTTAGTGAAATCATCTTGTAATACATTATACGTCTGCTTTAAATTCAATAGTGTATATTCGGGCTTTACTGCGCCGTTAGATTCACAAACTACTGAAACTAATCATTTAGTATATATGATTCCAATGCCACTTTATGAAAATAAATATAGATACTATTAAGCTCGGTAGTTTTATGTTTCGTTGCCAACGCAACAATCAATTGACGAGTCTCTGAAATAGCTGGTAGAACAAAATGATTATTATATTATCGAATGAGCTCTTCCGCCATTTGAACTGGTTCCACAGTTTAATTTAATTGCTACAGTGGCTACACTGAAGCCATCACATTTACAACCATATCTAGAACATTTCACCAAACATACTCGCCCTTTCAGCCAGGGGGCGTTATATGTGACGGTCAATCCCACTATTCGTTGATGAAAGAGTAGCCCAAGAGCTGGCGGTGGGTGGTGATGACTATCTGCCTTCCCTCTAGTCTTACACTGCTAAATTAGGGACGGCTAGCACAGAAAGCCCTCGAGTAGCTTTGTGCAAAATTCAAAACAAACTAGAACATTTCAAGATGATATATATAACATCTGGGTGGATGTTATATATTGTTATAAGGTAAATTTTGCTCTTTGTTCGTAAATATTATCGTACTTATTATATTGGAAAATTGTGGCAAACACCTTTTTAAAGAAATTATAAAGAAGATATTTGAAGTTGAACAATTTATTTGAAAACAGGGAGAATTGTTTTTCTCCGGCATTACTAGGACTTAAAACAATTCTCCCTGTTTTCAAATAAATTGTTCAACTTCAAATATCTTCTTTATAATTTCTTTAAAAAGGTGTTTGCCACAATTTTCCAATATAATAAGTACGATAATTTTTACGAACAAAGAGCAAAATTTACCTTATAACAATATATAACATCCACCCAGATGTTATATATATCATCTTGAAATGTTCTAGTTTGTTTTGAATTTTGCACAAAGCTACTCGAGGGCTTTCTGTGCTAGCCGTCCCTAATTTAGCAGTGTAAGACTAGAGGGAAGGCAGCTAGTCATCACCACCCACCGCCAAATCTTGGGCTACTCTTTCATCAACGAATAGTGGGATTGACCGTCACCTATAACGCCCCCATAGCTGAAAGGGCGAGCATGTTTGGTGAAATATTCTAGATAAAGCAAAAACAAACTTGCAGAATTTTTAAAGTCTTGAACACTAGAAAATCTCTTCGTGACTAGAAGATTATCAGTGAGATAAGATTTATTTTAAGTTAGATTTCTATTGCTGGAAAGATGCTGAAATTGATTATTAAATGTCGTCTAGAAGATTATTTAATAAATGATTCTCTAAGTATTGGCTTTGGAATAAAAACATTTCTGTATTAATTTATTAATCAAACAATACATCTAATCATTCCTTCATTTATTTGTAGCCTGGTAGAGCAGAGGTACGTCTACAGACTTACAAATGTAAAATCTGAGGTTCGTGTCCTTGCAACGTACACAGCAGATAGTCCAATGCGGCTTTCCTCTAAAAAACCAACGATCTGTATAATTAGTACTAAATACAACTTCTGTTACTTGTTGGCGGGGTTAAAAACATAGGTAATGGAGCCATACAAAAATAAATCTAGAGATTATTGGACTACATAAACTTGAGCAGCCATTCTACCTTTGACCTTGCACCAGCGCTGTGCATTATACTTTTGTAAGATAAACGATAAAAAATTTGGATAATTAGTTTTGTTAATTTCACCTTTATTACAATCTAGGAACATATAAAATATGTGTTGCATTTTTTTCAGTAAAATAGTCATAAAGAAATTTTATATAGGAATATGCCCCGTCGTTTCAGTTTAACGCATCTTGCACTACAGCTAAATACTGTATAAAAATTATTGGTACACATTTTATCATATTAAGAAGAAATAAATCAACATTTAAAGATCACATTTATGATGTTAGTCGCAATGCTGTCACAATACACCACATAAACCTTTTTGATATTTTTCATAACTCAAATGATGATCCTGCCGGAGAAGTAACTTCTTTCTAAATTTTTATGCCCAGCTGCATAAACTTCAAAGTTGTCAACGTTAAAGCTAATTTTCCACAGTTTTCCTCATTCATGAAGTCTGTCAGTGGCCATTTGAATTATGAGTGCTATTCTCAACAAAATCAAATCCTTCTAGCATTTTATGCAAGGCAAACTTACAAATATTACTACGTAAAAAAATTATCCACACAATTAATATACTTATTGTAGAACAGAGATTCTGAAACGGATACCTGAGAGATTCACACAAAATATATTCTCCCAGTCAGAAACAATCTTATTTTTCCACCTTTTGCTTTCTACTGGTAGTCCAAACGTATACCAGTTTCATACCATTTTATTCAATTCGAATTACTTTTGAAGCCTCTTATAAAGAGGTTTTCTGAAATTCAAGTTACAACTTCAAGCAGTATAATCTTATCCAAGAAAAATATAAACCCCAATAAAACACTATAGAAACTGGTAATGCCAGACAATCCTTTTCTAAAACTATACTGAAAATGTTGATTAAATATCAACCTTGTAAACTTTTTTTTTAATTTAGTTTTAAATATGATTTGTGTGATCAATTTATTTGTTTGTTCTTAAGAGCAAATCTACAATGAGCTAGCTGCTGTGTCCACTAAGAGGAATCAAAACCTAGAATTTAACATTATAAGTCCGTACCAACAGATTTGTGGCGTCAGAAATGAAAGCATTATGTCATTTTCTTTTTCTTCTTCTTTGGCTTTCTCATTTTGCAGGAATCACTGTCTCTTACATTTTGCCTTCCCCCATCAAATATTTTGCAATAGCTTTCTCATCCACATATTCTTTAATTACACCATTCCAACACTTTACTGGCCTTCCCTGTTGTTTTCTGCTAGCGACTGGCAATGCTAACACTCTCCTTATTGTTTGTTTTCCTCTTCTCTTCACGTGACCAAACCACCTCAACTTCACTTCTCTTGCATTTTCCTCGATTCCATACACTCCTGCCATTTCCTTAATTTCGTTACCTGTTTTCTTCTCTTTCAGCATCACTCTCAAGAGTCATCTCAAAATTTTCATTTCTGTTTGTACCAACAAGTCACCTTTCTTATTCAAATTCCAGTTCTCAGCTCCATAAAGGAACATTGGTCTAATTACGATCTTATATACGTTGGCTTTCAATACCCAATACAATGTCACAGATGATTGTGGCTACTTCCTTCTATTTTTCAAACTTCCTGAATTCTATCTCGCACAGCTTTTTCATTTTTTTCTTTCACTTTGGATTATACTTCCCAACTATCTAAGGTCTTCTACCAGTTCTAGTAGCTTTCCACTTGTGATCAAGTATTCATCTTCCGCTGAACACATGACTTCCATTTCTCTGTCATCCACTTTCAACTCTGTTCTCTCCAAACTTTTTTGTCATCACCTTCTTAATGGGTTTCTGTATAATTGTGAGCTTTGAATAGTAATCTTTAATAGAATGTACTTTTTACGTATTGCTAAGAGATGAATTGTTCATTCGTGTAAACTTTTGTCATGGAGGTGTATTCATATTATGAATATGCACTCATTGGTAATTTTATTGAAAATAATTCTTCTAGCGTTATTTTATTAAAAATAGCAGAGCTTAAAAGGTTTTATATGTAATTAAAGGATTAATTCCATATGAAATTGAGTAAACTGTCGTAGACAACTTCATTCAAAATACATACTTACTGAATCCTCCTAAAAAGTAAGCAATTTCATTTCTTTCTAACTCCCACATCCAAGCTGCAAACTCATCAAATTCACCATTAGCATAATCAACATACGCATTTTCTTCTTGTCTGCTGCAGCCTACTGTGAGCTGGGTTTTTTGAAAAGAACTTACACTTCCAGACGTCTTTTCAGGATATACTACATAGGCTTTATGAATAGCATCCACGTATACCTAGAAAAAGCCAAAACAATGTTTTCTTAGTTTCACTAAATTTCGGCTCTACTTTTAATTACTTATAGATTTTATCCAGGGTTTATTAAAATAACAAATGGAATATTTTGAACAGAATATGATAATTTTGATAATCCAGTGTTTTCTTGACACAATGATGTTTGAAAGCTCTAAAATATCTAAGTTAACATGAATTTCAATTTACGACCAGACATTTATGAAGTTATCACTCATATTTTTGATCTCATTTTAGACTTGTGAAACATAATATAAAAAAGATCAATATTTACATGAAGCCCGGAATCTTGACTCCAACGGATACCAATGTTATTCCATGTATCGTTCCGCAGATGACCTTTAGCATAAGTGTACCATTTCTCTTGACCAGTTGAAACCAGAGCATGTAAAGTAATTCCTTCATAGTATAGAGATATACCAGGAATTCCCTCATCTTTTCCACCTTGAAAAAACAAGAATTTCATTCCTGTACAAAGTACTTTCACATCAAACCATATGATGAATAGAAAGAGGTAACATTAAAAAAGAAGCGCCAACCATAAAAAAATTAAACTATATCAACCTGCTTTAAAATGATCTTAAGGCACAGTGTAAATTGCGTTAATAATATTGTTTTAAGAGTTTGTTGTTTTATTACAAGAAAAACATGTATTTTGTCACTAACGATATCACACTATGAAGAGCTTCATTTTAAGAGTTCCAGTACCACGTATGCCACTGTCAACAGCCAACAATACCAGTACACATTCAACATACTTGAGTTTAAAGGTAGGAGAAGTAGCAAAAATTAAAAAAATATATATGTTTTCTGCTGACTATAAGATAACTTTAAATCCTACAATACAATGTAATAGTATGTTGTTTTTTTTCTTTTTTCTTAACCGGTAAACTCAAGAAGAATATCTTAGTAGAGTATTTGGTAAACAATATGAAAATGAAAGCAGAAATTGGTGAATGTACAAATCTTATTCATTGCTCCTGATAACAAATATTATTATACATTATGCACAATTTTTATTGGTAGTCTGCCCTAACAAATAGTTTACATGAGATTGGCTAACGAATTAGATCGTTCTTGACTATGTTTACATAATCCATCAAAAAAAGATTTGTGTGAGAAATACACATTTTGTTTAAGTAAGCTAGTTGCTGGTTCACCAAGACATCATATTAATAATGTGGTTTCTACTATTGCTCAAGTTCTTTTGGATCATTAGCAGAAAAAAATAATGGAAAGCCCAGATCCACTTAATGAGGAACTTGTTTTATTTCTTAAAGTTTCTCGTTTAGTGTAAGCAACAGTGATAATAGGTCAACCTACACAAACGATCTGCGTTTACAGTAATTCTAATTAGTTGCCAATTTAGTATATCTATTTCTTTGCTGAATCACAAACTTAACATTCAAACCATTGATTTACGTAACTGGCTTAGAGTAAAAGTCAGATAACTAGACTAGGCAATTATTACTTATTATCAGCTGAATGACAAGCTCGTTAACTAAGTATCTTACTCTAGTATTCAATAGCTAATTCAGACCTAGTAAAAATAGGGAAATAGGGAAAGCCAAACTGTACGGGTGAAACTTTGAAAATTTTGCCAAGTTGTTGATTACATGCCCAAATAATAATGATCATAAAGCTGTTTTATGCTTGAAATAAAAAATATCAAATATCTGGCAAGTCCTGAAACTTAATTTTTTTTTACTTAGAGTAATATTTCACTTTATATTCTTTAACTACTAAAAATTATAAATATTTATATTTATAAAAAAATATAAAAAAATATTTTCATTTCTGTGAGTTAGTTTGCGTTAATTATTTTGTAAGGTACTTGACTCTTCTGTTCAGAATCTAGGTGATTTTGCTTCTGAGACTGTGACCTCTATTTCTTCTCTTCACGAGTTGCACTAATTCTAGCCTAAGAAGTTTGTTTAGTATGGCTTGAATAATTTACTAAATTTTGGGAAAAGTTTTAAACATTAAAACTAATCCCATCATGGCCCAATATGTTTATCTTATTTCCAACTATACAGTACAAAATTTTAAGAAAATCTAAGGTAAAAGAAAGCGCTACAGGACTGGCATCTCCACTATGGGATTATATAAAGAGAACAATGACACATTAAACTTTAAATTCCATAAAAAGCAAAATAGTAATGTATGATAATTACCAACATTAATATTGGTAAATATAAATATTATATTCATTAAATAATTAAGCAGATAAAAATAGTAGACAACTTTTAAAGATCCTATTGCACCACTAATATTGAATAAAGCACACCTTGGACTGGTTCCTTTGTATCTTTGTATACAGTCATTGCGTGAGAGTGTAATAAAAGAAAAGAGGTGTATGCTGTTCTACCCTTGCAATATATGTAATTTAATCATATTATATTACTACTCATTTACATAGTAACATGTGATTCTGTCAGCTTGCTGTTTTCTGTTTTCAAAGCACCTACTGTAACAATTTGTCTTTAAGCTGTGCAGTGTTCAACTATTTTTCCACATCAAAATAACCAATGGAATATTTTGAACAAAATCACATAATTTTCACAATCCAGTATTTTCTTGACACAATAATGTTTTAAAGCTCTAAAATATCTAAGTTAACATGAATTTCAATTCACAACTAGACATTTATGAAGTTGTCACACATTTTTGATTTCATGTTAGACTTGTGAAAAGATTAATATTTACATGAAGCTCGTTTCATAGAGCATATATTCTTGGATCACAACCTCTCGCTCTTAATATTGGTTCTTATACTTAATTCCATGCACCTAATCAGTCTTTTACTGCTATTGATCTCTTTATATATTTCCCTTCTCTTTTCTTTCACGTTTATTGGAGGGTTTACAGTGACACATGGGATAAAGATAATTTCCCTATCATTGTAAAGGAGACTAGCTCTGGTCAATGCCACGTGACCTGTGTGCCCAGGTGGAAACTGAATCAGCCTAACAGGCCCTTTTTCACTGTTCTGTCATAACTTGATCCTTCTGTCATCTGTAAGCCATCGATAGACGACTATATGGCAGCAGTGACTGACTGTACTGTTCAGGCAGCTTCTCAATCTATTCATAAAACCTTGACACGTTTTCCATAGTGTCATTGTCCGTGGTGGATTCCTGCTTTCCAAATTTCATGGAAGGCACCAAAACAAGCCTGGGATACTTTATGTAGGTATCTCATACTTTCAATCTGCATTGCTTTTCAGTAGATCCATCTTAGTGCTTGGCAGGTAAGACGTCAAAGCCAGAAGAACTCTTGCATTAAGTTCACAACTAGTTTCTTTTCTACTACTAGTTCCAAAATTATATGGGAATCACTTCTTTTTATTTTTCTCTTCAATGGGCAGGAAGCTGCTGATGTCCAAAACATCGTCGATACTCTTGTCAAAAACTTTAATCGTGCATCTAACACTTTTGTTTCGTCCCCATTTTTGGCCATCAAGTCTCGGGCGGAGTGATCATCTCTTTTCTTTCAGTCCAATCGTCTCTATATCGTAATCGTCCCTTTACTCTGGTGGAACTTAAGCTTGCTCTTCATCAATTTGGCAATACATCAGTTGGACCTGATGATATTCACTACGAGATGTTGCGCCATCTCTCTCCTCTCTTTGTTGCTATTCTTCTGGTTGTTTTTAACTGGATCTAACAGAAGAATGTTTTTCTGATGCTTGCCACTAGACTATTGTCTTCCTTTTATCGAAGTCTGGAAAAGATTTCAAGATTTCTTCTAACTATCGTCCAGTTGCTTTGACGAACTGTCTCTGTAAGGCCTTAGAGAGGATGGTTAATACTCATCATGTGTGGTTCCTTGAATCTGACAACCTCGTCGGACACCAGTTTAAGTTCCACCAGAGTAAAGGGACGATTACGATATAGAGACGATTGGACTGAAAGAAAAGAGATGATCACTCCGCCCGAGACTTGATGGCCAAAAATGGGGACGAAACAAAAGTGTTAGATGCACGATTAAAGTTTTTGACATGAGTATCGACGATGTTTTGGACATCAGCAGCTTCCTGCCCATTGAAGAGAAAAATAAAAAGAAGTGATTCCCATATAATTTTGGAACTAGTAGTAGAAAAGAAACTAGTTGTGAACTTAATGCAAGAGTTCTTCTGGCTTTGACGTCTTACCTGCCAAGCACTAAGATGGACCTACTGTAAAGCAATGCAGATTGAAAGTATGAGATACCTACATAAAGTATCCCAGGCTTGTTTTGGTGCCTTCCATGAAATACCAAACGGCGATTCCAAGTCCGTGTGGGCTTGACACTTTCCCATTCTTTTCCACAGGAACTTGGAGCCCCTAAAGGTTGTGTCTTGATTGTCACACTTTTCAGTGTTAAGATTAACGCTAAGCACTGAAGCGATAGCAATGAACGTGGTAAAAGGTTTTGTTAGCTTAAGGACTGTTGTTTAATAATGCATTACTTATCTCAACTGAGCAAGATAGAGTATACTCATTTTCAGGATATTTTATTCTTAGTTTATTACAAATGATTGATTTCTCATAATCGTTTATTTGATTCTACTTAAAGTTTCTCCTTCTGTCATCCTCTGACAGCAGTTTTATTTAATGTCTTTTGTCTTCAGTTCCATGGTATTGAAACGTCTTTTCTTTATCCTACTTCTGCTTTTTAATAGAAAGTTTTATACTTAGAGGCCTTTGTTTGCATCGTACTAAAATATGCTATTTTGATTTCCCATTCAGATTTATTCTGTATTTGTTCTTATTTCTTTTACTCTGAGTAAATAGTTGTCTAAATAATCCACTGAGCTCTTCTAAGCCACTATCAAAGGAAGCTGATGTTCCAGAAGGATTTGATCTCATAATCCCAAAGTTCCTCGATCTATTTTTTTATCCACAACAGTTTCCCATTAAAGATGAACACAAAACTCTCTTTAGAATGATTTTCATATCCTCATCTATTAAGACATCTATGAGTTGGTCGTTTGTCAAAAAGCCCATCCTTTCACGTGAATAAGAGAAATGGGCAAGGATTTCTATATCTTCTGTAATGTTGGATAAAGATTTTTGCTTCATTTTTATTCTACATTTACACTTCGGTTTAGAAACTTTCTTCTAATGTAAATTTCTAATGCTTGATGCTTCCTAGGCCCTCTTTGGGAAGCTTTCTTGATGTTTTTAATTAAGTTCATCATTTTAAATAAGAAGCAATAAGAATAGCTTGCTGTTCAATATATCGTCCATTCACTTTGGAAATTATATAAAACTGCGCTTGACATATTCCCCTGGAACCTTTTTGTCATGTTCTGTTGTGTTTTTGATTGGGCAGTGTTTTTGTCTACTATACTCCATAACTTGATAAGGTAATGATGTAGTTAGAGTAATATAGGAAACCCATTCAGTCATGGGCGATACAGCAATAGTGATAACACGTGTATACTAGATGGGTCTCTTATTCTATGTTGCATACTTAATGGAGATGGACGTTAAAATTCTTGAGCAACTCCGAGAGAAGTGTGATTCGTTTGATACTTGCATTTGTCATTCCATTTTTCTAATATTTTATAGTGCTGTTGACGTCCTTCTGAACATCTCCTTCAGATTTTTCAATACAAATTTGGATATTTTCTAAATGGCTACTATTTTAAGTTATTTTTGTTCATAATTCTTCTTTACACCTTATACACATTTTATAGTTCTTATCTTAACTTTATGATATTCTTCCAAATCCTCATTCTTAATTTTTATCCTTCAAAGGGAAGCTAAAATCCAGAGTTAACTTTCCCAGAAATAACATGGCAAATAGTCAATTATGGATTTGCTATAAAACAAACTTATCTTCCTGATTTTCTTCCCATTGTTCTATCATTTTCATAAAAATTTCAGTAAGGCTTCGGACACATGTCGTTATAATGAACTTAAGTTTGGCTTTTGTTTTATTTTTATCAAAATCATCCAACTCTTAACAGAAGAGTTTTAGTGGTTTCTATTGATAGTCAAGTCCTTTTGGAATATTCAATATAAAAAAGTAATGGAAAGTGCAGTCCACTTAACAATAACAAAGCCGTTTTATCTATTCAACTCCAAATTACAGGTTTAACTTAACCAAAGTTCATCGATAGATTGAACATCACAAACAAGCTATGTTCAATAGATAATCCATGTGCTAATTTCGTATTTCTATTTCTTTGTCGAAACACAGATTTAGTATTAACAGCACTGAAAGAACTAACTCACTGGCTGACAGTAAACAATCAAATTGACTTAAATCATGCAATGGTTATTTACGAATCAGATAACAAACTTGCTAATTCCGTAGCTTAATTAAGCAGTACTGTTTCTGAATTAATTCGGTAAATTCGTAACTCGACACAAATTCATCGTGATATCTAAATTATAGATATCTATGTTATGCTGGTAATGTGAAGGGGCTCTCGAAAGATCTGGGTCAAATCCGGAGTGCTACTGGGTGTGAAATTATTTCGAATCATACATATGTTCTTAAGTGCAAATAAATCAACGACAGTTAAACTTATAAACATCAAGTAAAACACTGACTACAATGATTTTTATATATTTGCCTCTTTATCTATTTTATTTATAATTATACTCCTCCTATACTAGGTGGAAGTAATTATAGTGACAGTGACCATTGCGCAAAATTCGAAACTCCGATTGGCCGAGTGGGGTTCAATGACAAACGTTGTGGATCAAATATTCCGTTGATTGCGCACCTTTACTACTAAAACTAAAATCGTGCTCCGCACTTTGTAGCCGTGAGAATATTATAAAACTGAAAACTAAATTCCGCCCTCTATTATAGTATTTTACGAGTTTAAAATGAGTGATGGCAACTAATCTAATACTTCATAATTAGGGACAGGTAGAGTAGATAACCCTCAAGTAGCTCTGCACGAAATTCAATAAAAAACTTACCAGTACTGAAAATATATCGTCTTGTGGAATCGTTCCGCTGAAAACTGATTCGTTCCCAGATAGAAAGAGATACACCTTTGTTACAGTTGGAGGGGTTTTTCCAACAGTCCTCGTCTCCTTCGTGCTCGAAATCTTCAAATTTCAAACATGATTCTTCCACTTTGACACTATATCCAAACCCTAGCGGTCCATGAGATAACAGAGGAGCTTTTTCTGGAACTGCACTTGTACCGTTTTCTTTGAGATTAGGGATGTGGTAATTAGCTGTAACTTCATAGCTGGTGTCTATAAAATCATAGAAAAGAGGTCTTATCTTACGCATATAAGAATAGTAAAGTCTGGGGTTACTTCATAAACAAACATTTCACATTTCAATGCTCCATGTCTTGAAAAACATTTGTCTTTTAAACCACCTTTGCAGGTTTAACAATATATTAAGATTACTGTAATTATGACTATACGGTGAAACTCATTTTTGTCGAATGCCAAATAGAAATTAATTTACAATGTTTCGTGATATTTAGTTCTTCAACTTATTTTCCAAAACCAGTGTAATGAATGGCAATTAGTTTTCGCTATTCTGATGCCCATCGGATAAATAGTTTTCGTTTGATATCGTCATTGCTATACCTTCTAAATATAAAATAATATACTGATGATCGACCTGCAAAAGGTAAAAGACTATAAAAATGAAATAAATTAAGGTCTTGGAATAAAATATACAAAGCAATACAAAAATTTAGATTATAACTTGCTGCTACTTTGCTCTTAAAATGTATTTCACTCTACGGATTGCTTTAAGCCAATGAATACTGAAAATTAGCAAACTTCTTTCAAACCTATTTCCTTTTCTTGTGCGTAGTGTAAATACTAAAAAATAGGTTATTTTATGGAATATTTGGTGATATGACGTCATGAATAAGTCACACGCGGATCTAATACACTGTCACCATCGACATAAATATAATAGTACTATCTTCTCAAGACGGCTAGTATGTGCAATAAAACATTAACTAAAATTAGGTACAGAACAACGTTTCGACCTTTATAGGTTAACAAAAAAAAAGGTCGAAACGTTGTTCTGTACTTTTATTTCAATTAAAGTTTTAATATACATACTAGCCGTTTTGAGATTACATTTTTACACCAAGTGGGTTTCTCGTCATCACAATTAGTTTGTTTTTGAATTTCGAACAAAGCTACTCGAGGGATAACTGTGCTAGCCGCCCTAATTTAGTAGTGTAAGACTAGAGGAAAGGCAGCTAGTCATCACCACCTACCGCCAAATCTTGGGCTACTCTTTTACCAACGAATTGTGGGATTGGCCGTAACATTATAACGCCCCCACGGCTGAAAGGGCGAGCATGTTTGACGCGACAGGGATGCGAACCCGCGACCCTCAGATTACGAGTCGCACGCCTTAACACGCTTGGCCATGCCAGACTATCACAATTAGTACTGTCTGTTGTGTGTCCATGTAAATATTTCGCAGGGTGTGGATGGATCTTCACCAAATCTGGTATGAAGGTTGGTTGGGTCCATGAGGAGATAATGCAAACTTACGGTTTCACATTTTGAATATTTTTGTTTTTATGGACGCTTTGGGTTTTGTTTTAAATTATATATAAAGGAAACAACTTTTCATGTCCTAAGATAACTTTTCATTAATCATGAATCTACATAGTTTCCATTCAGGGTACAGGTATCCCAGCTAGTGTTGATAATGTACTTTTAGCGGGAATGAGATAGCGTCAAATACTGCAACATTTTACCAAGTTGAAGTTACACAAATATATGAATGACGTAAAACTTTGATAACACTCACTATTTTGACTTAGTTGAGTTTAACCTAAAGATGTTTTAGTAGTTTAACAATTCGATAAAAGTGAAAAAAGCAAATAATAATTAAGTTTTATGTTTTGTAAATTCTATTCCATATTTAACGCTAATTTATTAACAGTATTGATTAAATTGTTTAACGTACATCTGGCCCGGCATTGCCAGGTGGGTTAAGGAGTTCGACTCGTAATCTGAGGGTCACGGGTTCGCCCGTTGCACCAAATATGCTCGCCCTTTCAGACGTGTGGACGTTATAATGTGATGGTCAATCCCACTATTCGTTGGTAAAAGACTAGCTCAAGAGTTGGTAGTGGGTGGTGATGACTAGCTGCCTTCCCTCTAGTCTTACACTGCTAAATTAGGGACGGCTAGCGCAGATAGCCCTTAAGTAGTTTTGCGCAAAATTCAAAACAAAGTAATGTATATCTCGTTCAGTTTTATTGTTTTTAATTATATATTTTCATAATGAGTATCATTTTGCATTTTTAAATTAGTATATATATTTGGAATTAACTTAAATTTCATAAGTTGGTCGAATCTCAAGAAATATTATTGGTATTCAAGCAAAACATATCGCCAATAACGACAGCACATCAAACTAATTTTATGTACAATTTTTCCATTTTATATTGCATCAAACTAAAATGTATTTTCTCTACATCAATTACAAATGTCATGGAATATCTTTCATGTAGATACTTGTCTAACTACAAGAAAGGTATACTACTTTTTTTTAAATTGCTTCTTCCATACTATCATGAGTCGGACAGTGCCCCATTTGTTCGTGTCCTCTTCCGAAAAAATCCGCGCTTCGCACTTTGGTGCCATGTGTGCGTAATAAGCGTAGCGGCCAAATTTTACTATTTGATTACAGTAGTTCAAGAGTTAGTGGTGAGTGCTGTTGAATAGACGCCTTCCTTCTAATATAACTTTTCGGGCGGCTAGCGCAGGTAGCCCTTGTATAGTTTCTCGGTAATATCCAAAATAAACGAAAAGACAAACAAAAACGGTACTATCGTTCTCGTCTTTGTTTATCCATTTTTTGAATGACATATTTACTTGTTAGAAGTATATATATATATATATATATATATATGTGTGTTTAAGGTGATTGCAGCATTATTCGAAAATTATATGACTTTCAAAAATTAAGAAAAAAAAACGTATACAAACAATCTAAATTTAAGTAATAATATATATATATATATATATTGTACACCCAACCATGTATAAAACACGTTCGCAAAAATTGTATTGTCATGATAGTTACCAAGAATTTTTTGTAAGCTAAGAAAATGTGACGCAGCGTGTTCTGTACGTTAAGAAATACAGTATCACTCGTAATAATGATGGACTAAAGTGTTTAGTCAAAAGTTTTGAATAACAAGAAATATAAGTGATATGCAGGAAGTCAAAGTAAGAAATAACTGATTGTGATTTACCATTGTGTAATCTGACATCTGTGACTAAGATAAGACTTCTGATTCTAAACTTACGTGCATTTTTCATTTCGTTTCAAAATATTAACATACTTGAAAAAAAACTAGGTGCGCTCTATTGTGCTCCCAAATGACTGTCTCAGAGTATTAGCCCAACGAAAGTTTTAACAATTAATCTTTTAACATTGATATAAACTTAAAATCTTTATAACTTACTGCAAAGATATGCTGAAAAAAATTATAATACATAGTAGAATTTACGTAACTTGATTCACAGTTTTACGTATGCTGTAGATATCTATTTATAACAAAGCAGTTTTAGAAACGTATGTTATTCATTACGTACCATTAGAGTCAGTTGGTGGAACTGTTGGAGGTGAAGGAGGCACAGTTGTGGTAACTGGTTCAGGTGTGGTTGTGTTTTCTGTAGTAGTAGTTGTTTTCTGCGGAACTGTTTCAGTATTCGAAGTTTTCTGCTTTGTTGAAGTCGATTCAAGTTGAGTTCCAACTGTTGATGACGAAGTTTCTCGAGACGATGTTTTGGTCATCTGGACTGATGTGGCTTTATCCGAAGAACTCGTTGTCTTCTTTGAAGATGGAGCATTGGTATTACTTGTGAGAATAGCTGTTGTTGATGCATCAGTTGTATTGTTTGTCGACGTTTGAGTTGTAGTTTTAGCACTTGATGCTTGGGTTGTAGTTTCATTATTCGCTGATGCTTGGGTTGTACTTTTACTACTCTTTGATGTTTTGGTTGAAGTTTTAGTACTCGTTGGTCTTTGGGTTGTAGTTTCAATACTCGTTGGTCTTTGGGTTGTAGTTTTGCCACTCGTTGATATTTGGGTTGTAGTTTTTGTTGATTTTTGAGGGGTAGTAGGCGAAGCCACAGCTGTTGTACGTTCTCGAGTTGTAGATATAGGAGAAACTGTTGTTGTGGATTTTAAAGGTTCAGTGGTAGTCTTGGTAGAAACAACAGTTGTAGTTGTTATCGCAGGAGTGGTAGTTGTTGCTAAACATTGAAATCAAGAAGATCAATCGAAAGCCGTCTTTGCCAGCTGTCTGTGGGAGAAAGTGTTAATTTCATACTTACCTAACTTACCCATAAACATCTCTCTTCGATGAAACACGGTTCCGTTTACTTACCTATGGTTGAATGCTTTATCCTGGGATGAAAGTGACCTTCGTGCATTTTTTTTCCAATTTTTCACACTGACCACAATCTGAACATCACAAAACATTCATGCATTCCATCATCATTCTACACAAAATCAACTGCAAACTCAAACTCATCACTCATCACATATTGTTTTCTCATCATTTCTGTCATCTGTTACTTATAAGTTTAGACTTTCAAGTTACTGGTTTAGCGTATGTCACACCTCTTTATTTCATTGTGTCTTATCGTAAAAATGAGCAGACAGACACCAGGATGATAAATTTTTAATCAGCTGAAAATACAAAATATTCAATTATTCATACATCAGTACGTTTTATGCTGTGTTAAATCGACGTATACATTAAAATAATTGAATTTTACAATATAGAATTAGAAACTGTTTCCACATTTTAGAGAGTTCTAGGGGAAAACCTTGTTCCACAAGTCCGAGAATGAATTATCGATTGTCTGTGGAAAAGAATTATAGATAAATTAATATATTTAGATAAGTAAAAATGCGGTCAAAAGTTTCTGAGTAAAACGCATAACTAATACAAAAGAAATGTGCTCATAAAAACGATTTTTTGTAGCTCTACTTAGGCACATCACATTAACTACGAGGACGTTGTAAACGCTTAATAAACTTAAGTTTGAAATTAACCCTCTGGAAAGCTTAAGATATTAATAAAATGTTAGAAAAACAAAGATTAAAGAAAGCTCTACAATATATAATTCAGCAAATATCCATCACACTAATCTAACAACAATACTCAGAGCAAGATCTGGTTAAAACTAGTAAATTGTTTTTTTAGTTATGGAGGAACTATGTTAAAAAACACAGCAGAAATAATCTACTGTAGTTGTTATTGTACACAGAAATCCGTATTTGTGTTATGAGACACTGTAATGTGAATTTGTTTCTAAGATTCCAAATTATGATTCACAGTGTTAGTGACTTTAAAGTATTTGCAGTTCACCATCTGGACGCACAACTTCCTGATGTAGGTGTTACAAACCATGGGGTTTTAAAATTCACAAAAAAATAATCCAGAATTTTCAATGTAAATATTAGATTGGGAATTTAAGATGTAGGAAAAAATAAACGTAATTTGGAGACTTTTTAGAGTTCGTTTAGTTTAAATACCTTTTAACTAATTGAAATAAAGTAAACTGCTTAAAAAAGAATTCTTATTTCGATGTTTTAAAGTGTTATTAATAATTTTTTAATTAAAGATTATACGATTTTATAGTAAAAATAAAACAGATGCTTAACTTCTGGAATTAACAAGTGATGAGGTTTTCTGACAAAAGATATAAAACAAAAATCTGCAATAGTACCTGAATATCCAACAAAGTTGGTAATCTGCTCCATTCTACAACATATGAAAACCTATAAAGTACCTCGCGTACGTTTATTCAACAACGTTGATAAGGTTAAAATGTTTTCCTGTGATGGTATGAGCATTCTACAAGATGACTGTTATAACGTTCAGAGAGTCTACTGAATTTCTCTACTGGTTCGAAACAAACGTCCGTTGCCATGGTAGCTATGACCAATACTCTTCCAATGTTAAAGTGTTTATAGCAAACCTTCGCTTGTGTTTTTCTCTTATATACTGTTGCTACGATACGATAGGATACTCCTAAAACACAATATTTGTCAAATAATGCTCTAAAATAAATAATATTTTAATCCATCTAGACCTTCCTACCAACCAACTTGAAATATAAAGTAAAATAAAATATTCATATTTATGAAGTCTCCCTTTAAAATCTCTTAAACTTAATTGCATCTACCACATCTGAAGGCAACCTATTCCAAAGGTCAACCACCCTGTTAGAAAAATAAAGTTAATTTATATTCATATTTCTGACCAAAGCCTTATCATATGTTACACAGATTGTTTGGCACCCAAAGGATGCCGCTTCTGTGTGAGATCGCCAAGTAGAGAGTATTACAATATTCCCATAGGTCAATCTACATATTTCAGTATGTCTCAAATTATATTAATAGTTTCCTATTCTACAGTTAATTTGTATGACATACTTTTTGCTGTTTCGAGAACTGTATATAGTCTTACTATCACATTTAATATGATGATTATAGTTTTTACTTGTATATCTAATTTGCAGGACGTATCTTTTGCAACTTATGTAATTTTATAAGTAAAACACTTACCTAAAATTCACTTCTATAGTTAACGTATTATATAACATCTATTCATTCTGAATAAAATGCATTTTTAATTCTCTTCATAATAATGAATCATCTTCCTGTTTATTTAACTTTATAAATTGATTTATTTCACTCAAATTCAAAAACATCTATGTCAATAACAATGTTTAACTATTACTATTGTAGGAAATTATATCCTCACCACTCTGTAACATTTTTTAAAATTAAATGAACAACTGTATATGCGTGTTATATCCTCTTCTTTGTGTAATAAAGTCTCCGTCAAAACACTGTTTACATAACCTGTTAAGATAGTTAACTTTAGGTGTTGCAATTCTAGCTAACCAAACGAGCACTAATGTTGGACAAAGGTCCTTGTTGGCAGCTGCGTGCGACTCAGAGAGCATAAAGTCCAAATATCGTTGCATTTCTTCTCTTTGGATACCATTAATAAAAGATCTTTAAATAAATACTTTCAGTCTTAAATTCACGCATTTGGAAGTTCCCATGACTCAAGAAAGTCATTCGTATGTCTAGAGTAGATTGAATAGAACCTTTTGCATCTCTGTATAATATATAAGGGACAATCTGATTATCAATGCTTGTCTACAGTTTATGGACCCTTGGCTGTGTACACTGTCTTGCCGTACCAAGACCTTGAAGCTGTCGTTAGATATGGGTCGCTGTTTTTATTATTTCAGTGGCAAGAGGCTACATGTTGTGCATCTATTTACCATCAAACGAACGCTTCTAGTAATGATCACAAAACTACTTTAAACGTAGATAACATTCTCTCACTCCACACAGATGATTTTTTAACATAAGAACATTGTTTTCTCTCATCCCTACTACACACAGGTGGCTCCTTAACATAACAACATTGTTTTCTCTCATCCCTACCACACACAGATGGCTCCTTAGTATAACAAAATTGTTTTCTTTCATCCCACACAGCTGGCTCCTTAACATAAGAACATTGTTTTCTCTCGTCCCTACCACACACACTCTTTAATATAATAACATTGTTTTCTTTCGTCCCACACAAATGTTTCCTTAATATAACAACATTGTTTCCTCTCATTCCTAGTCAACACAGATAGTTACGTATAAGAACATTGTTTTCTCTAATCCTTACTACCCACAGCTAGCTCTTCAATATAACATTGTTTTCTCTAATCCTTACTACCCACAGCTAGCTCTTCAATATAACAACATTGTTTTCTTTCGTCCTTAGTAAACAAAAATGGCTCCTTAAAATAGGAACATTGTTTTTTTATGACTGTAAATTGAGGTAGAGCCTTGTGATAATGTGTTACGACTTCATTATATTTCTGTTACTGTAATTAACTTTACTAATTTTCGGACGTCTTATAATAACTAAAACTCTTTGATTATGTTATGCTGTACAAATGACATTAACTTCATTATAGGAAGTTTGAGCAACGGTTTCTAGAGACAGATATTATTATGTTGGTGAATGTCTGGCATGTTCGTATAAGAATTTATATGAATTGTCTTTATAAACTGATTTTATAGATAGAATAGAACGTTTGTTTGTTTGTAGTTTAAGCACAAAGCTATACAATGGGCAACCTGTGCTCTGCACACCACGGATACCAAAACCCAGTTTTTAGCATTGTAAGTCCGCAAACATACCGCTGTGCCACTGGGGGACTCCTCTATGGTATTCAGTGTTCTTATTGTTTCAATGATTAAGAGATGTAACGTCACAAAAGTTAACACATTCACTGACAGATTTTCAATATCTATGGGAGAAGAATCAATTTTTATAGTTTCAGTCAATGTTTTATGTTGTTATATATTACTTCTTGTTTTCATTATGTTCAAATATTGTATGATAATAAAACAGGTTGATTTTCATCAAGTACTACATGACTAATGAACATAGTGCGAGGGATTTATTGTTATATATTTATTTTAATATCTGTGTTTGTTTCAGTTTCATGAGCATAACTAACTAATACTGTTAAATGTGCATTGCGCGTGCCTCGCTTTTTCTCTAAATTTATTGAAAATTGTAAGCATAAGAATCAGCAGTGTGATTGCCAGTATTTTTGCCAATCGAACTTTCTATAATCTCGCCTAAAAGCTTATAAATCGACGCGCTGAGAGACAATAAATAATATTATTGGTCAGCTACAGTCACTATACTACAAACCTTGGAAGCTATAATTGTAATTGTCGCTTATTAATCGGAAAAAAAACTACAGAATTTGGCTGGGAAAGTTTATAGATTTTGAACGTTACGAACTGCTCAACTTCAGAGAATTAGCTTCAGACGTTAGAATTTCTACGAAGACATTAGATATTTAGCTTGTAAATCGTGTTATGTCAAACAACAATAGAACGAGCTAGTATGATGACCTCAACAAAATGCAAGAGCTGTAGACTAACAGTTCCATTTATAAACTATATTAAAAATCTTACATACTGAGCTGAAATGAACAAGTAGTAATATGGACATAACATACAAAGGTTGTATGAGAGCTAATCCAGTATTTTATAAACTAAGATACTTAAATAAGTAATACATTAGTATATCTTGAAGTTCGGTTAATAGTTGTTTTATTATGCTTGTTAAGCTGGAGATTTTACTTAGTTTTGTGAACAATTGTCTCACCATGCGTGACAATAGTCTTATTAAGCATTTCTAATTTTACTTCCACACATTAGTTATAACATATCTGTATGGAGTTTTGTATGAGTTAAACGCATTTGAAGAAACGTTTATAATTAGTTCATGGAGTCTTATTGAGTTGAAAGTAAACAAGAATTATACGCTAACTGAAAGGCACGTATTAAACATGTGCTATAAAATCTTGAGAAATAGAATTTCATGAATACACATTTCGTATTTGCTATCATTACATCAAGTGAAAGGTCAAATAAACTATGTTATTGACTCTTACATTTAGTGATATATAGGAGGTGATTATCACTAGTTATGTTAAAGTATGATGATTAATAAATTTATAATCTATTAATTTTGAATTTATGTATAACATATATACATAACATTTGTATCTCAGCAATGAAAGTATAATTATACACAGTTGCTTATACTACATATTATAATTGTCTTGTTCAACTTTTATTTGTATAGAATTTTCTTTTTTACCATGTCGAACTTTGAATTCTATAAGCCCTTCTTTGTTTTTTAGTAAAAGACTGACATACTCTCAGTTGTAATGAGATTGCCTGAATATCCAATAAGAATGAAGTGTCCACACCATTTGGTAATTGTGTGTGTTCACTTTTTATCATTGGTGTTCCATGTTAATGAATTCAAACGCAAAATAACACCTATATTGAGTAGTTACTTTAATGTTCAAAATGAAAATACCTACAGAAAAGTAAGGATATAATTTTCCACAATGGTAATGGTTAAGCCCAGTTATTTATAAAGATCCTTTAAACTTGATTGAAACAAATCAATTCATAAAAATAAACAGGAAAATTAAATAAGCATTATTATCAGAATGAATAGAATGTTATACAATGTATTAATTAAAGAAATGAATTAGTGACAAGTGTTTTACTTATAAAATTACAGAAACTGCAAAAAGTATGTTATGCAAGTTAGGTACACAAGTAAAAAGCGTATAATCAGTGTGTTAAATGTGATAGTACGCAGCTCTAAAAACAGCAAAAAGTACTTTATGCAAATTAAATGTAGAATAAGAAACTATGAACATAAGTTTAGACATATTGAATTCTAAATACAAATCATGGAAGTATAGTAACACACTTCGCTTTTGTGAGACATGCACTGTATATCTAGTAAGATCATATGCCTATAGAAACTTAGCAACATAATCCATCTTATAAAACCGCCAACCTTTGTAAATTATACGTTAGTGAAAACTATTAAGTAACTGTTAACATGTATACGAGTGTACAATGATTGTTTGTTTTTGTTTGTTTGTTTTTGAATTTCGCACAAAGCTACTCGAGGGCTATCTTCACTAGCCGTCCGTAATTTAGCAGTGTAAGACTAGAAGGAAGGCATCTAGTCATCACCCACCGCCAACTATTGGGCTACTCTTTTACCAACGAATAGTGGGATTGACCGTCACATTATAACGCCCCCACGGCTGGGAGGGCGAGCATGTTTGGCGCGACCGGGATGCGAACCCGCGATCCTCAGATTACGAGTCGCAAGCCTTAACACGCTTGGCCATGCCGGGCCTGTGTACAATGAAACATTTTATCAAGGACTCATTTACTGTTAAGTTTGATGATGACAAATCAACCTTTCAGAAAATTAAAGTTTAAAGATGGCGTAACTGAATACGTTTGTAATAAAATTTTCTTTATGACACATTCAAACCGTTAATAAACTTTCATCTACTGTTATGCACAATAAAAATCATAATTAAATGGGTAGAGGAATAGCACAAAAATACATTTAATCCATGAAACCAAACTAGTGTAAGATTGTATGTTAAATTATTGTATGATATTTACAGATGTCATCATAAAAATATGTTCGTTTTAGGATTTTTAAAACGTACACCAGGGAAATAAAGTAAAATACCATCGATAAATTGATGATTCTACAATTTGTCCTTAGTAGCAATACCTGTCCATAGTAACACTATCCATCCATAGAAAACATGTCCATAGTAACACTATCCATCTATAGAAAACATGTCTACCTGTGTTAGAGAAAAATATGAAGTTGATAAGATTAAACTAGCAGAATTACTGTTTTACTTATAAACTGAAATTGTAAAGACAACTATGGGGAGATTAGATTAAATTATTAATTTTAAGACTATGATTCTTATTAAAAACTATTCGATTCCCCTCGGTGGACTCAGCAGATAGTCCAATGTGGCTTTGCTATAAGAAAACACACACACACACATGAAAAACTGATTTCACGTTCTCTGTCGGTTCGCTCACGAACTTTCTTGCTCTCGTCGTACCAACACGCTCTCTGGTGCTGCCTCGTGAACTTAGTAATGCGCCTTCCAGTGTCACTTTTTGGACATCGTTATCTCCGAGTGTCTATCACATAACAGTTACGTAACAGGTGTATATATTACGTAACACCTACGTAACCTTCAGGCGGCATCCTTTTATTTCTTTTCACATGATGTCCCTTTACTCAACCAGCATCCTATGGGTCCCCACCAATCGGGGTAATAACTTACAGTTCTTACCATTGAACATGACAAAAATGATTAACATTTTCATTTCCCTTAAAAATTTTAAACATCTCAACAAGATTCATTATAACTCTATTTTTTTAAAAGAAGACATTTCAAAGATCTTAAACTATCCTTGTATGACAACCTTTGTATTCCAGGTATCATTCTACTAACCTTCCTTGTATTCCAGGTATCATTCTACTAACCTTCCTCTGAACTCTTTCCAACAATGTAATGTTCCTCCTATGGTAATTAACCCATAAGTTAATACAATATCCCAAATTTAATTTAACCAATGACCTTTAGAACGACATTATAACCTCATTAGGCATGTATTCAATATTTATATCAAAAGAATGTCAAACTAGAAATGCAAAGTGGGGTTTCATAAAGTTATTTTTACCAATGTAACTCAAACTATAAGTTTGTTGATTAAAAATGTCACAAAAATGTATTTATAAATATAAATTATTTATCATCGTCTTCTAACTGTGTTTTAAGAGTTAGTTTAAGATAATTCAACATTATGTACGGTATATCTTTATAACAAATTTGTACCATATACATAGTGCTAAGTAAATGCATCTTCCACGTTCTTTGCATCTAGAGTTTTTCATGAGTTTTGAACTGACTTTCAAGTTTTCGTGTACCATTGTAGAAAACTCATAAATCTTACATGTTTTTTAAAATATATGGAAAATTAATGTTGATCTATAATTATCTGTGCGGTTGTGCCCTTCTTTTGTCTTCATTTACTGCACTTTCTGGTATAGTTACAGCTTGAACTTTATTGTACTGAACAGATTCAAAACCACGGTATTAATAATTGTTGCTTGATGTGAAAATATGAAATGAAAGAATGAAAAGCTTTTTTAAAAACTTCTCTTTACAAGTTCCGTACATCATCCATGCTTGAACTAACTGGATAATGATCTGTCACTTGTGTGGCTAGAATGTTTGAAAAATTACTTTATTTGTTCTCTTGGGCATTGAGTTATTATTTCTTATTTTCTACGAAACCTGGAATATCACTTTATCCAATCACTAACTTCTAAAAATATTCTAAAAAAAATCCACTATTTCTTGGTATAGCATTCATAAAGTTGAAAAGAACTGAATATAAAAACTGTATGAATAGTTTTTAATCTATTATATGTGTACACGTGCTGCATATATCTTATCGTCCATGCGCATGCACACACTATTTTAGATAGATAGTCTTACTGTAGAAAATGTAAAAAAAAAAAAAAAAAGCTTTTACCACTTTTATTAGAAACGTTGTCAAGGTAACCATAATGCATAACATTAATTTGCCAGTGCAGATATAAATCACGACAAAGTAAAGAATTTTCTGACTTAATGAAAACAAAATGTTGCCATGGAGTAACCTAGTTTAGTTGACTGTTTGGCCTTGTTAGGACTTATGTCACCCTGGCAACTAATATCACAGGTCGTTAGTTATCTTTAGTACAACATGCCTGTACAGACAGAGAGTAAAAAGAACAAATTACGATAGAGTTCGACAACTAGATTTAAGGAATGTGAAGCTTTCACCAAAATTAGCTTCATGTTTGCTTTAACGTTTCAACGTATTGCAGCATAAAGACCTTGACAGATATATCTCATAATTAATGCTTATGTTTAAATTTTATTTGGTGAATTAAAATATTTCTAAACTTAAGTATTAAATAAGAGAACCTCTTTGCTTAATATTCTAGAATTATGGAAACACACATTGATAGATATATACCACTCTATAGTAATTCTCTATTTTTTAGGATAAGTTCAACATAAACTGATTTAACCCCAAACCCTTGACTTCCACTTTATACTGTGAGTCATTAGCGATGTTCATATTACCTTCACATGTAAGGAACATGAATAATATATATAAGTATAAGTAAGCTTATTTGGTATCTTTACTTTTATGGCAAATATAGTACTGAGTATATATGTGTGTGAAGTGACCGAAAACAAACTGGATGAAATCGCATTGTTTCTACGTAAATAGTCAAGTGCACTCCAGCACTGGTTGAAGATATTAATTGTAATATTGATGGTACTTTTATGTCAATTATTTGTGGCTCTTGTATTACTGAGGACCCTGTAAACAACAAAAAAACATGAACTCATTGACAATTTAGTGTATAAATAGTTTAGATAAAAAAGAAATTAAAAACTAATTTGGTCATCCTCGGTAAAACTACGATTAAATTAGATACTTTCTTTACAAGAAAGTGTATAAAAAACACTGGAGAAGATTCAATCATGCCTACCATTGTCCAGATAGTCATCGCGATGACAAATCTAAGTGTATATGTGACATTCACAAGCATACTGTTAACCGCCAGGCAAAAACACTAATTGTAATAACAAGAAGAACGGCAGATAACACATTATACAATCAAACCTAAAAAAATTCAATAGATTGGATTAGATATAACGTGAATAAAATAAATACTTTTTTGCTTGTTACAAAATATAATTTGCAACTTAGTTCTAAAGGGAGGAAAGGGGGTCTCTGATTTCTTATTGAATGAAGAAAAACCTGCAGCATATCTGACGAAAGTTGAAGACAACCTGAATAAAACTGAGAGAACATATCACTGTGTACTTGTATGAAGAAGAACAACTTATAATGCATTATTCATATGTATTACCCAAGTCATTTGGTAATCTAACAGAAGTAAAATATAGAGAATGTAACCACCAGGCATTACTAAACCTGTACTATTTGATACATAGTACTAGACCAAGATTATTATTAATTAACATAAAAAACAAAGACGGAGAACATTTCACAGCAGGTAATTATTGTGATTATTAAGATTGCTATATCACGTAGAGTGTTCCCAAATATATTATACTCTCTACACACGTCAAACGGTTATATGTTTTAAACATTTTGATGAACTCAAACAAGTGACGTTTCTGAATTAAAAAAGAAAGAAAATACTGCATTATTAAATAGTACGCATTTCTTCCCTGTTTCTTGAAGCTGATTCAGCTGTCGCTAATTTCATATATCAACCAATTAAATACCAAAAGAAAAAGAAACGATTAAAACTATGAACTAGGTTTTTAATAATTCATTCTTGCTCCTGATAAACTTGCACCAAATCATTATTTTTACACAGGACAGGCAAGTAAATAACTTGAAATAAAGTAAAAATGTCATAAGCAATTGTTATAATAATAGCTAAATCTCAAACATCTTTAAGGTATGTTTATCTCTCACGGAGTTTACATTTTATATGATATTAATTGTAAAACTTTAATGTTCTACAGCTTAAATGTTAAACAACAGTAGTTCATTTTGACCTTACTTATTTTTAAAATTGATACGTGTCTCATAATTGAATTAAAGTACAGCTATTATTGGATATTGAAAACGAAGACTAAAACTCATTTGTAATAGGATGTCATTTCACAGTAAGTCACATTTTAGTACGAGTGAGTTTCATAAGTTCTGGAAACACAAGTAACCATTATAGATAATTGAGATAATGCTGGTATGAAGTCATCTATGTGTTTAGTTATTTTCAGAACTGAGAGATCTGATTGGTCGGCGTAGCAACACTGGGCTCTCAGACTCTAAGAGACCTCTGATGATAAAAAAAGAAAAATATGATAAGAATTTAGTTTTCAAAGGACAGAAACTTTACTAAACTGGAGAGTTCAGGATATTAATATTCCCTTTGTCTTACGTGCAATAAAATTCTTGGTAAGTTCGTGGGAGCAATAAGCTTTCGAAGACACATCATATCTTATAATATGGTTGATAAGAAGACTTGAGAAATGTCTGGAGGTCCGTGAGGTAGAGAAAAGATCACAGCAGATTATGACGTTGCAGAGAAGACAAGCGACAACATTCGACAAAGCGCATAATAAACAAACACCCCGTAAACAGGGCCACCTAGTTAGTGGGATCTGTAAATCCAATGCCAAGACAGAGATAATTAAATCCAAGTGCCACAGAATTTATTGTGGAGGGGAAGGGGGAAGGGAGATACCCGAGAAAATCCACTTTTACAGGACGGGCGGCGAATGCGTTACTTGTCCTATGTACAAGCTGAAATTAGAGTAGAGCATGAATGGGTTAAATTAGTTTCATTAATTAAAAATTTCGCCGAAGATACACATGGGCTATGTGAGCTATATATATATATATAGCCATCCATAATTTAGCATTGAAACACTAGAGGGAAGGCGACTAGTCATCACCACACACCACCAACCCTTGGGCTAATTTTTACCAACAAATAGTGGGATTGACCGTAATATCATAACGCCATAACAGTTAAAAGGGCGAACATGTTTGGTGGGACGGCGACTCGAACCCGCGATCCACGGATTGCGAATCGAGCACTCTAACCACCTGGCCATGCTGGGCTTAAGTTGGTAGGCAGAGGGTACGAATAGGTAGCACGTCATTATTTTATATTCTAGCTTGCCAATACCGGAAATTTGATATCATAATTCATAAAAAACTACAAACATTATGTTGTAGGCGTGATAAAATGTAATCCCACCAAACCCAGAAGGCAACATACTGCGTGTCACACATCCTGACCTTCAAGTTGAACAGTTCATATCAGTGGTATACATACACCACCAACAATACTAGATTCTGCAATATCTGACTAAAACAGAGAAAATATATTCTACCATGTATGTTAACAGTATATGGAGCTATAGTGGGTTCTCTTGTAATGTGATTGATATCAAATCCAAGTATTATTGCCGTTACAGAATCGTGCGTTATAGAAGTTCCATCATTTACGTTTATACGTACTTTTAAGGTAAATGAATCGTAAGCCCTAGTGTCGGGTTTTAGGAAATGAATATTCTACCTGGTTTAAGATCTTTATAATAACTTGTTTAATATAAATGATTACAGTAACAAGGCCAGAAAATTAAGATAATTGTCCTGTACTGTCAGGCACGTTATACTAGCAATGTGGATACCGCAATTCGACCAAGACCGCTTCCCACGAATCTTCACGGTTGATACATCTCAGAAGATGTGGGACACAGTTTGTCAGGATACTTTTGGCAGAATTATTCAGAAGAGTCTTACTAGATAACGTTACATTCATCTGGTCCATGTTGAATAAGGAAAAATAGGGTTATGCATATCATTTTATGAGTACAGGCGATTCAGATCTGTTTGTGGAATACAATTATTAACTTTACCAGGATATCCTCATACTTTTACAAAATTCTGTTTCCTTTTACCACTTTCTTTCATTTAATTTTGTTCTGTGTAGTCTTATAGTTTATACACTAATGAATTTCGCTTTACTTTCTTGTGAACAGCTATATAGCCTTTCTTAAATTGAAACTTTGTTAATAAATACTTGATCGTCTTTTTTAAATTGGAATTTTACTTTTGCGAGTGATTTGTTTTACACCACAGACTGGTGAGAGTGAGTAACATCTGGTCTTCTTTTATTAATGCTGTCAAGGTGTGATTGATTACTGCCACTGAAATGTTTCAATACAGCGATATATTTACAAGTTCCCCGTTGAATAAAGTATCATCTTATTTTTATTATAAGAGTGTGATTAAATCTTTGTACTATAGATGCTTTCGTTTCGTTTTATTTGTAGTAAAGAAGGGAATGTCTCGTTTCTTGAAATAATATTGAAACAGATTAATAGTAAATTCTGCCCTAGTATTAATTTGAAGTTTACAAGGTTTTCTATTCTTTTTTAAATCCGTTTGAAAGCTTTGATAAGTGTTACAGCTTTCTTATCCTTGAGTGAAAGAACCCATGCATGTTTAGAAAACACACTGATAGACGTGAATAAATGCTTAAATTGATTGTTTGAAATGAATAAAAACCCTATAGCGTGAGCGCTTTCGAATGATGAACTGTTTGTTTTCGTGGAGAAATTAGGATAGTAATACTGATTTTGGTTAGCGAGATCCATTAAATCCGTCTGCCATTGTTCATTTACCCCTGAAACGATAACTCGAAAACTTATATTTTACTAATGTGTGTTAAGTGTGTAACCAGTCTGTAATATGTTTTAAAATGATGAAACTACTCAACGTTTTTACAAATCTAATCAAACGCTACACTTCGCTAAAACTAGCAGGATGTGTAGGATACAATAGATAGGTTCTAGACTTTGATCCACTTTAAACATTGTATTTGCTACACCTGACTAATCTATACCCTCTATATTTAGTTTAACATCAATATTGATTATAAGAGTTGTATTAATTTCATCTTTACAATGGCTCAAATTATTACTAAGTTTGAAAGGCTGAAAACAGTCCATAATAGCAGTCAAGACACAAATAATGCAATAATACTTTATCAAAATAGTCCCAATTAAATACAGTGTATTCACGTATTTTAACACATCCATCTGTGTACATTTCCAACAGTTTCTTGAGAAATATTCCTATCTAATCGTTCCGCAAAAGGTTAAAATTATTTTGATTACGTCGTTGGTCAAGTCAACTATGCTATTCTTCTGGACGTTTTTTTCATTAATCATTAATTATACACCATCATTCTACGCTAGATCCCCACTGGATCGTATCAAGTTCGATAGAATCTCAACTTTCTTTTTATATTCCTAAGGAACACTGTCGACAATATCTAAATTTTAATGTGTCGGCGATATCACTTTAATCTTGACATAGTCCATGACTTGTGAATGAAAAGTCTGATGACATCGTTGTAGCTGGTTTATCACCTTTGCTTTACGTGCTTCATGTTCTCGAGTAATGTATCATTGTTTTATGACAGAATTCAGATCATTGTCTATAGAGTTTAATACTTTTTGCATAGGCCTTTCATAAACTCTGGATTGATAAAAGAATGCACCAGTTCTTCGGGAACAAAAACAGTTAGTTTCACCATATTTTAAAATTCCAATAGTTTTACCTGTAACCTGCCCTACCAAACCACCAAATAATGAAAGTACTGGTGTTGCAAGAAATGGTAGAAACACTCCTTTCTGTATTAGTAAGTTTCTTTTCTGTTTAACTGATGTGTTTTTTGACAGCCAACTCTCCCAATAATGACTCCCCCATTGGCACAGCGGTATGGTGAAGCACAACTAAATATTTTAAGTGCCTCGGATGATCATATGTAATAAGGAGAGTTGCACCACAGTAAGTTAGGAAAATATAAGTAGAAAAGTGTATAACAAATGATGACTATATAACGATAAATACTACAGAGAATATGTGAAGAAACTCTTTGCTGTATGTTTAGACTATAGCAAGCTGACGTTATCAGGATCCGTGAAAAGAATGTTGTAAGCCATAGATGCTATATTAACGAAGCCTGTAACGAATTGACGCTATCAAGGTCAATGGAAAGGATGGTTCACGCTAGAGATGTTGTATTATCGAAGTAAACTAGGACGTTAGTTGACAACGTAATCATGGGTTAAAGCTGCAGATGATTGATGTCTTAAAACTTTCCAAAAAGGAAGCCAGTCGGCTCTTTGATCCACTATCGATTACAAGAATGTGGGAACAGATACAAGAGAAGAGTCTAACTATTCACCTACTCTCGTTGAGACCAATGGGTGATGGAAGTTGTTTTTGTTGTTGGTCGTTGCACACGACAAGTACAGAACTAACCAATTAAGTATTGGAACTGCTTGCAGGTAGTGGTACTTACTATTTGATAGCTCAAATCAAAACACATGTAACTACCGAAAAGTCAGCTCTTCCGCGTCAACAAAAGTTGCTCTCCAGATACAGTCTCAACAATACTTTGACTTGTCCATTGTTGCAAGGGAACAACAAATTGTTTCTCGCCTGAACTCTTTGTAAGTATTCAATGCCTTCCTTCCTAATGAGGCATCGCTAGATATTTAGATGCCTCGTATAATTATTCTAATAAACAGGAAATAATGAAGTATAAGAAAATATGTTTATGAAGCAATGATGTTTATAGAACAACGATAGGTCAAGGAAACATGCTGAGAAACTTGTCGCCGCAAGATCAATCGATATCTAGTTTTATGAAGAACTGGCATTAACAAGGACAACAGAAGAGTTATTTAAGACAGAGATTCAGAGAAAGACGTTGAAAAACATCTATTTAGATTGGAACAAATAAACACTATCAAGGTTAAAAGCGGTTATTCAAACTATAAACTAAAGATGAGAAGCTGTCCATTGTATGTTTCAGTTGAACTGAATTGACGCTATTGAGGTTAAAAGGGTTAAGCAAATTTGGACGTTGAAACCAAGAAGAACCTTGGATTGCGGGAGGACGTGACAGTATGGGCTATGGTAATTGATTAACCAATGCAACTCACGATTTTTGGAGCTCATAAACAAGGAGAAATCCTGACCACTTGACGACGCGTTAGTGTTAGTTATTATTACGAAATGAGCTTAAGAAATCACAAAAGAGGAAGTCAGCTGACACTATGAATAGGCTGACAATTCCCCCCTCAGCTAGTGTCCCACAACAGTTGCCAGAGTATTCAAGATCTAACAAGCAATCCGAACTGATCTGATCGTTCACATCTCAGCTCATCTCATTGAGGGAGAAATGTCTCTTTCCTCTAGTAGAAATGTCATTTCTCGCCCAAGCTCTTTGTAAGTATTTTTAATACCATTCTTTCTTAAACGTCAACCATCATGTTAATAGAGTTAAAATGAGTGCCTATGATAAACATGACTAAAGATAAACTATACATATATGTATGTGTGTGTGTGAATGTTAAGTTTTTGATGACTTAAATTAAAAGTGTTATTGGAAGTTCTTGTCTCAAGTCTCTCGAGTTGCTTTGTTTTAACTATAAATCCTCGAGTTAGTGCCTGTATGCTCCATTCGCTCACTACATCCTCACTTCAAATAAATATTTCATGTAACAGCAGATAATATTAGTCAAACTCCAATGGCTAAGCCGAATCAATCCCTTGGCACATCCGGCCTTCGTTACAAACGTTAGAAACCTGATTCTGATACCTGCGAATTGCAACACTTTTGATTCATTCCCACAGACATCCACTCTGCCTAGGGATCACAAAACCCTAACATGCTCAGTTCACTAGAACATGCGAGCAATTCCTCGATTAAGCATATAAGTGAAGGAGTCAGACGCCTATCTCTCAGTATTGCTTCATTTGATTGATTGGTATTATTCGTTGATTGGTACACACTGAAACCGTGAACCTACGACATGGTACCCAAGACAACTAGATCTGCTTTCGTCCATTGGCCTTATCACCGATCTTTCTGCAGCTGGTGACCGTAAATCGTCGACTGTCTACACAGCGACTCTCCTCACGCCACTTATCCGCTTTCGTCCATGAATACAAATCTGGGGCCTTCCTAGACCAGTAAATCTAATCACCTATCTTGTGTTTTCCTGAGAGGTATTCACTCGTTTATTTCTACTGATGACTTATGCTGCTGCATAGAAACTATTTACATAACTCAACTCCACGCTGTTCACAAAAAAACTACAGGACAACCCACCCACTTTATGAAAACACTCACCACTTCCAGAACAATAGCCGCATCTATTCTAAAATACGAGTCATTTACCATTGTTCCACTTTTTAGCCAAAATACAGCACTGTAAACAATGACTCTCTCGTCCCAACTAGCTAACCGCTTACCATCACATATACACAGATCCAAATCCCTAATTTAGCCTCTTTTTTTTCTGAGCAGTCTGCACAAATAGAAACGCCATCAGCTGTAAAATCATCAACATTAACCGATGCCTACAGCCTAATCGCGCAAGTTACCCAGACCAGACTCTATTGTCGGTAAAAAGCTGCCCAGACTACCGATTCCTTCAATGCCCAACCCCGTCGACTTCCACTCCAACAATTAGCATCTTTCACCAGTTACATCCGTTCCCATCCCTACAGTCTTACTCAACAGACAACTCAATAGAACCTAGCGTCATGTTCTCCTGTAATCAACCCACGACCTCTGACAGCAAAGACGAAAACACAGTTTGGTGCACCACCAGTCCCAAACCTTGCTTCAAGAACATGTACACCATTAAAGATCTCGAAAAGTAAATTTGGTCATTAAGCCTTTCCTTCCTCTTCACGTCAGGTCTCGTAGAAAACTACCTGGCAATATTAGTGCCAGATAGTGAATGTGGGTTTTCTCAAGGTCCTCCTATTTCCTTCCACACCCAACTTTGGCATAGAATCTATAGATCCACCTCGGTCTTGAAGGATCATAAGTCCAATATCGGTCATTGATATTGTGATGCCATTTGTCGTCTTTTCCACCATTGCTTTCTTACTTCAAGTTAATAACACTATTACTGTTGTAAAATTCATTTTTTATAATTCTTATTCCTTTTTTTTCTAAAATTTAATCTATTTTTTATCATATTGTGTTTAGTATTGAGCCCACCATGATATTGAAATTCACGTGCGGGGTGAAGAGAAAGAAAATTTCTGAGCGACCCAGTTACATCTGCCATCGAGCTTGTTGGTGTTCAATTTCGCGCAAAGCTACTCGAGGGCTATCTGCGCTAGCCGTCCCTAATTTAGCAGTGTAAGACTAGAGGGAAGGCAGCTAGTCATCACCACCAACCGCCAACTCTTGGGCTACTCTTTTACCAACGAATAATGGGATTAACCGTCACATTATAACGCCACCACGGCTGAAAGGGCGAGCATGTTTGGTGCGACCGGGATTCGAACTCGCGGCCCTCGAGCTTCGGCTTCAAATCGAAACAGCACTTGCTACGTGCTTCACTTAGTTGGTTGCTTTACGTCATTCTGTACCTAAGCACAGATTAAATCATATATGTTTTCCCAACTGTTTTATAAAGTATATATCTTTAGGCATTTAAAAGCTCTCTCAAATGTTTTGAAAATTAGCTTATATTTATTCTGTAATATAATCACACACTAGGGAAATCAGTCAGAGATCTCGGGAAACGAAATATCTAGTCCACGATTGTAAAGCTGGGAGAGGAATTATTTTCCCAATAATGTTGATGAATTACATTAATATTGGCGTATTTGATTCAATACTTCTTCATTTCCTCTCTTTAACAGACATTTAGATATATTTAATATCACCGAAACTTTATTAAACTGTGTAAAGTAAAACATAGCGGTGTCTATGATCCTTAAATAAGCTTTCAAAGAAGACTCATACGAACAGCTTCTCACAAATATTTTAAATTCGTTTAATTAACGAGACTAAAGATAATTTCAAATCTAAAGATGAGGTTAGAGTCAGTATATTCTATACACAGATAAACATACTAGTACATATTTAAAAGACAAGGATTAATTCACACCTAACTTGATCCTCTCAAATATTGATCAAATTAAAAAAGGGTTAACATTAAATGAATAATTCAAAACTGGAGTCATAACTTTACAAATGCCAGTAGGTAGAGGTTGATGTAATATTACTAATATTATTTAAGGTTAATCGTTTGAAAAACAATCAATAGTTATAACGTCTGCTACGTCAAAACCATTTATTCTAGGTTTAACACATTCTAGTTTTAATTATGAAAATGTATGTAATGTTCCAATTGGTCCTTTAGGAATAGAAGAGATAACAATATTTGAATGTCACGTAAAAGTTCAAGTGCACTTTTTTTGATAATTTCAATAGAATTATCTCTAAAGGAATATAATATCCAGAAAATTTTCGTTTCGTCTCATGATAGCCATTTCAGAGTTGCATCATTAATGAAGGGTTTTCTCAGTGTCTCGTATCACTATTGTGATTGTAATAAGAGGTTTAGCAACTTAAATATGCATTATAGTGCGAGTTGTTAGAATGTTTCTCACAGTGAAGGCTGCATAAATAATTAATCCAACTTTTGTGCTAACTGCAACAGATTTTGTAAATCAATGGACTGCAACAACAGACACAAAATTAAAAACGTAAAAGAGACAGTTTCATCGTGTGACAATTATATCAATGTAAAACGTGTTTTATTATTATTTTCACAGATGAAGTGAAATACATTGTGTAGGCTGTAAAACAATACTCACGTCTTCTGATCATCTATGCCTTCTTTAAGAGAAAAAATTAAAGATTCGAAAAGTGTCTCTTCTTTTTTGTTTAGTTTGATAGTGACGAAAGAATGGAACTTGAAAAGTGACCTATTGTGTTGCACGATTGGAAAGGAAAACATTTTTAATGGGAACATTTCATGTGTTGAGTTTTGAAAGTTCTTATATTCCGAGAAACAAAATAATTTTTCAACTTATAACATAAAGAGGTTGATGGTCATTTGATTTCAATTATCAATACAAGAGGTAATGTGTCGTACAACCAAAACGGTTTGTAGGATACACTATTTGATATTAACAGAAGTCAATATTTAGCAATTTTACACTAGCTCATATTGCGATAGCCCAAATTATTACATATTTTCAGTAGCTGTACTGGACTTTCACTTCACGTATCAAATTTGAAGACAATCCATTGAGATCAACACAAAATATAAAATCTCCAATTTTCACTAAATATTTTTCGTTTTCTTTGCATTGAATTGTTTTTTTTAATTTCGCGCAAAGATACATAAGGGTTATCTGCGCTACCAGTCCCCAATTTAGTAACGTAAGATTAGAGGGAAGACCGCTAGTCATTACCATCCACCACCTACTTTGTAATCAACGAATAGTGGGATTGAGCGTCACATTATATCACCTCTACAGCTGGAAGGGCAAGCGTGTTTCATATGATTGGAACTTGAACTCGCGATCCTCAGATTACGAGTCGAACGTTCTAACCACCTGGTCATGCCGGGCCTAATCACCTGTCCGTGCTGAACTGAACCACCTGGCCATAGCAGATCGTTTGCAATGAAAATATTGAAACCTTATTAGATAGACAAACATAATTAACCTGGTACACGGATAGATTTTAAAACTCACAATCGTGTCAAAAGTGCTGTAGATTTTAACTACATATGCAAAGTTATTCTACAAAAACTACTCAAATATAACACACTTTTGCGCATGCATTATCAGAATATCATGGGAGCTATCGGTTTAAGATATTTACTATATCTAAGAGTAAAGTGAATTTTTTAAATTTTTTGTCTTTGGGGTTAAAGACCTTATTTACAGCAGCAAAACTACAGGGTGAAAGGACGTACAAAATATTCGTTAGGTAAAGAAACTAGATTATCAGTTTCTAGCTCAAGTTTTACAAAACTATCATATGAGTTGGTGGTTATTATTTTTTTACCAACTTTTAAGTATAAAGTTACGAAATTTTAAGAAATTCTCCTTATTAAATGATGTTAGATATGGCTATACGAAATATATGTGGGTGCTGACAAGAAAATCTTAATCTAGATTTTATAGTATTACTACAAAGTAAATTATTAAGTCTTTAAGAGGGAGAAACACCACCATGTATTTCAAGGAATCTGGTTGTTTGAGCAACTAAGAAAGTTGCTGTGTTTTGTTGGTGTATATTGACAAAAAGTCACAATATTTCATCTAAGCACCTTAGAAGTGAAAATAAGTTGCGTCCATAAAGAGATTCAGTAAGTCACTCAAAGAAAGTAAATCAAAATAAGCAGCCAAACTTGTAGCTACATTAATAGCATTTAAAATACATTTACAGCAAATATTCATTCATTAATTAACTAGGACTCGTCATCATATTCCAAGTTGAACAAGAGAATTTCTCAATAGTACTATCAGATGTTCAATAATATATTATTTGTAAGCAATAAAAAGCCAAGGTTTTAGCCTATAAACTCACGTATTGTATTATGTAGGTTTCTGTTGAGAAAAAATTAAATTTTGTTTTCAGTAAAAACTTCGTTCATGTGGAAATGAAACTTGCAGTGGTTTGTTTTGGAATTTCGCGCAAAGCTACACGAGGGTTATCTGCGCTAGACGTCCCTAATTTAGCAGTGTAAGACTACAGGGAATGCAGCTAATCATCACCACCCACCGCTAACTCTTGGGCCACTCTTTTACCAACGAATAGTGGGATTGACCGTCAAATTATAACGACCCCACAACTGAAAGGGCGAGCATGTTTGGTGCGACGGGAATTCGAACCCGCGTCCCTCAGATTACAAGTCTTAACCCACCTGGCCATGCCGGGCCAGCTTGAAGTGAAAATAGAAACTAACGTGCTGTGACTATAATAATGACAGTTTAGATATTTGGTGACTACAAAGTTAACATTTACTGTTAGAATATTAAGTGTTTCATATTGCATATAATATCATTGTAACTTTAGACGTTTTACCATTAATAACACACATTATTTGCTTAGCGTATAATTGAACTGGAAGCAGTAAAAATTAATTTGTTAGCAATACGTTATCACATTTTTTCTCTTATTCGTCTTAATCCAGAAAACATTGTGTGGATATACCATGAATTTCAACAGTTGTATATTAACTTAACGCAAACCATACCTGACATTAATTTTGACATAGGGTTACCAGAATATTTTAGGGATTATATACAACTAGAAAAGCCAAATCATTTTATAATTGACGATCTTATGAATGAAAGTGATGAACATAAACGAATGTTTCAACATTTTACACGAGAAAATTACCATTGTAATTTATCTGTATTTTGTATTCTACAAAATCTGTTTCATCAGGGTAGAGAAATGTACAGCATTAGTTTAAATTTTCAACACATTATTTTGTTAATGAATGGGAGAGATAAGTCTCAGTTAAATGTTTTAGCCAGAGATGTTTCTGACATAGTTCAAACATTTTGAAGAAGCTTATCAAAATGGAACTTGACAACAGTTTGGTTATCTGATCATTGATTTGAAACTACAGAGTCTTTACTAATTACGTTTCAGAACCAATTTATTTCCAGGAGTAGTTTGTGTGTCCAAGTGATACATCTCTATAAATCGTGAGGACTGCGGGGTGATATATATTGAAGGATTTTATCTGAGGGATGAACAGTATATTATTATGAAACTAGCATTCGTACGTGTTAGTTATCGTTACGTAGACGTGTGTTTCTTTAAACAACCATTTCGAAGCAGTTTCTTAGAGATAGAGTCCATCACCAGTGTGAATGGGTTACTTAATACATAAACTATATCTCCTGGGAAAGTGTAATTATGAAGTGTCCTTATTTATAGAATGCAGTTAGTTTGTTAACACACAACTTTTAAGCTATTTTAACAAAGAGGAGAGGAAAAACGAACTGTCAAGAATTATTTTCCAAATTCTTAGTTATAATTTGAAGTATATTCCTTGTCCCAGAGTCAACCCATAAGTTAACTATACTCTGTTCAACTCATAATGGTGAAATAACTTATTATTATAGTGTTAAAAAAGATGTGTCATCTAAATGTATTTTAAATTATTTTATAAGTACATGTGTAAGTAAATAGATTTATGAGTTGTCTACACACTCTATTTTTGTTCATTATTCATCATGACACCTAGAATTAAGCAGCACCAGGGTTTGCTCCGAGCATTAAACGTGTAAACAAATTAAAGGTTTAATCACTAAAGCCAAAAAGGATTTAATATCTCCTATTTGTGAATGTGCTTTAAATGTTTTAGATGTATAATTCTCAGGATTAACAAACAAAAACAGAAACTTAGATGATACAAGTCATTTTTGAGAGGGTTGGCTGAAAAGAAAACATCAGTTTAAAATAAAACAAACTCAGTAATACATAAAAGATGGTTTCTACCGTTACTTGTAACACCAATATTTTTATTGTTTGGTAGAACAGGCTATTGGCAAAGCTGTTTGAATATATTAAAACATTTAATATATATTAAAAGTTTGGCAAACTGAATGATTCATGGTCCTGAAGAAGTGGTATACTCCCTTTGTCAGTACATAGTTTATACAAGATCAATTCACAAAGTTTTAAATTCTCTAAATCTATACCAATATGTGAAATCTATACCAAATAATAACACACTGGCTGTAGATGATAAAACCAAGATGTTAAATCAGTTGCAGCAACGTCACAATCTTTCAGTCAAAAACTGTGAAACCTATTAAAATAAACCAACGTCACAATCTTTTAGTCAATAACTGTGAAACCTATTAAAATAAAGCAACGTCACAATCTTTCAATCAACAACTGTGAAACCTATTAAAATAAATGGAAAAAAAACTTGCAGAAACAGTATCAGTTATATAAATGTGAAGCATGAAGGTCGTATTGTTAAAAGATCCAAATGAATTATATCGTAAAAATCTCATTTTTAATAAACAAAAAGTGTGTTATATAACCTTTTATTTCCTGATTATCGTCATAGGCTGCCATCAACCGCTGAATCCTGTTAATATTGTTAACCAGCTAAGATTTAACTTTCCCTACTTTAAAAGGTCAAATTCTAACTGCTGCGATAGAGAGTTTTGACAGTAACCAAAATCACAAAAGTTGAGTCAGTGTAATCAGATGTAGTAAATAATGTATAATACGAATCCAACTCTACAGTCTCTATATCATGGTCGTACACCTGCTGCTAGCTAAAGTGAAGTACAGTCTTTAGGTATATAAGTAAAATCATTATTTAAACCTCCAGTCTAAATCAGGTCAAGGACTGGTTAAGAAGTCAGGATATATATATACTTTACACAAACCTGTAAGAGTAATTATTTCTCTTCGTGTTGATAAGCAGTTACAAACTTATTTAGTAGATACATCTAACTTAGGTCACTATAAAAATCAGTTCAAGTATTTGCTGATGTGCATCGAAGTATTTTCTAGATGTGCATGTGTTGCTCTGGTTAAAGATAGGAAAATAGTAACGCTCTTAATGACCTACAAGCAAATTATAAAACGAAGTCGAGAACATTGTAAACTTCTAGCTTATGCTGTAACAGAAATTATTGATCTACTGTTTCAACATTATCCCAAATAACAAGACGATAGATGTTAATCACTCTAATAATATTGTGATGAGGAAAACGCTCTACAAACCACTAACAAAAGTGAGTGGCTATGTCGAATATGGAAAGCGTAACATCAGTTTAAGATAGGATACATGCCTGGCTGGTCAGATGAAACATTTACAATTCAAAACAGACTGGAGAGAAATCCCCAGTGTACAAATTGTAAAACTATCTTGGAGAAAAAGTAGATGAACATTTCATGGATCTAGATAATAAGCAAATTCCCAACAATGTCTGTCTTGTAAAAGAAATGTTATGCAAATAGTGACAGGGTAAGAACAAACAGTATTACAGTAAATGAAAAGGATGTCCAGGTAAGTTTAATAACTGATTCCCTCAAGCTGATCTGAACCGACTGACATCATAAAATTTTATCAGTAGTTCTACTACTCATTATTAGGTATGTATTAGTTGTAAACGATAGTTCTATGAACTATTTTTCAAGCAATACTCTCACGAATTATCTCGCACGTCTCACGAGATTTATTGCCGTCGAGGGCTCGTAGGGAGTGACCTTTACTGAGCAACAGAATCCACGTAATATACTTGATGAAAGAGACTAGAATATATTATTTCCTCGATATAAAGCTCACAATTAAATGGTTTATATTAGAGTGGGTCATTATAAAAATACCAGAGATTTAATTAGAGTCCTAAACCAATAAGAATACTTCATGCTTGATTTTATATCAAGCCTTGTATTTAGCTATGATTCATTCATCGGAAAGGTAAGCGTCAGTATTAAATAAATATCCTCTATTATTTACACTGTATTTTATGCACAACTAGGATTTTTGAAATTAATTGTATGATAAAAGAATCCACTACAGTTCCACAAAAGACTGATATGTATAGTGGATTTCATTCGTTCTTTGTTTATTCAAATATTGTGGAAGCTAGTGCTATCAGTGAGGCTTTGTTTATGTTGTTGATTTTTTTAATTTTGCGAGGCCTATCTGTGCTAGCCGTCATTAATGTAGCAATGTAAGACTAGAGGGAAGGCAGTTAGTCATCACCACCCACATCCAACTCTTGGGATACTCTTTTACCAACGAACAGTGGGATTGAGAGTCACATTATAACGTCCCCACGGTTAAAATAGCGAGCATTTTTGGTATGACAAGGAGTTAAACCCGCGACTTTCGGATTACAAGCCGAGCGCCCTAACCACCTGGTCATTCTGGGTCATCAGTGAGGCACATGTGCCACTGATAGGAATTCTTCAAGTTAAAGGTTGGGATGGAAACATGATTACTGAAACACTTACCAACCATCAATAAACACTTGTATTTAAATAACCAAAAAACAAATTAGACTATTAAGATTGATATAAAAGATGACATATGCTGACGTATAACATTTGAGCCAAAAGAAGGTCACCATAACATTTGATTTTCGTTATCTGTGAAATTATGAGAGTATATTCCTATCACGACACTTATTGCAGTTAACAGGTGGAAAACCGATTGCCCGAAGGACACAGTTTATAATTTTGACAATCTCAATCTTAAAGATGGAAATAATGATGGAATCGAATCGAATACTGATACATTAATACCTTAGGTAGTCAAACTGTCGACATGAATGGCCATTTACATTTGTACATCTTTTTGGAAAGGATGTGTCGACAAAGATGCTTTTAATGAATCTTGAAAAAAAAAAAACCTTTGCAATTTCAAATATTAGTGTATCAATTTATTGGCAATCAATGTGGATGGAAAGAATATTCCAATACGACCATTACAACCTGATTTTGATGCTGATTTATATACACAAAAGTAGGAAACATTATCTGGTGGAATAGAAAGACAGTTTCAAGATGAAGAAATCGATATATGATATAAGGAATACTTTGGAAGATACACAGTCTTTGTCTTAGATCTTGTACCTGATCTATCCACTGGTTATTTGCACTTTAATTTTTTGAAATAGGGAAAATTATATATTGAAATGCGACTTGGTAAAGCATTACTCATCACTTTAAACGTTCTTGCTTGTGGACAATTTCAGTATATTCATAAACTGATCAGTCTAGAAAAATTATCACTGATATTTGAAAACAGTGGGCACTGTAAATATTTATTTTACATTCTTACAGGATTTGTGTGCACAAGATAAGCTTGGAGATGTGTTTGCTAATGATCATATACCTAATTATACATATGTATAGTCACACAGCTGTAAGTCATTAACTTGAATATGATTCATAAGCCTAAAAGTCACTGTGTCTGTATCCACTTTGGTCGAAATAAGAAAGGATAATATTTTGATTTCCTTGCCCTTTCTTCAACATAAAACAATATAAAAAAGAATTGTCAAATGTTGACTTAAAATAAGAAAATTGTATAAAAACCTTATTCAACAGTGTATGGCCAATATTGTATACATTATGGCTAACATATATGTTTACATGTACCCAAACAATAACTGCTGTCTAAATGTGGATTTCATAAAGATACTAATGATATGTTTGTTCATAATTTTGTTACAAAATGACTTTATATAAAAATGTCTTTACTAGATATACTTTTTATATAGCCAACTGTCAAATTATTATTCTATGAATATTAATATAGATTTTTAAAAAGTTGAAAATGGTATCAGAGTGACTTACATTAATCACTTTATTAACCATCTTAAATCATAATAATACTTAGTTTTCGTAATGAAACAAAACAACTCTAATGAAAATATTTTTATTTATCATAATAGTATAGAATATAATTACTTAATCTTACACACTTATTATTTTATAACAGAGGAAATCAGATATCTCTTGATGACATTCACCATTTTCAACAGTATGAGTTAGGATTCAAATGCTTAAGACTGAAAGAAGAAAAAGAGAGAGTAGAAAATTAGTTAAAGAGAAAGACTGGAAATGGAGAGAGGAAGAATAAGAGAACAAAGAGAGAAAGAAGAAGAATAGAGAAAGAGAAATGAAAGAATGTCAATGTAGAGAGGAGAGATTAGAAATAGAAAGAATAAGAGCACAAAGGTACCTCTTATCTTGCCAAGATTTATGTTTGTGTTCCCTCTTGTTATTATTATCGCCATTAAGTATAAAAATGGTGATGCAAAACATTAGCAACTCTCTTTACATTATCTCAATCAGATCCCCTCTAGAAGACAAATTCAAAGATCGAAACCTCTCCTCATAAGAAAATCCCTCCATCTCTTACTTTCCACCAAATAAGCAGTAACCTTTTTTCAAATGATGTTAAAACATTTGTTTTGCGAAAATTTCCTTAATGAAACTATGTTGACTATCCAATAAAATTCTAAACTTTGTTAAATGATTGTGTGAAGCGTCTTTTGATTAATGTACTATTAAATATTTATTCCAATGTTGATATTAAATTTATATTTAGAAATGTACCTAAATTATACAGTTAAATCTATATTGCTAAGTTTCCTCCTATTCACTAAAATTGTAGAAAATTCTCGAGTGTATCAGTCAACACTGTATATGTGTGTGTGTACATAAACACTGGTCTATCGTCGTAAGCTGATATTCAAAGAAACTCTACTTATGCCTGTAAACATATTCAATTCATCAGATAACACTATATATCATTGGTTTGCTATAGTGATTGTTTTAAAGCATAATAATTGGAAATTTCAGATATTTGACCAGGAACGTTTGCACATTTCAAATATTAAAAAATCACTTAACTTCAACGGATTCACATTGGATATTAGCACTTTTACGAAAATATCATATAAATACTTCACTGGATAACGACACAGATTTAGCTCCCTGTCAAGTGTATTGGATTTACATCAATTAAAATTAATTCACTCATTTTGAACCTTAGATAAAATATTAAGAAAATTCCAGAACAAATATAAGACTAACTATTGTCTGTAAGTTTGTAAAACTTTTGTACATACATTACTATTTTTTTTATTTTTTTTTTAAATTGTGTTATTGTTTGTAGATTAAAATACATTTGTATTAAAATCAAAATACTGTGCATCAAACTTGTTGGTAAGTGTCAAAAACTGAAAAATATCGACATTTATTTAACTTTTAAATTTAAATTATTATTTAACTAAGTTTTCGACTATTTGATATCGATATGCGTAACACAATAATTAGAGGCTCGTCTGGGGTAAAGTGTAACACATAACAATCTTTTACCAAACCTTCAAAAACATTTCCTACAATTGGCGTAAGAGTAATAAGCCTATAATTACCGGGATTATTTTTATAATTTTCCTTCAAATGAGAAGTGACATTAGCTAACATCTAATCCTTTGACACCTTCTACTCTTCAAGAACTTAAAATGAAATAGTAGCAAGTGACTCACAAATTAAGTTCTTGAGCTTCCTCAAAATTTGTGAAGAAATATTATGTGGATCAGAAGATTTAAAATCCTTTAAACTTTCCAATTATTTCTTAACAAACTGAAGATTAATTCTGTCATCTTCTTACACCTTGTTTCCATTTATTTACTATTCAAGATAAGGAATATAACTATAATCTTCACTAGTAATAACAGAAATTAATAACCCAGTTAGCTCATAATCATCAGATACAGGTCTTACTTTATCATCCCTAAATGTATTTAAAAAATCCTTACTGTCAATACATAAATTTACAGCCAATCGTTTCTCATATACCCTTTTAGGTGTCTTAATTTTCTGTTTCACCAACTTTCTTGATCTACAATAATCTTCTAAGCCTCTCAACATACCAATTACTTCAAAGTACTTAAATTTGTGAGCTTTTCTTAAATATTATGTAGTACATAATAAAAGGTTTCCACTAATTACAGGCCTGTTAGTCTTGCATTACTTGTGGGAAAGGATAAAAACATCCGATAATGAATTTTGACCACAAATTGCGAAGGCTGCAAGTATAATTCCCTAATTACAAAGCTATAGCAGATCTTACTCCCACGTGACTAGCAAGTATTCTGGTTGGCTATGTAAAGATAACTGCTAATTATTACCAGTGATCTAACAACTATTTCTACCATGGGAAGACAACATATGCTATTGTAGGCGAATTAAAAGTAAAAATATGTAGCTAGAGCAAAACCTTTTTGATCAAAGTAGTGTGTGAAACTCCACAGACAAGACGGTAAAAACAGATGGAATACTCATTACCACAGAATCACATATCACGTTTGGTCAGGAACGAGAACTGATGTTAGATAAAAGTTCATTAATTTAGTCAACTTCTTTGTGTTCGTTTTATCAAATGATACCAATCAATATTTATCGACGTTGCAACGTGTGTTATATGTGCTTGGTTATTAATTTATTACTTTTACTCATAGTTTCGAACATCAAATTAATTTCAAGTAAAATATACTAAAAAGTAATTTATTTTGTCAGAGAAACAACAGGTGTAAAGATGTACATGTATATATATATATATAACCGTGCGAGTATAAACTCTTTATGTTTTATAAGGACTATTATACTATTAGAAGTCGATGCTATACTGTAAGATGGACGATACTAATATTTCTATACCTACCTGGCCCGAGATATCAAAGCGTGTTAAGGCGTGCGACTCGTAATCTGAAGGTGGCGGGTTCGCATCCCCGTCGCGCCTAATATGCTTACCCTTTTAGCTGTAGTACTGGTGAGAGCATTGGTTAAACGTAGTTTTCTAAACGACTCCTTGTTATTACACACATTTATTATGCACAGTTTCTTGTTATTAACACCATGTTATTGTGATCCAATAAAAGTGTTATCTAAATCTGACTGAAATGAATAATTAAAATCTAATTATGCTACATTTCTCTCTATTGCTTTTTTTTTTTTGTCTAAATATAACACACATAGTCACGTAGGTGGTTTAATTTCCTGAAGGTGTGATCATTTAGGTAGGTATAGTTTGTTTGTTTTTTGAATTTCGTACAAAGCTACTCGAGGGCTATCTGTGCTAGCCGTCCCTAATTTAGCAGTGTAAGACTAGAGAAATTATTTACATTATAGAATATCAGAATCACAGTTGTACGTGAAATCCTAAGTAATTCACATTTCTTGGCAAAAGTCCACACAGACTGATTCAGCTACATTAAAACCCAGTTCACAAGACGAATTCTTCTTCTCTATTCTGTCTTTTAGTATACAATTTGCGAAAAATTCACTTACGTTAACCAGTTGGCTACCACAGCCGGTATCCAGAACTTTAAATAATTGTTTTATTTAGGTTAAATTCCACACAGGCGGGTTGAATTACTTTGACAAGATAATTTACTCTCCTTATCTCTCGTTTGGTTTGGCATCGGGCTTTAAATCTTATAGACCTGGAATGGCCAGGTTCAACTTTGACCTCTTTCTCTTTTCCAGCACTTGAATAAGTGATTTTTGTGTAATATTGGTTTAATTACTGCAATTTTCAACATGAACATTTTGGTCATTCTTATAGACCTGGAATACTCAGGTTCAACTTTGACCTCTACCTCTTTCCAGCGCTGGATAAGTGATTCTTGTGTAATATTAGTTTAATTACTACAAGATGGTCAAAGCTTAGTTATTCCACACTTTAACTCTGACTACGTTCCTCTAGGTGATTATATTAATATTAATTATTGTGTAAAGTACACTTCTGCTTTATCCGTTTGTGCTAACTCTACATTTTATGAACAGTTCGAGAATATTTCTCACAAATTTTCATTAATTCTAAATATATACGAGATCATTCACATAAAATCATTTTATTGATTTCACAATTACAAAAGATTAATGATAATTTAATTGTTTGGCATTTGGTGGCCTTACTTTAATTCTATTTCTTATACAGATATTAAGGGATAGACGTACTTAGAACTGTCTTCATCATATACAAAGAAATGCTCATGTTCCCACATTAGATAACTTTTTGCCATTTCTTTTCGAAATAATCTAGTGAACTATGTAGGAATTTATCGATTAATGTTTATGTATTTGTATAATTAGCTATAAATCTGAAAGACGTTTATCTAGGTACCCAGGTACGTTGTTGTACGTGAGGTGTTTTGCGGTGTTTCTAATTTAGGCTTAATTTGTTTTGGTCCTACTTTCAACTACGCTGATGCAAAATATTCTATTATTGGTTGTACGTATGTTTTGTAGATTTTAGTAATTTTTTCGGCTATTGCTCGGCTATTTTTACCTGTTAGTTTCCTGATGTAGTTCGTGCGTTGCTAAACTTTAACTTTTACATTATTTAGGTGGGATTTGATTATTGATTATAATTGTAATTCGTACAAACAACAAAAAGTTATTTGTACGTATCTATGTATATTTGCTACATGTTGATTTACTTCGTTGTAGAAGTGAATGTGTTGTTCATGATGTATTCGAAAGGTTTTCTGTAATTCTTGTTTGAAAGCTTCTGCTTTGTCTTCGTTTGTGTGAACTACTGTGTTTTTAATTTCTAGTGGTGGGTATTTCCAGGTTGCATTTTCTCCTTTTGCGCATCTTTTTAAAGGATTCAAGAATTGTTTAGGTTCAATTTTATCATTAAATTGAGAGCAGAAATTGATCAATTGTTCTTATTTTTAAAAATGTACTTGTATTTTCTTTCTCAGGTTATTTATTTGTTTTTTGAACGTTTGGTCTCAGTTATACATGTATTGTGTTCGTAACTGACGGCTTTGTGTGATGTTGGTAAGCAGTTGTGTATCTGTTGTCAAGTGAATGGTTTTTGGTAACGGTTAGTCTAATACTGCTACACACTCGTTCCAGTTTTCATTTTTATAATTCAAATTTTCCGTTTGATAGTTATTATTTTTATGGAGTGTTTGTTTTGAATTTCGTGCAAAGCTACTCGAGGGCTATATGTGCTATCCGTCCCTATGTTAGCACATTAAGACTAGAGGGAAAGGAGCTAGTCATCACTATCCACTGCCAACTCTTGGGTTACTCTTTTGTTAACAAATAATGGGATTGATCGTAAATTTATAATACACCTACGACTGAAGGGGCGAGCATGTTTGGTGTGACGGAGTTTCGAACATGCCACACTCAGATTACGAGTCGAAGGCTTTAACCACCTGACTGACCATGCAGGACTTAAAGATTTGAAAGTACCATTTGTTATTATCATTTGTATAGTGAACCTTTATGAGTGTTTCTAAAAAGGTTGCTTTTACCTTATGTTGCTGATCCAGCTACGTTTAACACATTTGTTTGGTCCTCCTTGTTTTTCAGAATGTTCCTTAACACCTTAAAAATGAATTTTTGTTAACATTTTGCACTATTTATCATTTGGAAATGTCTTTGACATTCTGTTGCAACATCCTTTAGAGGACATACTAAAAACTGGCATACGGACGAATCTTAACATGTTCTTATTCGTTTGTTATGTAACTTCTTTCATCAACTTCAGTTTTGCCTCTGGTTTCCATTCATTTAAACCAGATGGAACTCCTTGCATGTAAGTTATTCTCTGTTTTCTTGTTATTCACAGACCCGGCATGGCCAAGCGTGTTAAGGTGTGCGACTCGTAATCTGAGGGTCGCGCCAAACATGCTCGCCCTTTCAGCCGTGGGGGCGTTATAATGTGACGGTCAATCCCACTATTTGTTGGTAAAAGAGTAGCTCAAGAGTTGGCGGTGGGTGGTGATGACTAGCTACCTTCCCTTTAGTCTTACACTGCTAAATTAGGGACGGCTAGCACAGATAGCCCTCGAGTAGCTTTGTGCGAAATTCAAAATACAAATACTTGTTATTCACGACTTAAGAACATGCCTATATTGTGTATGATAATCTGCTTATCACAATACAATGAACACATTTGAAAGGCCTTTCATCATCTAAGAGTTAATGTGTTCAGTAGGCAATATTTGGGTCTCGGGCTCGAATTTTCATTACACAATCACGCTCACTGCATCAGCCATAGGAATGATATAATGTGATAGTTAACCCCACTATTAGTTGGTAAAGAGTAACCCAAGTGTCGGCAGTTACTACTGTTAACTATCTATCTTACTTCTATTTTATCATTGTTGAATCGATGATGACTAGTGCAGACAGCCCTTGTGCAGCATTGCACAAAATGAAAAAAACATATCATTTTTATTCTTTATCTATTTAGTTGCAACATGATACTACACCTATACTGTGGACAATAAACTACTTATCAAATAACGTAGTTGTGCCCGGCATGGCCGAGCGCGTTAGGCGTGCGACGCGTAATCCGAGGGTCGCGGGTTCGCATCCCAGTCGCGCTAAATATGCTCGCCCTTTCAGCCGTGGGGGCGTTATAAGTGACGGTCAATCCCACTATTCGTTGGTAAAAGAGTAGCCCAAGAGTTGGCGGTGGGTGGTGATGACTAGCTGCCTTCCTTCTAGTCTTACACTGCAAAATTAGGGACGGCTCAGTTTCCTCCTCCTGGTTGGGGGTTGTGCAGTAGGCTAACAATTTGCTCACTTTAAAAACCAGCCTGTTAATGAATCCGCAAGCGATTGGGGCCCTATGTTCCTTCATGGAATCGAGTGGCGTAATAATAATACAAATAACGTTGTTGACTAGCTGTCTTCCCTCTGTTCTATCACTGCTAAACTTGGTATGATGAGTGCAGATATGGAAGTTGTGTAGGATGCATTAGAATGGATTATGATGGCCCAGTGAGATTCAAGGCAAGGAAGACGGGATTTTACAGTTATTCTTACAATAGATTGTGGCTTCTACTGCACTTTTTTATATTAACATATCCAGTGTTACCACTGCTTTGTTCTAGATTGGTGAAACCATCTTTGGGTCTCTCAAGTTTTCCACAATTCAACGTATTAAGGTGTTTTTGTATACTAGATGACATTTTGATGTGCAGATTTAGATAACTTTGTACCTCAAAGCATTTCCAGTCAGTAGCTATTAGTGGTCTTTTCTTCCTTCTTTAAATTTTTAGAGCAAATATTCAATAGGCTTATCTTCTCTTCATCTACCACGGGGAAATGAACCCCGAATTTTACAGTTACTTTAGTTTTTGTGTTTATTTGTTTTAACGCAAAGCTTGTTACTTCACTGCCAAAGACCCCAGCTTTTGGTCGCTCAGTCCTTTGGGTTCAGTCCTCCATTATGTATGAGTATTCATTGTTTTTCTATTTGAAAGGTAAGGTTACCAGTTTTGTATTTTACATTTTTAAAATAAAGATGAATTTCAAACAACCATTTAAAATAAAATAAAAGTTCATTTCTCGCACCATCCTACAACTGATTTTTCTTCCTGACTGCAACTAAGAACTCTTTATTATAGTGAAAAAGCAGAGCTTTTTCCTGATGTTGGTACAGAAAAACAAGTAGATATTGGACACCTCTGTAAGCTCATTGGTGTTCTGTATTCCGACATAGGCACTCAGAACTACTGTTGTATGCTTGTTGACAGTGTGAGAGTATCCCAGTAAGGAAAAGTTTTAGAAGTCGTACATATGTGCTTGTTTAAAATTAATTTTAATTCCAAAAAACACTTATTCAATGAAAGTTAGTTTAGTTCAGTTAGAAGCATTCACAATCAGTTAGAAAGTCATTATTTCTCTTATTTATTCATTTAACTCATTGTTCAATAATTCAAATTGTAAATGACTTATGTATTCTTATTTCATAGACCACATAAACATACCTTAGGATTATAAGGAGCTTCAGCAGATTGTCATACTTGAATTAGAGAGTATTTTTTAAGCATCTGATGAACAACTAAATTTTTGTTTGAGCATATTAAAGTTATTTGTGAAAACACTATACCTAAATATATAAAGAGAATATAACCAATAACAAAATGTGTTAATGGTTCTAGGTGAGATGCTTTTTATTCTTTAGTTTGCAATTTCATACTAATAAGTTCAATATATTTAATCCTGTCATTTTGTTTACCATCATATATAGTTTATCACGTTTATATTCCTTGTAATATTATTTATAGTCTCGTGGTAGAAGTTTTTATTCTACAGAGCTACAACCACAGTTTCCACTCTTTGTAGTGAATATAGTAGAAAGTTCAGTGTAGCTTTGCTCTCTCTCTCTATATATATATATACACTTCTGGCCAATGAACATAAAGAAAAATATGCATTTTGCGTTGTTAGACTCAACCAATTGTTTAATGTGACGCGGATTCGAGCGCTCTACCCATGTGGCCATGCCTGGCCTTTCAAAATAAGAAAATATTAACTTCTTATTTGATAACTTATAAAGCTCTGCTCACATAATAACTAGAATCACTCGTTGACTTGGAGGAAAGTGTCCAAAAATATCTGTGAAATGTGACTTCTCGAGGGAGATTGTACCTCATCTGAACCAGGTACACTGTTCACCCATTTTGAAAGTATTTGTTGCAGAACTGAGTGGAAAGAGAGGATATCCTTGATTGAAGATATATTGGCTGGAACACATTCTTTATTATAGTGGGATGGTATAGCCCAGCCAAAACAATATATCTAGACTGGTCTACCTCCTTTCCATTCCGTAACTGCCGGGAATCAACCTATAGAAAATGGTATGAAGGTGGTTTCTAAGTCGACTACTATATTATTAGGCTCCTACTGAAATAAAGCTTACCTATTCAAACATGTAAGAGACTTTCCCAGATCGTTTGCCTCAGAGATTTATTTATACCACTAGCGTTTAAACGATTATCTCCTAAACTTACAAGATTTATTTTGATTTGCGCTAATGCATAATGGCTTTATAATGCAGGAAAAGCCTTCTACCAATAGGAGTTCAACAACACCTAGTTATCTCTATAATTTTCCAGTCGTGAAACGACTTTGTTTCTCTTATTATTACATCTTACAGTTGTGTTTCGAAAATTCACGAATTCCTATATTAATAAGATTTACATTGTTTTTGGACTATGAACTCGCAAGTTCATATTACTATTTCTCAATTTGTTATTGAAGAATAATATTTTTACACATGTCAAATTTTTACAGTGGCTACTGGAGGCACGTTAAGTGTTGATGACATGACAGCCATTGTTCATACTGTAGTGAGTTTTATTATGCAACCAGGTGCTTTCGCTCCCATCGGATTTACTTTATTTCGTCACATCGTTATAAATAAGAAATTTTTTCATCACTTTTGCATAATTCTAGTCCTGATATATTTCATATCATTATATGATTATTATCATATCATTATTTTCATTATATTTCCATACATATTGCTTCCTTTTTAGACCATCTACATTTCCACGACCATATGCATGATCATCCCGACCTGAGTGCACTGTCTATATTTAATAACTTTGGAATCTCTTTTGCCTGTTTTAAGGCTGAACCATTCAATTCATTTTAATTATCAAGCATCCTATCTTCCTGTCTTTGCCTGGTACTTCTTTCTGTCTCGTTACTTTCATCTCTGCACCACATGTCAGAAACTCTGCATAGTGATGCATTCCTTCACAGTATCTGACACTGTTCCTGATATTGCCCTATCACTTACCAATTGCACACTTTTACCAATTTAACTTTCACTCATCCTAATTTTGTCTGATGTTTCATTTGTTGGCCTCATTGTTGACAACTCAAAGGAACTGCGCTCTGTGTAGACTTGTTTGTCGTAGTTTTCACGTCTCGAATAACATATATCAAGCAGCAGGTGTGTTACCCATGTTTTTGCACAAGGGCTTTTAGTTCATTTCAACCTATTCAAATTTACCCTCTTTTGAACCCCATCTAACTTCTTCGCTTGCCAGTGGCACAGAGGAATGTCTGCAGGCCTACAACGGTAAAACCAAGTTTCGATATCCACGGTGAGCAGAGCACAGATAGCCATTTTGTGTAGCTTTGTGGTTAATTACAAACAACATCTAATTTCTTCAGCTGGATAAAGTAATTTGAGACTTGTTGCATAAATAAGCAGTAGAGAGGATTTACTACCCTTCTCCAGTGTTTTGTTGTACTTATTTGTGGTTTCCTAAAATACCCGGGATCATTCAGTCATCAACCTGTCCTATCACATGTTCTCTATGGTTGTTCTGCATTTCTGTCTGAAATGTTTTCCCTTCATTAACTCTTTTATTTTGACCTATGAACGAGATGCTTCATTCACTTCGCAAATTGGGGTTGTATTTTGATTTTTTGAGCACCACTATTTGGAATGATTTCAGCTTCTGCGTTTTCAGGGTCTTTGCTCGACATCTCCATCGACTGGGCTCATTGTTTCATTACTGTATGTAAGTTAGGTTTCTCATGTCACTTTCATGGAAAGAGTCCCCCAGTTATACCTTCATGCTTCTGAGGATGGTAGCTCACAATGAGTGGATTGTCGAAACCTCCAAATCCTTTCTTACTCTCACCAAATGTCTTATCCACTTGAGATTTTTCTTGAATTTTATCCTCAGCTATGCATTGCCTTCTTTTCTTCATATATACGCTTTGGAACTTTTTGTCATTAGAATTTAAGCCTCTCATAGTCGTACTGCTCGAGAGGTTCTATCATTTTCAGGAGCTATGGTTTCATTATAATTGTTTAACCATTTAGTTAGAGCTGATATGCGTGTTTACGAGATCAGTGGGACCTCTCAAGGAACCTTTTCACTTCACCAGTTCACTTGTCCCATCCTCTGTTCAAAGGACTTTTGTGGTGGCTAGATCAATCCAATACCACTGTTGATGTTTTCTTACCTCCAATCAAACCAGACATATATTTATTCACAAATGCATCTCTTACTTCTTGGATACATTTCTGAAAAACCATTACATCAGGTACTTGTACCCTGTACGAGCAATTCCTTCACATAAATGTGCTCGAATTTTCTGATGTCCACTGGCTATGTTTGCAGTTCTTACTTATGCTAGTGGATTGTTTGAGTATGACCCATTCTAACATTTTCACGATACTTTGTATATCAGTCACCAATGAGATATCTGATCCTTAATAGTTTGTCTTAAACACTCGATCTTCTCCATTTGGAAGCTACCCAATAAATTTGCTTAATAGATTCTCATGTAATTGGAGCAGTGAATCCCATTCTAAACCATCTTTCCCAGATTGGATCGTTTTCTGATGAATATGTTTTTTTTGGGAACCTACAACATTTCTCACGTGAATAATGAAGTCTAATAAGTGCAATAGTATAATGAGAGCTATCACACAGGGAGGTGATGTTGCCATCGTTTTAGTGGAGGGCTTTTCCTGCATTATACTTTCACTATCCATTAATGCAAATCACGAGAAATTTCGTAAGTTTAGGAAGTAGTTGCTTAAATGCACTGGTATACAAATCTTCAAGACACAGGGTTGATACCTTCTTCGTGTGAAGTGGTGAGTATCTATTGCAAATACATTTTCATATGAGGAAAATGTTAACTTTCCACACCAAATCTTTCAGGAATTAACCAGCAGAAGTAGGAAATGGTGGTCTGCCTGCCACTTATATTTCGACTGGTCCAGCTCCTTTTCTAAACTACATTGCTGGGAACCAACCTGCAGCAGACGGTAGGATGAAAGTTCCCATTTTCACTTCTTGATCTGGCAAAATAGTGTTAATACATGCTAAATTTTTCACTCGTGCTTTTACTTTAATTTGACTTTAGCGTTTTTCATCTTATTTATTAAACAATTTAATTTTTTTCATTTTCTCCTATACAGTTATTAACTAACTAGTTTTGAAATTCATTCCAGTTGAATATAAGTTTTAAATTTCTTATTACTACCACTACTTCAAAGCAGTGTTTTAAATGCTACTGGCTACCTTATGTTTTTTCACGTTGGCGTGTTTTATATCTTTGGCTTTTCGCTTCTAACATGACCATTCTTTTATTTGAAACCCTGGGTAAAAATGCATCATTAGAAAATATGTGTCTACCCAAGACCTACTTATGCTATTTATTTACTACTCCACTTTTTATAGAGTTATATTTTATTGATATTAGCATATTATTGAATTCAAGGGTGGTTACTGCCCACCAATACCTCCTTTTCGACCTCAGTTTTCTCGCCTTTTGCTGAGTCGCATACCGCCAACAGTACAGGTGACCTTCCTGTGGGTTCAGGCAGAATGGAAACACATTGGCGAGGTGTGCAACTATGGTAGATTTTTGCATTGGATTATAGGGTGCTTGGGGTTTAATTAGAACGTGTATTCCTTCAAGTACTATATTACTTTCCTTTAACACCACTTTCTGTCTCCTTCCTTTTTCTCTAGAACTCTATTTCTGGCCAGAGTCTGTCTAAGGTGGTTCCATCTTTTTTTTTATAGGATGCTATGGAACATTTCAATCTTGGATATCATTTTGTATTTTCTCAGAGAACTAAGGACTGGTATTTAGTTACAGATTTATCTTATTTTCACAATTTCGTCAAAATTTCTCATTTTTCCAATGGATTCCATCCTCACCCTCAGGTGGGCATTTACTCCAAGTCTATGGACCCATCATTACAAGGAGGATTGAATGCTATTAGATCCATCCCTTGTTCAGGATTCCTAGGACTCCTGAATATATATCCCTTCCTCATTTCAAGTCGATTTTATATAGTGGCTAACACGAGACAACACAACAGTGAGCCTGCTTCTTCAACCTTTAAGACATAAGGTGCATCTCTCCTCTTATGGATTACGAAGCAAGTATAGATTTTCAAGACATTTCACGTTGTTGCTCTTCAGTAGAGATGGCAAGTCACGTTAACATCTTACTTATTGCTTTTTGCGATCTGACTGGCTTTGCGCTTTTTTTTCTTTCCAACATTTTAACTATTGTCTGGCACATCAGTATTAAAAATGGCACATTTCACTTTTTTGTTTTAGAATGTTAAAACTGCTGTTCTTGGTCCATTCATATCATACACACTTACCAGAGTATCATATTTGGGTGTTTTGAATCTCGCTGCAGACTCTGTTATCTCTTTCGGACAATATCTTTCCTACAGTGTTTTCCTTTAGTTCTGGAAGATTATCGGATACTTCAAAATGGTGGTATTCCTGATGGGTCTCCAAGGAGGCTTTACCAAGCCTTCCTGTTATCTTTGCCTTTGGAACAGCAGAAACACAGCAGCGCACTACAACAGGAAGCACTGGCCAAACGGACCGAGTTCTCTGTGAGGAGGCACGATGTCAAGTGTAAGCCACTAGTGGACCTCCAAAAGATGTTGTTCCACCATTGCACATAAAATTGAGTCTTATGAAACAATTTGTCACAGCTCTTGATAAGGAGTCTGCAGCCTTCAAGTACCTTTGAGACATCTTCCCTGAGCTATCTGAGCAAAGGTCAAAGCTGATGTCTTCGTTGGACCACAAATAAAGAAGATCCTAAAGTACACAGAATTCCCCAAGAAGCTCAGTAGGAAAGAAAAAACAAGCTTGAGGCAGCTTTGTCGCAGTGATTCGGGGCTTCTTGAGCAATCACAAGGCCAAAAATTATGTGGAACTGGTTGAGGCTCTGATAAAGAACTACAGTAAAATGAACTGCAAGATGTCCCTGAAAGTCCATATCTTTGACGCTCATCTTGGTAAATTCAAGGAGAACATGGGAGCATACTCAGAGGAGCAAGGAGAATGCTTCCACCAAGATATACTGGACTTTGAACGTCGCTACCAAGGAGCGTGTAACGAATATATGATTAGAGACTATATTTGGGGGCTGTTACGTGAAAGTGATTTACATTACAGTCGCAAACGTCAAAAATACTCACTTCTAAACATTTTTATTCATTTTTGTATAGCTTTAGTGTAAATACATATAAATCTTGATTCATATATTGTTTTATTCAGACCTTATGTAAACTAAAATGTGCAAATTTGCCCGTTTTTACACAGAAAATAGGTTAATTTCTAAATTTCATTATCCAGGTTACAAAAGCAAATCTGAAGGGAATAATGGCCATCTTCTGTACTTTTACAACATGATCAATTAAAAAATAATACATACTATGCAGGAAAAAAATGTGTGTTATATAGTATAATCCTTGGCCAACTTTAAAGGAAATTCAACAAAACATTCATTTCTGTTCTGTAAATTTGCAAAAGCCGTTTCGTATTTTCATACTATTCTACTGCTTTACTGTGTTTTCACCCTTTAAAGAAGTATGTAAAATAAAATAAGAAATGCTTAAAATATGTTTGAATATTTAATATATTTTATATATATATATATACAGAATTAAATACTTCGGCTCTTTTTAATAATCTTTTTTTTTCTTTATATACACCTGTGGTGAGCAGAACACAAACGGTTCTTTGTGCAGCTTTGTGGGTAATTCTAAATAATTGATCAAGCAAACTGTTTATGTAAGGCACGGCATGATTAGTTTGTTAAGGCCTTCGACTCGTAATCTGATGGTCGCGGGCTCGAATCCCCGTCGCACCAAATATGTTCGCCCTTTCAGCCGTTGGGGCGTTATAATGTATAATAATAATCTAAATAGAAGACATTATCTCTTCACGCATAAGTGAACTTGGAAGACAATACGAGAAACAATCTATTATTTTAATACTTTATTGGTAAATTTTATATAATACATAAAGTAATCTTCTATGTCTTCAGCTGGTTATAGAGAGACTAGTAACATATCTTTCTCCACATTGTTGTAGATCGCGAGGAAAGTTTCTTTTTCCCGTGAGTGTAAGTCATGCTCTTCAAATAAACTGAATCTAACAATGAGAAACCAACGAATATTAACGTTTCGTACACAGAGAGATCAAAGATTCTTCTATAGGGAATCTTTCACAATTTTAGAGGACATCTAGGACAATTTTAGTATGTTATTAATACCTGGTAGACATAACGAAAACATGATATATGTATGAACTATTGAACCTAGATTTAAGTTTTAAGAATACATTTAATAAATTAAACTAATAATTAGTTTAATACAGTGATCAGAAATGTTCTTTTGAGGGAGGGAAGAGCATGAGAAATCAGGGTAGATTTAATAGAGCAGTAGTGCAAAATTAAGCATTTTAATGTATTTTTCTCTATGAAAATAATAAATAGTTACTGTAACACATATAGATTTCTAATGTGTATCTCACAAGAGAGAGTTTGTTTGTTTATTTGTTTTGGAATTTCGCACAAAGCTACTCGAGGGCTATCTGTGCTAGCCGTCCCTAATTTAGCAGTGTAAGACTAGAGGGAAGGCAGCTAGTCATCACCACCCACCGCCAACTCTGGGGCTACTCTTTTACCAACAAATAGTGGGATTGACCGTCACATTATACACCCCCACGGCTGGGAGGGCGAGCATGTTTAGCGCGACGCGGGCGCGAACCCGCGACCCTCAGATTACGAGTCGCACGCCTTACGCGCTTGGCCATGCCAGGCCTACACAAGAGAGAGACACGTAAGAATACACGTTTATTGAACAAAGAGCGTATGGACGGGAATTGCTGGTTCATACAGTAAATGAATAATTATTGTTGAAATTACAGTTTCCACATCTTACATAATTTGCCATATTAGTTATTACACGTTTGTAAACTTATTTCTAAAACATTACATTTAGAAAATCAGTCTCTAGAAATAAGTTCCATATAATGATAAATATCAAGGCCAAAAAATGACTAATACTATTAATAATTAAATTTTATACTAATTAGATTAAAGTTATGACTGTTTTGAAATTTAATCCTTATTTTAAAATCATACTATCCTGAAGCAGTAATACCAACATTGTATTACTAGAAACTTAATAATACTAATTGCTTCTGTCATAATTCAACCCTCTGTATAGATTGAGCAAACATATAAGTAACACTGCTACTCGTAATACTAGAGAAAATATTGTTAAAACTTGGTCTTACGGCCTATTCTTTTTAAGTGTATAACATTTCTAGTTAAATTACATTATTACGATTCACAAAAAATGCCACCTAAATCTGACTGAAGTGAACGTTAATATCTAGTCCTGGTTTTCCTAACTGCATATAAAATATATAAAGTAAATATATATAGGTTTACATTTGCAGGGCTGTGTTATTAATGATAACACTCCAATTCATACGCACTACAATGGTTCACGAGACATTACAGATTCAGTAATCATCTCATAACCGTTCATTCCGAATATAAACAATTTTAAAGCATTAGAACACATCGGGGGCGATCACAACCTACTTCATATAATGTCAATATCAGCCTCTGTAACGTAAACCCGATTTTGCGTCCCAGATTTTATGACTTCACTAAAGCAAACTGGGATATTTTAAAACTAATAATGGACTCACTTTTTTCTAATATTAAAAATTCATTCAGTAGTGGTCAATATATGTACGCCGAAGATATTTTAAATGCCATTACAAAAGCTCTAGAAAGTACTATCGCAATCTCACAGAAAAATGTAAACATTAATAGCGGGCAGTTAAAACCAAAATTTCATAATCCCATTAAAAAAAAACAACCCAAAACATAAGGCGCTTACGTAAAGAGTTTATACGAACAAAGGATATAAGCCTTAAATCCTTAATCAATAACACGATCAACAATGTTAGAAAATTAATCAAAACGCAACGAAGAAAAACTGACATCGATTTCGTCAATCAGTAAAGAATAACAAATAAGACAACTATTTTAGGAAAAACACAATGGTTGCGGAATACAGTCTGATAACAGTCGTTTCACATGCTTCGACGAGTTCGCATATTCGCCATTCATAGCTAGAAGATAAATAACATTTCAGTCTTTTAATGTGAGTACACATATTTCCATTAAGTGAATTATTTCGACTACCATCACGTTTTTCAGTTGTTTTCCAATTAATGCACAAGCTTTCAGCTCAATTACCTAATCCTTCCACAGGTACAAGACGGTTAATAAACAACAGGATCTTATGAAACAATTCAAATCACAAGTTGCCTAGCAACAACGAAAAAACAAGAACGTGCCTTCCTTACAAAAATAAGCCTGAAGCCTAATAAACAAAATTAAGAAAAACAAAAAACGTTAAAAGTCAAGAAACATATCAAGCAATACCATAATTGTGATTCGTTATGCTAGAAATAAAATCAACAGTAAAAATAATAATAATAATATAATAAATTAGGTAAGATTAATAAAAACAATAACGGATAAAAAAATTAAATTAGGGTATTTTAAAAACAGCATTAGAGTTAACGCATGATTTGATTTATTTAATAAAAAATAGCCAACAAGTATGAAGGAGAAGAAATGATTTTGGTTAATACCTGTTGGTTTGGTTTGAATTTCGCGAAAAGTTCCACATAGGCTAGTTACGCTAGCTGTCCCTAATTTACCAGTGTAAGACTAGAGGGAAGACAGCTAGTCATCACCACCCACCGCCAACTCTTGGGCTACTTTTTTACTAACGAATAGGGGGATTGACTGTATCATTATGACGTCCCCACGGCTGAAAGGGCGAGCATGTTTGGTGTGATGGGGGTTCGAGCCTGCGACTCTCGGATTACGAATGCCTTAATCACCAGGCCATGCCGGCCCTTAACACCTTTAGGAAGGATCTTATTATGGGCTGCTATTGCAATGCCTTCTTTAATTTTTCAAATATTTTTGGTATCATAGTCCTTGGCAAAATTTTTATATTCTTGAAGTCACAATTGTCGCTTTCTTCTCTAGCGTGAGTTTCTATAGAATCATGTACGACGTCTCTGATATTATTTCATCCTAATATTAACAGTACGTTTGGTTCCCAAGATGTATTATTTATTATTTTTATTACATTCATATGATACGTTGTAGACATTGTTTTTTGCGTTGTAACAGATTTACCGTCATGCATTCATATTAACATCTACGTTTGTTTCAGCATTGTTTTATGCATGTGACGTACATTGTTGAAAGTGTATTGCGCAAGTCCCGCTTACTCCCTAAATCTCTAAAAGATTTTCGAGAGTAACAATCAGCAATATATGATTTACGTGTTTTCGAACACTGTTGAACGTTCGAGAATAGTGCGTGATTCGTATAAAAGCAGTTAGCCGAGAGACAGTTATTATTATTATTGGTATGTTTCAATCAGTATATGGCCCGACATGGCCAGGTGGGTTAAGACGTTCGACTCGCAATCTGAGGGTTGCGGATTCGAATCTCGCTCGCACTAAACATGCTCGCCCTTTCATCCGTGAGGGCGTTATAATGTGACGGTCAATCCCACTATCCGTTGGTGAAAGAATAGCCCAAGAGTTGGCGGTGGGTGGTGATGACTAGCTGCCTTCCCTCTAGTCTTACACTGCTAAATTAGGGACGGTTAGCGCAGATAGCCCTCGAGTAGCTTTGTACGAAATTCAAAAAACAAACAATCAATATACTATAAGCCTCGGAAGATATAATTATGATAAACGCTTATTTATCGGCAGACTACAAAATTTGACGAGGAAAGTTTATAGATTTCGAACATTATAGCCCGTTTAACTTCACTGAATTCACTTTGGACGTTTATATTTCTGCAAGGGCATTAAATATCTTCGTCGGTATAACTCAGCTTATAAGAGGCATGAGACCAACCGATATATCGAGCTTGAGAAAGGTGTAACAATATCAACTCAAAATTAATTTGCTCCACGTAGACCTGGAACTTCGATAAAATATTCAGTTCCAGACCAGATAAAAGACTGAACATTGTTTGTGAGTTTGTACATTTTTTGTACAGATAAATCAATATTTGTAATAACTGTTGAAATCAATTATATAGTTATTTGTATATTAAGATATATTTGTGTTAAGAAAATTGTGTATCAATCTTGTTGGCAAATATCATAATTTGATACATATCGACATTCAGTTATTTTCTAAATTAAAATTCCTTGTTATTTGAAATCATAATACATACATAACATAATAAATCGGAGACTGGTCTGGGATAAATTTTAATATGTAACATAATAAATTAGGGTCTCTTGTCCGAGATCTGATTTAGAGACAAAATTCGTTCTAAATTAAAATTCATATATTAATTAGATTTATATTTATTATTGCCAACAAGATCTAATTATGTCTGATTATTAAGGTTTTGAATCATCCTCTCTCGAACAACTAGAAAAATATAACGAAAGTGAACTGCTCAAAATTGCCAAAACCTTAGAATTACAGATAAAAAAAAATCAATGAGAAAAATGAACTAAAATATATTGTTGAAATATTAGTCGATGAGGATTTGATCTCTGAGGAAGCATTTTGGGAGTATTCTAGTACCTCCACTAACCAACCAGAGTTGAGCGATAAAGATAAGTTAGAAATCCAATTAAACAAATCGAGCTTGAACAAGCCTCATCAAAACTAGAAAGAGCATCCGAATCGAAGCAGAAAAACAAAATGGACAATTGAAGTGAAAAGAACGAGTAAACGTCTCAAGGCCGAAAAAGCTCGTGTCGAAGCCAAGAAAGAATTAGGATGAAAGAAACAGAAATTAGACTCAACTGCGATCGACCAAGGTAAAATTACAACTTTGAACTCAATCGATATATATATTTAGCATCATTTAAAGAAAATAAAGTTGATAAATATTGCCAACATTTTGGGAAAGTTGCCCAAACCATCAGATGGCCCACTGAAAAATGGTCACATTAATATAGTGTTTTAACTGGTAAAACACAATAAACTTATGCAGCTCTCTTTCTAGAAGATTGCATGAATTATGACAAACTTAAAGCAGATATTATTAAAGAATACGGGTTAGTACTGAAGGCTTATCTCAAAAGTTTCGAGGTTATCGCCAGCAAGAAAAACAAACTTATGTGAAATTCGCCCACGAAAAAGACGTTTATTTTAATCAATGGTGTAATTTTATTCATGTTGGCAACAATTTCGACATACTAAGAGAATTACGTCTAACTGAGGGTTTTAAACGCTGTACTAGGGACGTCCTCAACGTTTATTTCGATGAAAAGAAAGTTGAAACATTACAGGAAGCAGCTGCACATTCCGATGACTACACAAAAAAAGCACTTTTCATACAAAGAAATTCCTGCCATCTTAGCAAAAACCTGTTAATGTTCAATCTACTGAAGTTGAAGATTCTTCTAATAAATCCAACTCTTTTTGTTCGAAATCTTCAGAATAAAATTTCTTCAAAGTCATCCAGGCCTGTTTGCCATTTCTGTAAAAAAACACATGTTCACTTTATGTCCGACTGTAAGAGATTGAAAAGACATAAAAAAGGAGGCAACTTCCAATGCGTTCATGTCCACTTATGGACGTAGTTTCATCAGATCGTCTGATATTGATTTGACCATTGATTATTTGATAAAAAGGCTGATGTAGTTAGTGTGTAATTTAGACCTTTTGTGTCTGTTGATTCTGTGTCTTTGACAAATGACTCTTCTAATTCCATACCAATACGCATTCTACGAGATACTGGGGTGACTGAAACTCAATCATTGTTGCTAGAAGGTATACTGCCTTTAGGTTAGATTTTTGCCACTGGTGAGTATGTTATTACCTAGGGTATTGAGGGTATCTTTGTCAACGTTCCTCTTCATAACACTTATTTAACATCAGACATAGTTTCGGGACCAGTTGTGGTTGGAGAAAGACCTACTCTGACAGTTGAGGGTGTATATTTATTGTTGGGAAAGTTATTGCCAAACTATTTCATCTAAAGATGATGTTGTTAAGGAGAATCCATAAGTGCTTCCGTTGTGTGCTGTGCCTAGAACCCAGGCGAAGAAATTAAGACAAAAACAAATGATAGAGACGTGTTCAGAGGATGATGTTATGGATTTGTCTCAGGTATTTCTTGGATCCGACGAGAATCTTGTAAGTAATTGTCCTACTGACAATTCACTGGTGAGTGACAATGATGAACGTGAAGGATCTGATTCACCTAATGAAGTTTCTTTTACTACTAGTAAACTAATCGCTGAACAAGAAAAGGATAAAGATGTAGTCACTATTTAAATATAAAATCCCAAACAACGAACTGGAGAAAGTTCCAAATGGTTACCTTTCCAAAAATGGTGTGTTCATGAGAAAATTATATCATCATGAGACCATCAAATGTACCAGTTTCAGAGGACTAGGCTTTCATTTATAAAATTGTTGCTCCAAAAGATTTTGATATATTGAAAGTGACCCATGAACTCTCTATGGAAGGCCATTTAGGAGTCAACAAGACGTGTTAGAAAATCATGAGAAATTTCTTTTGGGCGAAAATTAGACACGATGTCTTCCAATTCTATAAAACTTTTCATTCATTTGTTGATTGGAAACCATAATCAGAAAATTCCTTTTGCTCCTTTGAGCCTCATCCCACCTATGAAGAAGCTCCCAAACCTGTGATTATTGATTGTGTTAAGCCTAAAAGATAATATCTGTGACTAAGCACTTTCATATGCTCTGTAATAAATATTATTAGCATAAAATTATTTGTATTCATTATGTTATATCTATTCTCATAATTCTTGAAATTGTATAATTCTTTGAGAGTGCATTATGTTTAATGTGTATTTATATACACACAATATATTTGTTAAAAATTGTGTAATGCCAATTTTAAATTTTCCAATGAGAAAGGTGTAATAGATTTACTCTTATACATTTATTATAATTCCTACGTTTGTTTCAGTATAGTTTTTTATACATGTGCTGTACATTCTTGGACGTGTATTGTGCAAGTCCCGCCAGTTCCCTAAATTTCTAGAAGATTCTCGAGAACAATAATATATAATATGTGATTTACGTGTTTCAGAACATTATTGAACAATCAAAACGCATGTGTGATTCATATAAAAACAGTTAGCCAAGAGATAGTATTGTTATTGGTCAGCTACAATCAGTATACTATAAGTTTCAAAAGCTATAACTGATTAAGGATTATTCATTAGAAAACTAAAAAATTTGACGAGGAACGTTCATAGATTTCTAACATCACAACTCGTTTAATTTCAGTGAATTAACTTCGGACGTTAGTATTTCTACGAGGACATTAAATATCTTCGGCATGAGGCCAACCGAACTGCCTAGCTTAAGCAAAGTGTAACAATAGCAATTCAGAATTAATTTGCTCGTTGTGGACCCGATCTTCGATAAAATATTAACTTCCAGACCAGATAAAAGACTGGATATTGTTTATGAGTTTGTAAAATATTTGTATATAGATGAATATTTGTAATAACTGTTAATATCAATTTTATTATTATTTGTATATTAAAAGTGTATTTGCGTTAAGAAAGAAAATTGTGTGTATAAATATTGTCAGCAAATATAAATTTAATACATAGCGACATTCAGTTAAATTTAAATTAAAATTTCAAATCGTAATACATATGTAAAATAATAAATCGGAGAGTGGTTCGGGACAAATTATATGTAACATAATAAATTGGAGTCGGATGTTGCGATTTATTCTAAGTTACGATATTGCGCGTGTCAGTCGTTCAGTCAAACACAGTTTGAATATTAAAAATATTCATTACTCATCACAATAAACCAACTTTACTTACCAGATGGATTTCAAGCTTACTAACAGAGAGAAACACGAAACTATAAACAATAAGATTTCACCCCATTCCCACTACAAGCTAGCGTCACCGAAAACTGTTTCAAGTCCATTATTGTATATTTTGTTTTTTAATGATATATATTTCCCAACGCTTCTTGAAACACACAAATTATGATCAAAGCAAAACAGCGGATCAGTTATCTCAAAAAAGATCAGCAGTTACGCCATTGGCTGCAATGTAAACACTATAATAACGGTCTATAACACTTACGTAAGATCAGTTCTCGAATACGGATGCCCTGTCACAAGTAACAAGCCGAATATCTGTACATACAATTAGAATTAACCCAATTAAAAGCAATATAATGGCCCGGCATGGCCAAGCGCGTTAAGGCGTGCGACTCGTAATCTGAGGGTCGCGGGTTTGCATCCCCCTCGCACCAAACATGCTCGCCCTTTCAGCCATGGGGGCGTTATAATGTTATGGTCAATCCCACTATTCGTTGGTAAAAGAGTAGCCCAAGAGTTGGCGGTGGGTGGTAATGACTAGCTGCCGTCCCTCTAGTCTTACACTGCTAAATTAGGGACGGCTAGCACAGATAGCCCTCGAGTAGCTTTGTGCGAAATTCCAAAACAAACAAACAAAACAATTTACAACATTGGCACCTACCTTCATCAAACAAGTAAATCACAGACAACTGAAACACGCTTTACATCTCTCGGTAACAGATACTACAAGTCCGAAGACTGGTATAAACACCAGCATGATGGTATAAATGTATGTCCTCTCAATTACATCACTTCACAAAACTCCCTAAACCACATCAAGCATTTTGCCTTGTCCTTTTCCCCCAACCGGGACGAACAATGAACTACAGGTGTATTTTTATATGTTACTTAAAAATACGAAATTTTTATGTCTTCTATTGAATACAATCTTTTGTTACTTGGCTTGAAATTATAAGCTGTAATTATATAATATTATCTGTTTTGTATTGCTGTTGTTAACACGCAGTAAAATATAATTTTAATCTTGCGTTGTTTCTAGGATGGGTTGCGCCGACCCTTTGGGGCGGTCGTTTACTTTGTGATGTCTCTAATCGTTAATAGTTGATCTCGTACGTAGGCTCGAAGTTTTCACTCATATCTGACTACTACAAGAAATTAGTCGTACTTCCTGTCTTCTTCCCGGCCTTTCCTCTCGCTTGGCCGCTGCAAGTTACCAAAACATAATAAAAATGCCCCAGAACTCGTACCTCATTCCCCGAATTTTAACCCACACAATCTCTAAAATTAAGGGCAACCAGTGGAGATAGCTCTCGTGTAGCTTTGCGCGAAATTCAAAAACAGAGGTGTTGTTCAATCCATTCTTGGAAGTTCGATTTTTGTTTTGAATTGTTTACTAAAACTAGTAACCTAGCTGTAAGAGAAAACTAGACCATGGAGAGAGCCATGATAATCTAAGTTAAGAAAAGAATAAGAGGGTGAGGGAACTTCAGTATAAGAAATGGATATAAAATTCGAAAAGATAGGCTGAGTTGTAGTATTGTAATGCTAGAAGTATAATAAATGAAATAGATAACTTTAGAGTGCTGTTAGGAACATAAGATTTTTATATAAGGAGAATAACTGAAATATGATTAAATCTAGATGATTTTGATGACAGAAATTTCTTTGAAATACAAGGTTACAAGCTATTTAATTGGGATAGAGTATTAAAAAAACAGGGAAAGGAGTGACTTTATGTAAGATATGAGTTACGTTCTCGTGAAGTTGAGGATATAGAAGATAATAGCCATGACACTGAATCCAGTGATCATTGCTCTGTTAAGTGTAACATCTTGCTGCATGTGGAGATAAGGAAAAATGATATTCTGCTTACAAATTGCAAAAAGCAAATTCTAAAGGGATGAAACAAGGATTATCCATTGTGAATTGTAAAGGTGATCAGATGTGGAAAATTTTTAAAGATAAATGTTTTTTTATATATTTAGGGTAAACATATTCCTTATAGAAATAAAAGGTTAGCAGCAAGTAAAACTCCATGTTGTCTCAGAAAGAGTATGTGAGAAAAAATTAAAGAAAAGCGTAAAAAATTTAAGTTGACTGGTATGACAGATTATAGAAGATCAAGAAAGTTTGAAACAGGAAAGTAAAACATCAGAAATTAATGTATGAGAAAATATGTTTAGGGTAAACAGAATGTTAGGATCAGGGTAGAATCCCTGAGGGATGGTAAAGGAAGTCATATCTGATAACTTAAGAGTTGAGTGGGTTATTGCATTAAGTTTTTTCTCTGTTTTTTACTCATGAATATTTATGTTGTGTTCTGCATTTTGAACAGTTGATAGATGGAAATGACAACAAACAAATTAACTGCATTAATTCTGAGCTCATGGATATCATAATAATAATTATTATTATTATTTGTATGGGAATAATCTTAACAGTGTTATGAAAGAAAAAAGATATTGATGTAACAGTTAATCAGTCTCTAAAGCCATCGAAGTTAGTAGTAGGGCAAATAGGATTTTAAATTGTTTCTACAAAAATATTGAATACAAGTCTAAAGAGTCATGATTTCATTGTGTAAGTCACTAGTTAGGCCAAATATGGAATGTTGTATTTATTCTTCCACTTCTTAACTTAGAAAAGACATGAGATGTTTGGAAAGGTGCTTAGAATGGAAGAATTGTCATATGGGAAGAGACTGAAATGACTCAAATTGTTTTTCTTTGAAAAAAGAAGAGTAGGTGGGAATCTGAATGAGGTGTTTAAGAACCTTTGTTTTGTTTTCTTTATATTTAACAATATGAATAGTAGGTCTAGGAGACACAAATATAAATTTTGGCAGGGTAGGAGCCATCTTCTGCTAAAACAGGTTAATTTTTCTAACAGAGAGATTGGCCTTTGGAATTGATTGCTTTTGTATAATGTAAAGGAAGTAAATTTAATTGTGTTTAAGAAAACCTTATTAAGCTTATGAATGATAAAAGCTGGCTTTAAGATTTATGTATTTTAATTTAATTTAGAGGATGGAACAGCTAAGATGAACCAATAGATCCTATGTTGTCCCAAAAGATTGTTTTCAAAAGTAGTATGACTGTTTTTGAGATATAATAATTACCAATTCTAAGTGTATTATTTTTTAAAAGATGGTATGTCACATATTTTTCGTTAAATGTTTTGTGTTTTTTTTTCTAAATTCTAAACAATATTTTAATATAACTTTGCTATATATTATAGTTAAAGATCTTGTATTTTTTAACCAAAGCAATTACATGCATTTGTAGATGGAAAAGTAATTAAATATTTATTTAAAGTTGTTATTTTAAATTACAAAAGACAACTGTTGTTTATTTTTTAATTTTTTGTACATTTTCAATAATTTTATAAATTTTATTAGTGGTCAGTCAGATTTTTCCATCATGTGGCACAGTGTTAAGACTGGAGGCTGTAAGTTGGTGTTATAAACACTAAAAACTGGTTTTAGTACCATGGTTCACACAGCTCAGATAGCCAATTGCGTAGCTTTGTGCTTAACAACAATCAAACAAATGAACCAGCCAGATTTACTTTAATAAATTTTGAAGTGGCCGATCTCTCTCGTTTCACTACTTTCTTATTTTTCTACTTGTTGGTTTCTTTCTGGTAATTTTGTGTCTCTTTCTCCTTTATTTTTTTCCTTTAAATCTCTTTTGATCTTTTACTTTTCTGTCTCTTCTATTTTAGTATTTGTTCAACTTTTTGCATTTTTGCTCCTGATTTAACAATTTCCTCATTTTATGTATAGAGTGAAACAAACACTATATATTTGTATGACATTTGATACTTCAGATGATGTTTGTAACTAAACAAGTTCTTTTAACAAAGTGACCTAACATATTGTCCTTAGGCTGACTATTTTTGTATGCATGAAAACTGACTAAATTCATGAATATTATTAACCACAGAACAGTTCAGGTTCTAGTCATAGTTCCAACTGTAATCTGATGTAACAAAAAATTTCCTACAATCCATGAGGTGTAATGTATAAACTAACATAAGGTTGAATGTATAAACTAATATAAGGTTGAATGTATAAATTAACATTAAAACTTAAAAGGGGTATTTGAATATTTAAATATTTAATATAACTACTTTTATTGTTAAATGATGTTAAAGTAATACTTAACCTCTGAGAAAATAATAAATATGAAATTATTTTTATATTGCACTAGGTATTAACATGTAAGCTATACAACATGAGCATTTGGCATGTTATTAACATATTTATGGGTTTTTTTATGCTCGGCAAAAGTATACATTTCCTTTATAAATGTAAATACAAGTTACATGTGTTGACCACGAATGTTAGCTGGAACAAATATGCAAATATTTTTGTTAACCTGAAGATGACCTAGGAAGGTTAAAACGTTGTTCTCTGCTTTATTAGTAAAAGTGTTCACATCTTTACCAGCTGTCCAAAGATACATTTTAATATTTTCTTGTATGTAGTAGGTCAGCAACAGCTATTCTCCATGTATGATACATTTCTTTACTTATTCAAAGTTAGCTTTGATTCATAATTTTTACAGTATACACTTTTATACTACTTTGTTTTACTGTATAACATACTCTTTTACATATTTTTCTAATAACAATATTTTTATAACTCAGATGTGAGTATTTTATGGATACCAATATTTTATCGTTGACAAAAATTATATGCTACAAGTATTGTGTTGTAACACTGTCAGACTTCTTCGTCATGTTTATTGTAATGTCATCATGAAGTGAGACTATATTGTATAATCCAAAGAGTAGTATAAGTTGAGGGTTTAATTCTTTTACAATGAAATGGGAATCATCATTGATGTAGGTATTACAAGGAATATAGAACAGTGCACTAAGTTCATAGTTTGATATAACATTGCAAGATATTCTTGATCCTATCTCTCTCTTGTGAGGACATTTGAACTGCATCTTGCCCTCTTCTACATGATCTAAATGGCTTGTAGTTGGATGGAGACTTGGTCTTCATGTTAGAATAAATATTTTTTTCTAATTTCACATTAATATTAGCTTGATTTTCTTATTTTATTTATGTCTTAAATAATGTAAAACATTTATGAATTTATGTTTTGTAGATACTTATAACTGTGTAAAACATCAGTGTACTTGAATACCACACTTTAAGGTTAGTGTAAGACTTAGTTAAATTAATTGATAAAAAATAAAATGATATTCATGTTTTGTTTTTTGCTTGTAATTTCTATAGGAATCCCAAACATTTTAACATTGTACTATTAACAGGTGGTGTTTTTAAAAAATATTCACACAACCCATTAAGATGATGATGTTATTTTGATGAATAAAAATAAAGTAAATAATGTGTATTATTTAACGTAAGAATCATTTGATAATTGTGTATAATGACCAAATAAATAGGGTTACAAGGTATGAAATGTTTCATGTATATTATTTATTTTACATACTTTTAATAACTGTATGTATACTTGTATATCAATGTGACATGTTTTATATAACTGTTTAAAAACTGTATATATGCTTGTATGTCAATGTGACATGTTTTATATCACAGTTTAATAACTGTATGTATACTTGTAGATCAATGTGACATGTTTTTATGACAGTTTGATACTTTCTTAATTTTCAGTTCCACGTTTTTATTGTCAATCTTGTTGACTTATTTAGTACCAGTTCTCTTTCTTTGTCTTTTCACCTGATGTAGTACCAGCTTTCTTTTTCTATCTTTTCACCTGATTTATGACCAGATTTTTTTATTTTAAACCATTATGTCTTCTAAAATAGGAAAGTTTTGTTTATTGTTAATCTTGTCTCAACTGAAAACCAATTTTCTTTATGAATCTTTTACATAATTTTCACCAATTTCTTTATCAGTCTTCTCCATTGATACAGAATTAATTTTTTTAACGTTGTTTTTACCTGATTGTGTACCAGTTTCTTATCGATCTTTTATTTACCACCAGTTTTCTATCATGCTCTATTCTCAGATGTTAAATAACAGTCTTGTTAATTGAGTAACAGTTTCAATAAAAAGTCAGTTATTCTATCTTCTGAAGTAACTAATTTCTTTATTATCAGTGTTGTTAGCTAAATAATGCTGGCAATGTGTGATCATAATTAATTATACATATCACAAGGAACTAGTATTAGGCCTGTTACACTTTCAAAAACTACATGCTGTATCTCCTAAATAGATTTCAAATGTTTCTGTTTTGTAAAACTCTATATTTTATCTGTTATTTTCTCCACACAATATTCGTTAATTTGACCCACCTACTGAGAAAGAAAAGTTAAAAAGCTAGAAAAATTGTGATAGTTAAGGGAAATTATCTGTTTTTTAATATTATTATACAGTGTTCTTGGAGAACTTGATTAGGTGTAATACTTTTGTGGTGACTTGTTAGTTAACCATTTTGCATCATGCAGGTCAAAGTGTACATGTCACAACCTTTTACAGACTTATGTTCAAAATTAAAAGCAACTACCTTCTTATTAATGTACAAAAATAAACTTGTTATGAAAATATAATTAGTTAACCAAATTTTAATATTACATCAGTTTTAATTTTTTAACCTTATAAAGAAATATTTAAGAAATTCTTCTTCTTCCCTAGTATGAGAATTGTGACATTTGGTCTGTAGGTTTTTCCTTTTCTCTAATTTATTGAACACATCTCCAAGAAATAAGAAATTAAATATAGATTATATATTTAAAAATGGCTGGCGTGAGTAGAGAAAGCACTAGTAGAGGAGCGAACAATGTTTCGATCTTCTTCAGTCATCGTCAGGTAACATAGATTGCTCATTATAATATAGACAAAGTATAATTTTTATACCTCTTGTTGTTATATTTCTACGAACCATAAACTGCATGATTAGACCCACTTCTTGCAATTCCATCTTTCAGAAGTGCCAGTAGTGATCTTTATTGTTTCACACTATATTATTTATACCCAATAAAAAAACTAAAGTTTTAATCTATCAAGTGATCTGTATTTGTTTTTCTCTATGCAGTGCTGTCTATTTATCATCTGGTTTCAAATTTCTTATGGAAATTCTAATTACATTGGATAGTGTAGCTGAATCTCTTTAAGGATATTATTACACAGTTAGAAAGACAAAAAATTATCATATTTATAGGACAGTGTTTTCTATGTATTATTATTCTGTGTTCTTAGTTGTATTATTTAATTACATAAAAACATTATTGATTTATCAATACCTTTAATAGATAAAAAAGTAAGCTTAAGTTTCATGACAGTTGACAACAAAAAAGAGAAGACTCAGGTGAATATTATCTTTGTTTTTCATGTGTGTCTTTTAGTTATTATTTATATCGGTGAGTAAAATGATAAAAATAAAAACTTATCAGTTATGGTAAAGTAATGAATAAAAAAAATTCTTTAAGGTGTGCTTGTGAGCAGCTCATGGATTATATAATTTGATATGTTAATGTTGGCAGTTGTGTGGCAGTATTTAGTTATGCACCATTCAAGGAACAATAAATAACAAAATTAAGTATAAGTAGATGAATATTGTTGCAAGTTATATATGTAAAAACGGCTTGTTTAGGTTGAGAAAATTTTTTTACGTAGAGGAGCGAACAACGATTCGACCTTCTTCAGTCATTATCAGGTTCACTGATTATTACAAGTGATAAGCTATTTAAAATAAACTGTTCTAGTACCCTGTTACAACTTTGTCATTACAGAAAAAGAGTAATTAATGATTATTTCTTAATTAACTTTATATGATTGTAACAAGGTCACTTAAGTCCACTAACTGACTATAGTTTTATGGTATAGAAAATAATAACCAAATTAAACAAGTCAAAATGTTTCTGAAAACAAAACATTTCATATTTATTTAGAAAATTTCAGAAATTATGCTGATGAAGTTTGAAAAGTTTCAGATGAAGAAAATATTTTTATTTTAACATGAAAAAACACTTGGGCCAATCAACTCTCTTACTCCGTATATTTATGGACAACTTTTAATAAAAGTACTTAATTGAAATTTCTTATTTTGTTTGTCTACAAATGACTTATATTGTACGTCAAGTTTTGTGAAGCCACATTAGGTACTATCACTGTTATGGTGTATATATATTCATAGTTACATGGTGGTTACAAGTTCATGTTAAATATACAAACCACTTATGAAAGTGTTAATTTCAATTTCTGCTTTGTATCTTCTGAATAAAATAGTATATTTTCTACTAACTATACTATCTCAGAATGAGATAGTACTAAAATTGTACTACCTAAGCAGATAGCTAAGATGTGTCATAGCTTTATGACACATTAGTGTCATAAAAAACATGAACAAAAATAGGGTGACCTACTTTTTTGATCTTAGGTAGGTATCAAAAATCAAGCTTATGTTGATCTTAAAATTTTAATCAGTAACAAAAATCAAATATTTTTTTATATATAAAGATCAAAACTATACTTCTGTATCAGTATTCTTCTGTAAAGTCTGGCAAAAGAACTCTGATTGTAAGAGATTTTACTGTAGTATTTCTATTTCTAATAAGCAGAAACAATACATTTGAAATTTCTGTTGTTTTACAGTGAAATTTTTAAAGAGATAAATGAATAGGAATGGTTATATCAATGGTTTAAGGTGTCTACCTTTGTAGTTTTAATTGTGTTTTCTTTTCTCATAAATTTCAGTTCAGCTTTAGTATTATTCACACAAGATTGTTTATTTTACTCACCCTGTTAACACAGTTATAGTTTTATATTTATTCCATGTACAGAACTATTCTTGACAGTTTCAATAAAATGTATAATTTTACTAAATACATTTGAAGGGTGACTATTTTATACTGTTTAACATACAAGAGACATGATTTTTGACATGAGAAATGAAAATGTGCAAATTTGCCCATTCTTACACAGAAAATAGGTTAATTTCATTATCCATGTCACAAAACCAAAGTTTGAGGGGAATAATGGCCATTTTCTGTACTTTACAACATAAGCAATAAGGAAATAACACATACTATCCAGGAACAAAATTTGTGTTACTCAGTATAATCAATTGTAAACTGCACTGCACATTAAACTACAAAATACGTGGTTAGGCCAAGGCTAGAGTACCTTAATCCTAATCAGATATCTTAAAAATAAGTAGTTACCTCAACTTTGAGCTCAGTTTTAACCTGGGGACTTTAGATGAGCCAATAAAGCACACATCAACAAAATAGGCACATGTTTGAAACATCTATGCCTGGATACAAAGGCAAATTCAAAACGACGGCCTTGTTCAATTCATGCACTTTTTAAGGCAATTCTAACTTAATTTTGTTGATTTGTTGGTTCTTTACAGTATCTTTGTATGATCAAGGTGCCACAGTATTGTACTACTAATAGTAATCTATGAACGGTGACATTGCTACAGTGGAATTCCTTTCTAATATTTTTCTTGGTATGATAAATTTCGAAACGTACTCGTACAAAAGTTTTTTTTACAACATGTTGTTTGAAGCCAAAAAATTACGGCTCAGAAAAGCCTCTGTGAGAAACGCACTCATAAAAATATCACAGAACACACATGAATAATGCAACACTAACATAAATAAAACTAAAACAAACGAGACAATAATATAAATACAGGGTGTTCGGAAAGCCACTGTGCAGTTTTGTAATCATACTTTATTCAGTCTACTTCAAGCCAGCAACAGATAGCGGTGTTTAGAAACAAAATAAAAAGGATCCAGGCCTGTATTGATGCCAACGGGGGTCACTTGCAACATTGTTTATAATTGTCATTCATATTTACCTCCTATGTTCTATATTGAAACATGTCTGTTAATAAATATATAAGTGCATAGTGACTTTCCGAACAGGTCCGCCATGGCCAAGCGTGTTAAGGCGTGCGACTTGTAATCTGAGGGTCGCGGGTTTGAATCCCTTTCACACCAAACAAGCTCGCCCTTTCAGCCGTGGGAGCGTTATAATGTTCGGTCAATCCCACTATTCGTTGATGAAAGAGTAGCCCAAGAGCTGGCGGTGGGTGGTGATGACTAGCTGCTTTCCCTCTAGTCTTACACCACTAAATTAGGGACAGCTAGCACAGATAGCCCTCGAGTAGCTTTGTGCGAAATTCAAAAAACAAACAAACTTTCCGAACACCCCGTATAACGCACAAAAACAGAAGCCGAAAAAAAACATAAAACAAACCACGTCTCTGTATACATCAGTCACCATTTCGTTTGATTTATGTTATGTAGTATTATACTCATTTTTCTATTGATCTGACTGAATAAATTGATAAAAGGTAAAATAAAACAGTTCCACTACCTATAATTTCTAATAAATAGCCACAACAGGAGGAATGATCGAGAAAAATATACTCTTCAAAAAAAGAAACGCAAAAGGGATATTTTTGTTATTTTAAAGAGAAATATATGTAATAACGTTACAAGCTCAGAGTATGTGATGTTACACGTGTTAAGGCACTGATTGTCAGACTAAAATGACAATAAAAGTTGTGCACTTTGAAAACGGAGGAAAACATCGGATTTTTCGCCAAAACGCATTCGTGTCCAATAAACTTGTTTGAGAGATCTGCATGTTCTGCAAGTGCAACATGTGCAAAATCCCTATAAAAATGACGGGTTCTCGGTTTCCATAGCTCAGTGTTAAGCCACCAACACGCAATACAGTTAGCCAAGACTGACTGAAGCACAACGCAACAACGCCATTGGTCGCTTGGAAGCAGGCGAATCTCGATCAGATGTTGCCAGAGCTGTGAATATACACCCAAGCACCATCACAAGGCTATGGAATTGTCACCAACAACATGGATCAACTTGTACACGATCTGGCAGACCTCGTGTGACCATGCCCGCACAATATCGCTATATCAGGTTACGTCACCTTTGGGATAGGACCACCAATGCGACGTCTACTGCCTCAACCATACCAGGGCTGCGTAGGATTTCCGATCAGACCGTACGCAACCGTCGACGAGATTTTTAGGCCCAATGTGCAACCCATCATGGTGAACGTCAACGACGTTTTCAACATGACAACGCCCGTCCTCACACAGCCCGACTCACCATGGTCTTCTTGAGACACCACAACATCAACGTTCTTCCCTGGCCCTCCAGATCACCAGATTTAAACCTCATCGAACATCTTTGGGACGAGTTGGACCGACGTCTGCGACGGCGACAGCCTCAACCACAGACTCTACCTCAGCTTGCAGCAGCTTTGCAGGCTGAGTGGACAGCCATTCCACAGGATGTGATTCGTCATCTCATCGCTTCCAAGGGCAGATAATGCCAAGCAGTTATTGATGCTCACGGGGGGCATACTCGTTATTGACGTTGAGTGACGTTAAACTTCAACTAGTGAGCGTGGACTTCGCCTTTGCAGACTTTGGATTTTCAGCAGTGAATGTGCAAAGTTTCACACATGTCATACAGAACTACCCGGAATAAACTTGTTAACAATATGTCTCAAATCTTTCCTTTTGCGTTTCTTTTTTTGAAGAGTATATTTCATCTTCTAGGTCAGACATCATAACATACGATCATCTTTTACCTGAACTTTTATCAACATATTATACTGCTATTTACAGTAATCTTTCGCAAATCAATGACTTCTTACTTCAGAAACATAGTTTAGTTGTTTTTCGAAACTTTAGTCACTCACCGAGCCAAAGAAAACGTATTTTAACAATGCAGAGTAAATTCGAACACGGCAGATAAGGACAATTATAAAAAAAATCGACTAAAGTTGAGTGTGGCAGTGAAAGAGTTAAGGGCATGACAGCTATGATCACGGGCGTAGCCAGGGGGGTTTGGGGTTTAATCCCCCATGGACCCAAACTTTCTAGACAAGTTTAGTTGTCACTTGTGAAGTTTCATAAAGATCCGTGATTGCATGGTAGATAATTTCACACACAACAAATGGTCAAATGCAAATTTCTGATTGAACACTTTTTTAATACAGCAAGTTTTGTCAGAACTAGATAAATACAATCGAATATCTATGAAAGGATCAAACGCCTGTTCGTTCTTGCCAAGACATCCACAACACAGTTTGGTTCAACTTTAATATCACGGTGAATATATAATGAGGCCAGGCCATTCAATCGATCTTCAGTGGTGGTATTTCTCAAATACGTTTTGAGTCTTCTGAGAGTTGAAAACGAACGCTCCACTGAGCTCGTTGATACAGGTAGCGTGGCAAATACTTTCAACAGTCTAGAAATGACTGGGAACATTTCTGCATTGCACAGAGCATATGCATCTATGACATTTGTTGGTCTGTTGTTCGCAAGTGATTTGTACCAAACCCTAAGTTCACCTACTGCAGCTAGTGAAGTGCTGTCAATGTCAGTCTTGTGTATATTGAACAACTCTTTAATTTGGTCACATTGTTGTGCTGTAGATTCTGACCGTTCTGTTGTAGATCCTGATGGAAGTAGACACATGAAGTTTGTAAGGAGACTTTTGTGACTGAACAGACGGTCACATATTTGTGAAAGAAAGTGATCAACAAATGGTACAAATACAACAATACGAAAGTACTCCTCAGGGCTAGTGATTTGTGGGTTAGCACGATACATCTGTCTTTTAGCCTGCCTTGGCATTATGATGTCAATTTGAAGCTCACTACACAAAGTTTGAGCCTCACAGAAAATGTTGTTAAATTCATTCACAGTATTATTTCTGAGTGAACGGATTAAATCTTCCACTATTTCTGCGTGATGCATCGCAGCACCTAAGCCAATGTTCTGTTGCTGCAGTAAGTTGCATAGAGGTAAACTAAAGGAAAACGATTTAGCAATGGTAAGTAGAGTGATGATGAATTCTGGCTGTGTTATAGAACACAACAACTGATTGACTAGCGTGGCAGAATCTCTGTCTTGCCAACCTGATATAGTCTCAAGGGCATCTGCAACTACATGGATTAATTCTAGAAAGACAATGACTGAGTCATGCCTCTCAACCCACCTTTGAAACTTTTTTTTTTTCGATTCAGGTGCTTTATTCTACACCGAAAGAGCCAAAACGTGCTTTCGTTTGGGTGTATTGAGAAAGTTTTCAATGCTAGAACTTACTCCCATGCAATTTCGCACAGGAGCTTCTGTGCAAGCATCAGAAATTGCCAAGTTTAGGGAATGGGCACTGCAGTGTACATAGGGTGCAGGTGGGAATTTATCAGTTATGTGTCTTTGGACACCATTGAATTTTCAACTCATAAAGGCAGCACCGTCGTACCTTTGTCCTTGTAGGTAAGCCATGTCAATACCATATTTTGTCAGATTGGTTATGATAACATCAGTCAAGTTTCTGCCTGTCACATCATAAACAGGTATAAATTGCAAAAAATCTTCTCTCATTGCAACAGAGTTGTCATTGGCATGCAAATATCTAAAACACAGTGAAAACTGTTCAATGCCTGAAATATCTGTTGTTTCATCAGCTAATATCGAGAAACACTTTGCAGCATTAACCCTGTTCACCAAAACATCAAGAACATGAGTATTACAGGCACTGATGATTTCATTTTAAATTTAAGGATTCAGATACGTAGCATTCCTCTTTGTACTCTTAAGGCTTGCTGAAAGCTTGACATCACCCTTTGCCCTGTAGCGCAAAATTGCCTGAAAATTCCCATCATTATTGATGGGCTCCTCATCAGTTTCACCAACAAACATTGAATCAGAATCATATTTTCCCCTCAAAGCTAAACCCTGTCTTCCACATAGCAATACAGTATCAATAATAGGCATTAAATATTGCTGGTTCTGTTCAATTTCTTGCTTGTAAGTTGCATCAAGCTGCAAGTGCACAGATGAACTTATGTTTACGACGTGAAGAAAATTGTTAGCTTTTTCTTTGCTGTTTCAATTCATGTGCCTTGAAGTCTTCAACAGCCTTCTTCCAGTTTGTGTATGGAAATTTAACTAGTTGTCCCAATTTTTGGCTTCCAACACCAGCACCATTAGGAGCAAAAAGACAGCAGAACTTGCAGAAAGCACCCTTTGCACGTTGATTGTGGAGTAGACATCTCCATTGTGAAAGCCAACGATGCTGAAAACACATATTTCTTGGACCACACAGGGTGAAAACATAATCACTCCCTGGCTTCCAAGCATTCTCAAGGAGGCATTTTTTGGTTTCAGCAATTATCTAAAAGAGACAGAAAGACATAGATCTAATTACGTTATTTTGCACATAGAAAAGTTTGTTATGAGAGTACAATAACCTCGAAGAGAAAGGCTTAGAGCTATACTTCACAGAGCAGGCCTACAATCACTAGCAGCAATGAATATCAGTCTAAAACTCATCAGTGTTTGCATGATTTTTAATACAAAATTAATATAATTAGGAGTCGACTTACCTGTTTACCAATGCTGGCATCATCAGAAATGTAATTTCCAAATGTCCCAGACTGGACCTGAGGTGGTAGTGGCAGCACTGGTAGAAGGCCTCATGTGATGACTTTGACAATTCAGTTGACAATTCTGATTCAACCTGATTGGCTACAGCAGATTGATCAGGTTCAGCCTTACGAATGGATTTAAAGAACCCATGCAGTGTCTTTTGCTTTTTCAGGCTTGACATAGTGAATGATTGTTTATCGCAACTTCTGTTTGTCAACGCCACATTCACAGTACCATTGGCGCCATCTATAGTGAATCATTCACTATAGATAGCGTCAATAGTACTAGGTTAGTGCGATGGTGCTGCCAGCCTGCCACGGTGCCACCCACTGTTTATTTGTGTAGTTAATTCTTGAAATCCAGGGAATCTGAACATACAGTGTCCATGATATTTGAATACAGATTATAGACACTATACATATATTTTGCACTCTCCTGAGTAGTTCTATATTTTATATGTTGATGACAGGACTGTAGGCCTACTTTGCTTGGCCTGATGACTTTATGTTATATATCATATATATAGGCCTATATATTTATTTATGATAAAAAAAATAAGACAAACACCTCAATGTGCCATTCTGAAATTTGCCAAAAAGGTGGTCTCAGAATGCATAATTCAGACTTTTATTTTATGTTTTTATTTAAAAATTCCCCGGGGGGCATGTTCCCGGACCCCTAGCATGGCTTCGCGCCTGCAGCGTTTGCATCACGCACTCAAACTAAAAAAAAACCAATGGCCATTTCTGTCTACGCCCCTGGCAAGGGTAAAAACTCTGTGGTGTTCCCCTTCCCTTGGTGCCCTAAGCACGTGTTTATTTTGCTTAATGGTTAATCCAAGGCTGAATGAAATGTACTAAATATCACCTGATACACACACAAATTTAATTGTTAAGAGAAACCACTGTAAAGAAAGGCATAAATATAAGAATACACAATTTAAATTATGATAAATATCAAATATTTATAAGTTCATCTGCTTTCATGCACGTTCCAACAATAAAGTAAACTACTTTAGAAATACTCAACAATATACATCGTCGCTTAGGAACAAAACTATTCAACATTAAATTTAGAAGTCTCTGTAAAAAACTGCGATATATATTTTACAACATTAATTTTACTAAAAGTAACCACGATGGCTCTCTGGAAGAATTTAGTTGACATACTAACTCTGTTTCTTCTGTGGTAAGCCTGGCATGGCCTAGCGCGTAAGGCGTGCGACTCGTAATCCGAGGGTCGCGCTAAACATGCTCGCCCTCCCAGCCATGGGGGTGTATAATGTGACGGTCAATCCCACTCTTCGTTGGTAAAAGAGTAGCCCAAGAGTTGGCGGTGGGTGGTGATGACTAGCTGCCTTCCTTCTAGTCTTACACTGCTAAATTAGGGACGGCTAGCACAGATAGCCCTCGAGTAGCTTTGTGCGAAATTCAAAACAAACAAACAAACCTGTAATATACTGGTGGATTAATATCCTCATGCTGGCTGACTTTAGGTTTTTAATTGCAGTAACAATAACGGTTTCCTTATTTCAGTTAATTAAAGAAGTAATGACGGTTGCCAGTAGCTGGGTAACTAAGGGAATTATGAATGACGCTTTCAAGTGTGTCACTAAAGAAATCTTTATGGATGTCTTGAAACATTTAATTAAAGTAGTCGTGATAGCTGTGCTAAAACAGTTATTTACCGCATCAATGATGGATATAACAAGATATCTGATTAACGTAGTTGTTTTGGTGCGCGTGACCAAAGTGGTAATGATGGATATCGTGAGGTACGTAACTGAAAAGGTGATGATGGCCATCCTACACAACCTGATTAAAATAATTATAATAACAATACTCCGATTTTTAATCGAGGAAGATATGATAGTTGTCTCAAGTAACTTAGTTAACGTATTCGTGATGGTTTTAAGTTTTTATTTGACATAATCTTGATAACGGTCATGAGAAATAGAAAAATTTCAAATTATCGTATATATGAAAGAGAAATTGTTTGATAATTATCAAAACTGTAATAATGTAATAAGTCAAGTAGACTAGTATATGGAAGTGATATATAACAGAAAACTTTGGTGTTTAGTAAACACAAAAAGTATCACCTAGGTAAAGAACAACATGGAAATGAAATCCCAAAATCTCATGAAGTGTAAAATCTTCTAAAATAAACAAACTATTCCTGTCTTATCTGAATGATGTTAAACGTTTTCTAAACGTAAGAAACAATGAGATAAATTAATTCAATCAGTGTTTATTAGACAAATAGTTGTGGCAGCATTGTTACAACTGTCTAATTTATAGTTATGCAGAAATGTCTGTTCATGCTGATTATTGAATAACGAAACAGAAGCGAGCGAGCACAAGCGAGTTTCTTATTAAGAGTTAAAAAATAGCAACACATTTCAAAAAAATAAATAACTTAGTTATGAGTTCAAATCTAGAGTGTTTTATGTAATTATGACAATAAAAGTACTTTTTTGCGTTTACTTTTTTGTGTGCCGAAAGATTTTTACACCTTCTTTGAAGGGGAGAGAAATATCTGAAGGAACTTTTTGTGTTTAAGTACAAATTATTCAAAGAATGAACTCCGATGCATGGAGAATGTTAGGTGAGTGGTTAAGCTTGTGTTAACAGTGATTTTAGTTTGAGTTAAGAAAAATACAACACATAACCAAGATTTTGTGTTACGATATCTAAAAAGGAGAAAACCAACAGAACCAGTATCTATAATATTAATAATGAAGATCACACCGAAAAAGAAAAAAAAATCAGTACAGTGATTATTGTTATCACAGTTTTTAGGGTGATAATCGTGATTTATTTTAACCATTGAATTGGGAGACACTCGCAACCACTCTGGAGCACGTGGTGAAATACCACAATACCAAATGACAGTTACCGTATCTTTGGTTTGAATAGTTTAGAAAAGAAATTTATGGTAGACTGATAATCATGTAAAATATAGTTAATATTTGAAATCAAAACTAAAGTATTTTTAAAGTAAACTATCATTAATTGATTACTACTTGATCCTAGTTATTTAAGAGATTGTAATTGTAATTTGTTGTAGAGATTGGTATTATTTTTAAGAAAGGAGGTTTTGGGGTTGTTCAAGAGTTCCTCTGGTTTATAGGAATTTTACTTTAAATATTTTGATATTTTCTTTGTATTAGTTTCTAATCAAAAACGCCTTGAATGTTAGAAAATGAAATCAGAATCGGCGTCAAGAATGTTAGTTACACTTAAAGCGTTGATAAGAATTTTACTGCAAATATCTATTTATTGGTTAACCAGTTTTTGTTCAATTTAGAGCATGATGATAGGTAAAACAACAAAATAACACACGTGGATTAGTTATTAATTACTGAATATTTACTGTAAAATTATTATCAATACTGTAAGTTTAGGTTCCAGTTTGGTCTCCAATTTTGATTTTATTCTTTTAAGCTAAGAAAAAAGACTTGATAGTTATTTTAGGTTTATCAGAAAACCTGGGGATGCTAAGAAATTAATGATTTTCTATTTGTCCCTTTTCTGGCTTTCAGTAATTTTGATGAGTTAATAGTTGTTTCTCTGGACAATTGATTTTTCAGGGTTCAGGCGTGAAGAAAAACGACTAAGGAGGACAGTTGTCTTCTTGGTAGTGATTTGGGTGTTTAGAAGCTTCTAGCCTGAAATTGATAAACTACGAGCAGCTGATCCGGACAGCAGAGACCCGTCTCTTGTAGGCTAGCGAACCACGTCCCAGAGAAGATGAAAAGCCAGAACGAGAGTTTATTGCATCACAAAGGACAGTTACATATTACAGTTCCACATACAATCATGCGCCTGGTAATTAACTTTATTCTTAACAAAATTTACAATGTATTTTGTTTATACAGTTCATAGATGTAAAACATAAACTATATAATTACTAAATATTGAATGTATTGCTAAAATAGAGAACATAGCCACACATTCAACGATTTAAACATGATACATATGATTATTAATGAATAAATTTGGTCCATTGTTCCTTATGGTCGTTAACCTGAAAAAAGTGGGAAGGTAAAGCCACAAGGTAAAACTGTCAAATTGGTTGTTGGAGTGAGTATTGTTTGTTTTGTAACTGATGTGATTTAAGGGAGGAGCAAAATTGGTCCATGAAGCGGGTGTTTGTGCAATATTGAATAGGTTATTTTTGTTTTTTTCTTTTGTTATGACATTGAATTGCTTGTTTTCTATAAGTAAGAGCCGATTGTATAGACGTGGAGTTGGTAGGCTATTCGTACTGCTTTACTTGGGTAGACTCAAGTGGCACAGCGCTATGTCTGCGTACTTAAAATACCAGAAACTGCAGTGGGCAGACCACAGATAGTCCTTTGCGTAGCTTTGTGCGTAATAATAAACAACAACCTCAACTCAAGTTTTCAGAGATGTGAGGCATGTTTCGTATTACTGGACATCTGTATTCCACAATAGATCTTATATAGGCGCTTTATATTTTCATTATTGTCTTGGGGATGCAGTCTTTGACAAAGCTACTTATTATTGTTTTGTTTTTAAGACAATTTTCGTTGTGTCTTGATTGTTATTTTTTAGAAATTTGTAATGCAGGTTAACTTTCTAGGGAAGGTTAAACTGATGAATTTTATTTGGTTTGTGAATTTGATTTGGGTCTCTTAGTGTTTGAGTTTGACATTTCTAATGTTTTCCTTCTTTTGCTTAAGCCCGGAGCAGAAGATAATTGCATGGGTTTTCTGTAGCACGCGCCATGCGTTGCACCACGTGACAATGTGGTGTAGCTTGTTCTTTTGTGAATCTTTTGTTTCGGGAGCTTCTTGGAGATTTATGTCGTTACCAAATAGCATACTGAACAATGGGCTAAGAAGAGCCTTTGGAATCGCCAACTGGAAGTGAGAATAAGGGTGACATATTGCTATTGATCCTGACTTTTGTTGAGATCCATACAATGACTGGAGTAGGTATTTTATAGTTACATAGTTTATATCTAAGATCGTTGTGCTGAATGTAGTCGAAAATCTCTTGGACGTCAAGGAAAACTCTGGTGGTTGCGATTAAACCATTTGTGTATTGACAGTTTATCTGGCTAAATGTTGTTGCTTGCGTGTTGTGTTTTGTGTATCGGAAAGGAGCTTATGGGATTATATGTGGGAAAACAGTCTTGTGATTATTTTCACCATGAGCGTGTCCATACTGTTTAACAAGGTTATTGGTTCTGAAATCAGTTGGATTACCAGAGTCGTTAGTTACTGTTTTGGGAGATGAGGCTAATGATTGCCGATTACCATGTTGCTGGGTAACATCGTGATTTTAGGGATAGGTTAAACATTTTTTGTGATATAAGTGATAATTACGTCAGAAGTGTTTTTTTTTAATTATATTTCTAATGCCGTTCTCGCTAAGGGCAGTATATTTTGGTTTCTTAATGTGAATTTTAATTTCATCATTGGTAAAATGTTTTGTACTGTTGTTATCTACGTGTGTATTATGAAGGTTGATGCTTACTGGAAAATTGAGGGTAAATATATCTTCGTTATTCCGCATATAATTATTTACTTTTGTGTAATTATCCTTATTGAAATTGTTTGTGTTATGAGTAGTGAAGACTGTAGAATAATAATCTATGAAAAGTTTGACTTGGTCTTTGTTTGTAGTGTAGTTATATTTTATTGTTGGATATATTTAAGTAGATTTGTCATTGGAAATTGTTTTGGATTTTTTCCAGAAGTTTGAAGGATCTTGTCTATTGTTATCTATTGACTGGCAGTACTTTACCAGTTTTCATTATGCTGGGTTGAGATTATTTTTAATGCGGTTGATTGTGTTATTTATTAACGTTTGTTCATTGCAGCCTTCAATATCCGAAAATATTTATACTCCCTACTAACCTTCAAACTCCAACTTTATGTTTCAATGTGGTTCAACTGTGTTGTAACATGTAAGTATACAAGAACAACTCTTTCACTAAAAGACACACTACTATTACAGCTAACTTCCTATTTAATGTATTACACAGTCTTCAATTCGATATTAGACATAAAAGAAGAACCAGAAATGTGAGAACAGTAAAGTATCTAACTGAAGTATATTTTCAGTGCAAGAAAACATTAACTTCCTGACATAAAGCATTGTGTTCTTTTATTTTCTATTTATCAATAAAGAACGTTTCTACGAGAGCTCTATTTATTATAAGACAGTTTTTATTCATTGGTTAAAGCACGATATTACATCTCATGTGACTGACTAATTTTCATAATATTGCACATTGATATGTGAGCGTTAACGCTAGGAGAAGCTTGTGTCAGTTTAATTAAATATACATCGTTAAAATCAAATATTTCTACCTACATTTGTTTCTAAATTAGCGAGAGCTATGCCTGAAGTTAATGGAGTTCCTCATATGGTTATTTAGCTCATCTGTTGAGCAATAATACTACGTATCTGTAAAACGTTCAAATCGTTGGTTTAGATCCAACTTGAGACAGATTTTATACTGAGTTAGCTTGTCTGTAAATAATTTTTAAGTTAAGTTTAAATAATGATAATTTTCTTATTGTTGTTTTTTTCAGTAAGTTAAGGAGGCTTAAGAATTACAGTCAGATAGTTGTAGTAATACTTACGTTCATATGCCAAAGAACTGATTAATAAATCTTCTGTCAGACAGTTTTGGATTATGTAAACAGGAATCAAATTCTAACCATTGCAGTCCATCTGAGTTTTTCATTTGTGTGTTGAGGAATAGTACTGTGTTATACCTTACACAATTCCTCTTAAGTTAAGCACAAAGCTACACAAGGGACTATTTGTGTTCTGCCCACCACAGGTATCGAAACCCGGATTTTAGAAATATAAGCCCGCATACATTCCGCTGTGCCACTGGGGATCCTCTTAAATTATTTCAACGCTAAGAGTAATATTTCACTGTACTTACTGGACTGAAACTGTAAGACTCAATAAACGTGCCGTCAGCTTGGATGTGAACTTGTCAAAAGAGGAGAAAGAATCGAAAAGCATCTTTACAGATTTACAACACTAAAATCAGAGGTTCGACTCCTTTCGGTGGACAAAGCAATCACTCAGTGTGGCTTTCTTTGACAGAAGAAAACACACATACACACACACGTAGCATCTAAAAGTTTTTGTGTTTTTTTTTTGCTGTGGATGTTGCGCCAATGCGCTATTTAAATTTCACTTCCTAAAGCAATAGGTGAATAGAACTTGTCTCATGTTTACGAACTATGAAATAAAATACAGAAATAATGGGCCGTAAGGTTTAATATCTAGCACTGTCAAGGACCTGGAAACGATATGAAAATATAAAATTATTACTAATAAGAATCACGCCCACATTTTTTGTTTTCCCTGTTCACATAAAATTAGACTTGAAAGACCTACTTGGAGGCATTTTCATTCCAGCGCTAGCCATCGTGCAAGTAACACGTGCAGATATTATGCTGTACAAATGCCAGGACCTGTCACGCCAGTGACCCTTCCTGTCTCCCCAGTTATCATCGACGGCCTATCGCCAAACCTTACGCCGCTTCAAGTAGCCACATTCATCGCCCAGGCAAAACCAGGCGATCCGTACAGGACTCGTTTCCTTCGCCGGGGCGGCATTCTTATTCAGCCCTCCACACCCGCGGATTTGGAATAATTTTGCCAATCATGGGATACCATATTCAACATTAATTGTTCCCCCTACAAAAAGTCCAGTTCGTCTTTTTCCAGTATTCTTCAGAGGTGTTCACACAAGAATCAATCCAAAAGAAATCAAACAAGCTATGGAAAGCCAGACACAAACTAGATTACACGCAGTGCACCGAATTTTCGCTAAGCAAACTAACCGGCCCACCCACTTTATCAAGATAGCAACAATGTCAAAACATAGTGCTGACTACATCCTGCACAACGGATGTTACTAACACATCTTCCACTTCAGCACCGAACGCCCACGTCGTCGTTTCACCCATCAGCAGTCTTATAACACACTCAGACAAAACAGGCAACCTAAGGTGACTTTCAGCACTCAAATATCCATTTATCACCTAACCCTGATTCATGCAGGAATAACATCCACAAATTCTCCACCAGCTCTACATTGAGACCCTCAACCCCCAATGCCAGCATCATGTCCAGATTGACTGACCCGAAGAAAACACATGACAAATCTTGCCAGACCACAGTTAAAATCTCAAGTTCTACAATCTACAGCCAGATTCAAACCACACGAATCAAAACTACAAACGCTCTAGTTCAGACCAACTTCAAGATCACCAATACTCAGAAGGCACAAACCAAGACTGCAAGTAGACACAAGTCAGTCCAGACAACTGGAGAACTAAACACCCAAGGATCACAATCAGTACTCTCATCAGTCCTATGCTCTTCATGTCTTCATGTGCTAGTACCTGCTTTTCTTTATCTACAGCCCAGTCGAATAGAAAGGCAAACTCTCCACCTCCCACCAACCCATACTATCAGTCTTCTGAATATTCTCCACGACACTCCTTTCTCGAATCTCAAACAAAGGTTACGCCATCACCGAAAACTCCCTCTTTCACCCACAAGTGACCTCCAGAACAATGAACTTCCATCACCCGCAGTCCAGCTGAATAGGGAGGTGGACTCACCATCTCCACCTAATCCTTTCTCGATACTCAAATTTGCAAGATTTCACAGGGAACTAGCACCTCTCTTCAATTAGAACTTTAACTCAGACCTTCCTTCTTCTCCACGTTAGCTATACAGGTACTGGCTGAATTATTGGCACCAATCAGTGAAAATGAGTTTTCTCGGAGTTCTCTCGTTTCTCCACATCAAAATTGTGGCATCGGATTTATAGATCCCAGCCGCCCTGGTAGGTCCTAAAATTATATATCGGCCGTTGATTTTGTGGTATTCACGCATAGCGGATGCCCGGTGTCGGTTTTTCGTCTTTCTGGCCTGCTCATGATCTCGTACCTTATATCAGGATGATATAGTCCTACGTCATGTTTTTTGTGTGTTTTTTTCGGGTCGCTTGACCAATATTCTCAAATGAAGAGCGGGGCGAAGAAAAAGTTCACCTTTCTGAGCTTGTACTGCTTGTAGAAAGGTATAGGCAGCCAGGAAGTGAAAGGATTTGCTATTATTACTCCACTAGGCCTTGTGGAAAAGAAAAGAACGAGAACCAATAAAATAAGTTTTACATAACTGTAGAAACTCGATTTGTAGACGTCTAACACACAAGACAGAACAGGCTACTACCAAACTTTTACCAGTTAACGTACATACACTGTTATTATTAACTACTTTAAAACGATTTGTAGACGTCTAACACACAAGACAGAACAGGCTACTACCAGACTTTTACCAGTTAACGTACATACACTGTTATTATTAACTACTTTAAAACGATTTGTAGACGTCTAACACACAAGACAGAACAGGCTACTACCAGACTTTTACCAGTTAACGTACATACACTGTTATTATTAACTACTTTAAAACGATTTGTAGACGTCTAACACACAAGACAGAACAGGCTACTACCAAACTTTTACCAGTTAACGTACATACACTGTTATTATTAACTACTTTAAAACGATTTGTAGACGTCTAACACACAAGACAGAACAGGCTACTACCAAACTTTTACCAGTTAACGTACATACACTGTTATTATTAACTACTTTAAAACGATTTGTAGACGTCTAACACACAAGACAGAACAGGCTACTACCAGACTTTTACCAGTTAAAATACACACACTATTATTGTTAACTACTTTAAAATGACTTTTCAAGCTTCACCCCTCACATTCGAACAAAGACATTCCTGACTTGATCATTGTGTCAAAGATGTCTTACTGAACTGTCATACAAAGGTAAGTCTGAAGGTTTATAACACTAAAAATCAGGTTTCGATACTCGTGGTTGACACAGCACGGATCGCCCAATGGGTATCATTTTGCTTACCTACAAACATCAGCAGCAGACTGAATTGTATTACTATTTTAATTAACAAGTTATTGAAGATGTTGATCGTGTTAAATATAAATTACTAAACGTAAAGTTGTGAAGAATCCATGGAATAGAACTAACTACGTTTTTAGAGTGCCGCAGAACTGACGGAGTAGAGCTTTGATTTTAAGGTTCTGGCGAAATTATGAGGTATCATAAACAAACTGTTACTGATGAAGTAACACTCAATATCAGATGAAAAAACTATATAACGTATGTGACGTTTTACAGTCAAGCAAGTTAGTAACTAATTTGATTTCTGAATAAAGCAAGCTATCTACGTAGATCACAACTAACAATAAACCGAGTGATGAAAATAAGTAATATACTGATGAAACTTTGTAGAATGAACGACAACTGCTTGCTGTGGAGATACAATGGTAGAGAACTTTCGAAACGTCGTCCTCTACACTTGTGTTTCATCATGAATACTCTGCCTAAACAATGTATCAAAGAAAGTAGTACACTGTTCCTATTTCTTTCTTATAATGATTCTAGCACGTTGTTTCATTCGAAGATATTAGTAATATCTTCGGCCGTAATCCTTGCTTATTTACATGCTACAACGCAGATGAACCAAGTTGAAACGTGCGGTAGATGAGAGTTTCAAGGCTAATGGAACCAAAAATATTGTCGCATATTGAAGACTGCACTGAACAATAATAGCTGTTATGTGAGAACAAAAAGATATTCTATCGAAAATAGTATGAAA